>NC_080452.1:5890000-6215000 GCF_028018845.1 Melospiza georgiana
AAGAAGTTGCGATTCCTTGGTTCTGGTTTTCAAGGTTGTTTATTTTTCCTTATCTATTCAATTCTTTCTCTGACCCGCTGAGGTCTGTCCAGCAGGTTTCCCAGAGCAGCCCAGAGGGTCAGGTCTCTCCCAGCTGTGCTGAGCCCCACCACCCTTCATGACACCAATGAGAGGGTGGGTTCCTCATTATTAATCCAAACCCAGTCCCATTGGAGGGAGCCAGGACAGTGCCCCTGTCCTCTCTGTGTTCCCAGTGCTCCATCTTTTACCATGGCCCCAGCCCTGCAGCTGCCCTCAATAATTCAAACATCTCCTGTGTCACATCAGGATGAGTCATTCGTGAGTGCAGTCAGCACTCCCCTCCCTCCCAGGGCTGCTCAGCCCCATTCCCTTCCCTCCCCATCCAGGATGGAGCTGGAAGTGCCTGACTCCTGCATCCCAGCACCTCCCAGAGCCCTGCTTGGCTCAGTTTGGCTTGGTTTTGGCTAAGCACAGCTCTTCATGGGTGTTCACCCCAAATTCAGGGCCGGGAGGGGTCAGCACAGCCCTGCTGGCTTCATCACACAGCTGGCCTCTGATTGCTAGGAAAGTTTTCCCCATTAAATGAGATTTAGAACCAGATTTCCCCATTAAAGGATATTTAGAACCAGATTTCCCCATTAAATGAGATTTTTAAACCAGATTTAGAGTCAGAGGTTGGAGAACCAGCATCCTTCTTCTCTGCAAGGATTAAACCGGCTGTGCTTCAGTTTCCCCATGCCACAGCAATCTGTAATTAACCATAATTAGTGCACTCAGTGAAAAATCCTCAGCTTAGGCTGAGCTCTCTGCTGTCCTGTTATTTGGGGGTTTTTTTCCTCAGCTGAGCAGTGCAGGGGTTTGTGTGTTGAGGAAGATGAAACAGGAAAGCCTTATAAATATGATTGCCTGGCAAAAGATTTTGAGAATATGGAAACTATAAGTGAGATTGAAATGAAAGCAAGCTTTGAGATACCTCAGTTACTGAACAGCTGGAAAACAATGGTGTGGCTGGCTGAAGGTGATCCCCTTTTGATGGAACAACACCCTCTGCTTGCAGACAGGCCCAAGGGTCAGAGCAGACCCTACAGCTTGGCAGAAGGGGCCCAAAGAGGAGTTTTTAGGGCTTAAAATGTAACACAGTGTGGTAATGTAATGATTCTTATAGGCTGTATGGAAATGCTATAGGATTTGTATCTTGTACTAGATTGGTTTGTGAGAATTAGAATATTCAACACATAAGATTTATGGTATTGTAACGGGAACTTTGCTCTCTTAGCTCTTAGCTCTTGTCTATTAGCACTTGCCTTTTACGCTTTTACCCCTTTTACTCTCTCACCCTCTCATCCTCTCTGCCCCTCTCTTCTCTCAGCCCTGCCCCAGCTGTGGCTGGCAGCTCCCAGCAGGGCCCTGCACCCAGGCCCTTTGCAATAACCCACAAGTTCCCAGCCCTGGCTGCAGAGATCTCTCCTCTCCATCCATCCCCACCGTCCTACTCCCGATGCTCTGACATTTGGGGGGGACGGACAGACAGACAGACAGACAGAGCTTTCCTGGTGCTCTGAGCAGCTCCAGGATGCGGTGGCTGTGGCTGCTTTCCCTGCTGTTCCCCAGCAGGTGTGTGCGGGGGAGAGAGGCTGCTGTTGCTGCCAGCATGGGCTGCAGCCAAATCCCCAGGACTCGGCATGCCGGGAGCCAGAACGGGCTGCCAGCTCTGCCCTGGTGCTGCACAGGCATGAGCTGCTGCTCACCTTTACAGGCACCACAGCAAGGAAATCTCCAATGCTGGACAAATTTGCATCTGAATCTGCCTCACATCCACCCATCTGTAGGGTCAGATAGCCAGGAGAGTGTTGCACAGATGGGATGCTCGTGGTCCTTCCTGAATTTCCCTGAGCTCCAGCTCTGCTCTCTGCCTCTCCTTTTACCCTCCCACTCATCCTGGGCTGCTGCACCTCAATATTGCCAGCTGGGGTCTATGTACAAATCACAAATGGGATGGGATTGCTAGGAATGTGCCTTGAGCTGTTTTATTTTCCAGCATCAGTCTCATTACATGGTTATGACAATGGGAAGATGCCACCAGCTCACATCCCAGGCAGCAGACAAAGAACTTAATGTTACAACTTACTTTAGTAGTTTTTTGACCAATCACACAAAGCAAAAGCACATTGACAGTATTTATATCTATATAGTATATATTCTATATTGACAGTAGTTCTATCCAATCACTATAAGCACAGGTACCTGTGGTAAAAACAATGCTTGCTTATTTCGAATACAATACCTGCTTGTAAGCCTTAAAACACAATGCACAGAGCTCCATTATTAAGCTTAGAACTCACTAATATCTCACTAGATACACTTCTCTGTAGCTGAGGGAGTTATTCTACACAAGCATTAATCCACAGACCATTGTTCTATTTGTCCTTACTTTTCTACTTCTTGCATAATTTTTCTGCCGACCAATCTCATGGCTGCTGCTTAGCTCTAATCTCAGTTCTGCTGTGTCTGAGGCCTTTTGCAGCTTTCCCAAACCCCTCTGATTTTGTGGATTCCCACACTCAATTTCTCTCCCTGCCCCCATTTTTAACACACCATCCCCACCCGTGCTGGGGCTGATTCTCTCTGCAGAGTCCCTGCTTGGAGCAGCACCCCCTGCCCAGGTCCTGCCTGGCCTGGGGAGTGGGGTGTGACCGTGTTCACAGGGGTCCCAGGATGAGGGAAGAGATGGTGATCTGACTCCATGTTTCAGAAGGCTTGATTTATTATTTTATGATATATATTATATTAAAACTATACTAAAAGAATAGAAGAAAGGATTTCATCAGAAGGCTGGCTAAGAATAGAATAGGAAAGAAAGAATGATAACAAAGGTTTGTGGCTTGGACTCTCTGTCTGAGCCAGCTGACTGTGATTGGCCATTAATTAGAAACAACCCCATGAGACCAATCCCAGATGCACCTGTTGCATTCCACAGCAGCAGATAACCATTGTTTACATTTTGTTCCTGAGGCCTCCCAGCTTCTCAGGAGGAAAAATCCTAAGGAAAGGATTTTTCATAAAAGATGTCTGTGACAGTGGTGGCTGTCACTGGAGTGTCAATCCAGGCGGGAATTTTGGTTGTCTTTGGACCTTCTGCTACCCTGCAGGAGCCGGGCACATTCTCCTGAGGCCATTCCTGAGCTGCTGGCAGGAGCTGGAGCTGTTCCTCAGGCAGGAGCTGCAGCGTGAGTCATCGCATCCCTTACGGTCATCGCTTCTGCTTCGGGAACCACCAGCTCCTCCAGCCCCAGCACTCAGACAGACATTAATTGAGTTTTAATCTGAGTTGTTTCCACTCCTTCGCCATGCAGCGTGGCACATGGCACGGGGATGCTGCTGCTGGGAATGTGGGACGTCCAGGGGGATGTGTTGGGACAGGGGGAACAGGACAGCTCCAGGAATGTGGCTGTGTCCCGAGGGGTCAGCTCATGGAGGTGGCTCTTTGCACATGGTGTCTCAGTTTGGAAAGCCAGGTGTCTGCTAAGGAAGGAGCCTCACCTGAAATGGAAAATGTAAACCCCCTCCCTCTGAATTGCTATAAATTTGAAATTAAGGGGCTCTCAGGCAAAAATATGGGAGCAGGAATAACAGGTCTTTACTAAGAAAGAAAATAAAAGGATAAAATAAACAATGCAGTACACTAGAACAACACTGCCAGAGTCAGAACCCAACCTGACACCCTGTGGGTCAGGGTGTGGGCAGCAGTCCCATTGGAATTGTGGCTCAGCCCTCCTGCAGTGTCAGGGCTGGTTCTGCTGGAGCAGGGATCCTGGAGAAAGGTGCAGTCTCTGCCTCTGAAGATGCAGGGGAAGAAGAGGCAGCTGCTGTTCCTCTGGGCAATCCAGTGCAGAAGCTGTGCTGGTGTTGCAGAATCTCCAGATTATATCTGGGTAGGAATGCTTGGCTCCTCCCTCTGGGCTCACATCTCCCAATGGGATGCTGTAGTTCTTATCAGCCATGCAGGGACACTCAGTGGCCATGAACAGAAGAGATCTGGAGGGAGGATTGGCTGTAGGAGAGATAAAGAAAACTGCCCAATGAACAGAAGATAACTGCCTCATCTCTGACAGATGGCAATGAAATGCACATTGCTTTGCAATCCAGGACACATTGGAGATTTGTCTGTGTGGATTCAGGGAGTCCTTGGGGACCTTGGGGTCAATCCCACATGATCCACACTGGCAGGGAATGCCACAGCCTTTGCTTCCACATGTGTGTTTCTTCCTCTCCACAGCTTCTCCTCAGGCCAAGCTCTGATCTGCATTCCTGGACCACAAAACCATGGAAACGTTTAGGTTGGAAAACCTCTCTAAGATCATTGAGTCCAAATATAAACCCAGCCCAAGGCCACCCCCAGCCCATGTCCCCAGCTGGCACACCCACACGGTTTTTAAGCCCTTGCAGGGATGGGGATTGCCCTGCTGCCCTGCACAGCCTGTGCCAGTGCCTGACCATCCTTCCATGAAGAAATTTGTCCCCATATCCAATCTCACCCTCCATGGTACAACTTGAGGCTGTTTGCAAATGAAGTGATGGACCAGGCAGAGCCTGCCCAGCTCTGCCCTGCTTGTCCATCTGTCCTCGGAGCAGGGAGATCAATCAGGAATGACTTTTCTCTCCCCTTCCAGGTGCCTACCTGGTCCCTTACCTGGTCCTGCTCATCATCATCGGGCTGCCCCTGTTCTTCCTGGAGCTGGCCGTGGGGCAGAGGATCCGCCGGGGCAGCATCGGCGTCTGGAACTACATCTGCCCCCGCCTGGGGGGCATCGGCTATGCCAGCTGCCTGGTGAGCACAGCCCTGCCCTGAGACCCTCCAGAGCCACCCCGGGACCTTCCAGGGCCACCCCAGGGACCCTCCAGCCCTGGGGACTCTCCAGGGCCAGCCCGGGAACTTCCAGGGCCACTCCTGGGGACCCTCAAACCTCACCCCAGGGGTCTCCAGCCCTGGGGACCCTCCAGCCTCACTCAGGGGACCCTCCAACCGTGCCCTGGGGACCCTCCAGCCCCATCCTGGGGACCCTCCAGCCCCAGAGAACTTCCAGGGCCAACCCGGGGTCCCTCCAGCCCTGGGGACCCTCAAGCCTCACTCTGGGGACTCTCAAGCCCCACCCCAGGACCCTCCAGGGCCACCCCGGGGTCTGCAGGGTGAGGCAAACCTCGAGCAGCCCCAGGGTGTAGGAATGGGCCCCTTGTTGACAGAGTGACAAATTATCCTTTGTCTCCTCAAAAAGGAAAAGACCCCAGAAGTTTCTGTCCCCGATTAGGTGAAAAGACACCTCATAGGACTTGGGGGACTTCACCTCAAACTTAAGGATAGCCAGTTTGACAGGAGCTGAAAAGTCTCACCTAATCAATTTACTAGAAAAAGAAGGGAACAAAGAAACAAATGGCTTTTGTGAGGTGTTTTACCAGGAGCAAGAACCTCTTGCACTTAGCTCAGTTTTTTTCTGTTTGTTATTTTGCCTTTTATTAAACCTTTTTGTTTCCAACACTGCAACAAGAGCCAGCCTGCTGATTTTTATGCCTCCAAAGGTAGCTGAGCTATCTTGGGTGAGTAATAGACCTCCAAGAGCTTATGAGACCTGGCTCAAAGAAGCTCCTGTAACACCAGGGGGAGGCTGGAGAGGTCAAGAGGCGTTTTTGCAGCTCCACCCATGGCTAGGGGCTTGTGACGGTGTTCACACGGGGTCTGAGGATGAGGGAAGAGGTGAGGATCGGACTCCATGTTTCAGAAGGCTGATTTATTATTTTATTATATATAATACATTAAAACTATACTAAAAGAATAGAAGAAAAGATTTCATCAGAAGGCTAGCTAAGCTAAGAATAGAATGGAATGATAACAAAGGTTTGTGGCTCAGACAGAGAGTCTGAGCCAGCTGGGCTGTGACTGGCCATTAATTAGAAACAACCACACGAGACCAATCACAGATGCACCTGTTGCATTCCACAGCAGCAGATAACACTTTGTTCCTGAGGCCTCCCAGCTTCTGAGGAGGAAAAATCCTAAGGAAAGGATTTTTCATTAAAAGATGTCTATGACAGGGGCTGGTTTTGGAATGCTCCCACCCCGGATCCCAGCAGCCCCGGAAGTGCTCTGGGCACATTTCACTGCCCTGTGGTTTGATGCTGTGTTCTCCTCCTTCCTCCCTTCCAGGTCTGTTTTTTTGTTGGTCTCTATTACAACGTCATCATTGGCTGGAGCATCTTTTACTTCTTCAAGTCCTTCCAGTACCCCCTGCCCTGGAGCGAGTGCCCCATCGTAAGGAACGGCTCGGTGGCTGGTGAGGCACAGGGAATGGGCTGGGAGGGAGCAGGGACCAGGCGAGGGAGGCTCTGGGACCCTGTGGGACATGTCACCAACCCCAGCAGAACATGGGGCCACAGCAGGTAGAGGTTCCTCTCTGGTCCAACTGACCATGTGAAGAACCTCCCCTTGGGTTGGATGAGTGTCTCTGGTGTTCTCTGTCCCCACTGATGGGATTTGATGCCAGTTTGTCAATCCAGAATCCCGAATCCCCACTCATGGGATTTGATACCAGTTTGGGAATCCAGAATGGGATTTGATTCCAATTTGTCGACCCAGAATCCCCACTGATGGGATTTGATGCCACTTCAGGAATCCAGAGTCCCAAATCTCCACTGATGGGATTTGATACCAGTTTGGGAGTCCAGAGTCCCCACTGATGGGATTTGATGACACTCTGGCAATCCAGAATCCCAAATCCCCACTGATGGGATTTGATGCCGGTTTGGGAATCCAGAATGGGATTTGATACCAGTTTGGGTATCCAGAATGGGATTTGATGCCACTTTGGCAATCCAGAGTCCCCACTGATGGTATTTCCAGGCTGCCTCAGTGCTTGAGGCCAGGCTCTGACCCAGGACCGTGGAGGGAGGCAGAGAGAATCAGGCAGAGGTTGCTCCACTGCCTGACTGAGACATGGATGGAGCTAATGAGGTTTTATAACATCTGAGCATCAGCTTGGGACTCTCTGAAAGGTTTTATAGCAAATGAAAACATCTCTCCCCGTATTTAACATCTCATTTTCACCCAGCAGTAGTTTTATGTCCTGTCTCTTCTTTTCCCTGCTAAGAATGAGCCCCATAAATTTCTGCCCCTCAGTTTCCAGAGGTGTCTCTCCCTTCTCTGGCTGCCTCCAGCAGATCTCTGTGACTGTGTTCACAGGGGTCTGAGGATGAGGGAAGAGATGAGGATCTGACTCCAGGTTTCAGAAGGCTGATTTATTATTTTATGATATATATTACATTAAAACTGTGATAAAAGAATAGAAGAAAGGATTTCATCAGAAGGCTAGCTAAGAATAGAATAGCAAAGAAGAATGATAACAAACGTTTGTGGCTCAGGCTCTGTCCGAGCCAGCTGACTGTGATTGGCCATTAATTAGAAACAACCACATGAGACCAATCACAGATGCACCTGTTGCATTCCACAGCAGCAGATAACCATTGTTTACATTTTGGTCCTGAGGCCTCCCAGCTTCTCAGGAGGAAAAATCCTAAGGAAAGGATTTTTCATAAAAGATGTCTGTGACAGGTCTCTGACATTTGACCAGCCCAGGAGACAGTGGATGCCTCTCCCCTCATGCTCTCCTGCCTCTCTCCTGCAGTTGTGGAGCCAGAATGTGAGAGGAGCTCAGCCACCACCTACTTCTGGTACCGGGAGACCCTGGACATCTCCAACTCCATCTCTGAGAGCGGGGGGCTCAACTGGAAGATGACCCTGTGTCTGCTGGTGGCCTGGAGCCTTGTTGGCTTGGCCATGATCAAAGGCATCCAGTCCTCGGGGAAGGTGGGTGTTGGTGGCCACCTGAGCCTGGCTGGGCTCTGTCCTGGGAGCAGGAACGTGCTGGACACACTGTCCTGTGTCCCATTTCCAGGGGAATGCTGTGTCCCCTGGGATGGTCACACCCCCCCAAAAGCTGGGGTCACCTCTGGAGGGATCCAGAATAAGATCAGAAGAGGGTTTAGGGAAGAGGTTTAATCCAACTGACACGTGCAGCAAGGCCTTGGTCACCAGCACAGAGAATCCCCCTGAGCTCCAGCACTTCACAGAATCAGTTAGGTTGGAAAAGGCCTTTGAGGACATCAAGTCCAACCTGTGGCCCAACACCACCCTGTCAGCCAGACCATGGCACTGAGAGCCACATCCAGCCTTTCATTAAACACCTCCAGGGATGGTGATCCAGCAGCTCCCTGGCCAGCCCCCTGTGATGCCCATTCACTTGTTCTGTGAAGATCTTCTTCCCAAATCCCACCTAAAGCTCCTTTGGTGCAGCTTGAGGCTGTGTCCTCTTGTCTTGTCCTGGAAGCAGAGCCTGACACCCACTGGCTGCACTCTCCTGTCAGGGAGCTGTAGAGAGTGATGGGGTCACCCCTGAGCCTCCTCTTCTCCAGGATAAACAACACTGACAGAGTCAGAGCCCAGCCTGACACCCTGTGGGTCAGGGTGTGGGCAGCAGTCCCATTGGAATTGTGGCTCAGCCCTCCTGCAGTGTCAGGGCTGGTTCTGCTGGAGCAGGGATCCTGGAGAAAGGTGCAGTCTCTGCCTCTGAAGATCCAGGGGAAGAAGAGGCAGCTGCTGTTCCTCTGGGCAATCCAGTGCAGAAGCTGTGCTGGTGTTGCAGAATCTCCAGATTCTATCTGGGTAGGAATGCTTGGCTCCTCCCTCTGGGCTCACATCTCCCAATGGGATGCTGTAGTTCTTATCAGCCATGCAGGGACATTCAATAGCTGTTATCAGCAGATGTCCCCTCCCGAGGGAGGAGTGATTGTGATCACTCAGAGAGAGAGAAGGAAAACTGCCCACTTGACAAAGGAAAATCTGCCATACAGATGGTAATGGAAAACATCTTGCATTGCAATCTGGAACAACAGGTGAAGAATCCCTGCCTGCTCCTGCTGGCCACACCATTCCTGATCCAGGCCAGGAGCCATTGGCCTCCTTGGCCACCAGGGCACTCTGCTGGCTCATGTCCAGCTGCATCCCATCAGTGCCCCCAGGTCCCTTTCAGCCTGGCCACTGCCCAACCACCTGCACCATCCTGCCCGAGGGGTCCCACAGTTCATCCCTGGGGATCCAGCCCCATCCTGGGGAGGGAAACGCTCCCTTCTCCCCCCTGTGAGCTGTCCCAGTGCTGGGTGGGAGGGTGGCTGGGCCCAGGGGCAGGAATTGAGGCTGTGTGTGTGTTCATCCCTCCTGCTCCAGGTGATGTACTTCAGCTCCCTCTTCCCATACCTGGTGCTTGTTTGCTTCTTGGTGCGGGGGCTGCTGCTGCGTGGGGCAGTGGATGGGATCATGCACATGTTCACACCCAAGGTGAGAGTTCCAAGTTCTACTTTCCCTCCTGGCTGGTCATGCCCTATTTTCCCTTATTCTCTTATTATTCCCCTTATTTTCCTCCCCATCCCGAAAATCAAAGTACCAGCCCCAAACTTGGGGATTCTGATAGATCATCAGGGTGTGGAGTGGCTCCCAAAATTCAGGATGTGGCCAGGACAGCCACGAGCCTCACAGACTCCATCCTCAGCTACCCAGATGCAACATTATATTTATTGCTTCTATTAAAATTTTCAAATATCAATATTTGAAATATCAGTATTTTAATATATTTCTATATACATTCCCTTGGGCACCTCTGTGCCCCCAGTATATTTCTGGGGGGCACAGAGGTGCCCAAGAGAATGTATAAATACAAAGATTTAATGGAGAGATGCTGGCTGGCAGAAAAACCTCTGCTGGTGGTATGCACTTATTAATTAAGCAGCTAATTAATTAATTAGGCAGAGATGTAGATGAATCAGCTCAGCCAGCGAGGCTGTTAGAAGACATTAATTATGGTTCCTTGATGAATGATGCTGGGAGGTCTCCAGGCTGCAGCTCTGGCTCCTGGGAGAGGGAGAACATGGCTGGGGGGGACCACAGCAGAAACTAAGAGGGTTTAACTCTTGTTTAAGGCTTTGAAGGCCTTCAGTTTAGGTAATCCTAAGTTTCTTAGACAATGGTAAGGATTACAGGGGAGATAGGAAGGAGGATGATGGACATGGTGGTTAAGATGGCAATTATGATGCTGATTGGTTTGCTAGTACGTCATTGTTTTATATGGTTTGTGGTGTGTGTCCTGACCTCTCCGTGCCTCAGTTTCCCTCTCTGTGAATGAGGAGTATCACCAACTGGGGTCTGTGTACAAATCATAAATGGGACAGGACTGCTGTGGAACTGCCTTGAGCTGTTTTATTTTTCAGCATCAGTCTCATTACATGGTTATGACAATGGGAAGATGCCATCAGTTCACATCCCCAGTAGCAGACAAAGAACTCAATGTTATAATTCACTTTATAAGTTTTTTGCCCAATCACACAAAGCAAAAGCACATTGACAGTATTTATATCTGTATGGTATATATTCTATATTGACAGTAGTTCTATCCAATCACTATAAGCACACGTACCTTTGGTTAAAACAATGCTTGCTGATTTTGAATACAATACCTGCTTGTAAGCCTTAAAACACAATGCACAGAGCTCCATTATTAAGCTTCAAACTTCCTAATATCTTGCTAGATAAACTTTTCTGCAGCTTAGGGAGTTATTCTGGACAAGCGTTAATACACAGACGATTGTTCTATCTGTCCTTGCTTTTCTACTTTTTAAGTAATTTTTCTGCTGACCAATCTCATGGCTACTACTTAGCTCCAATCACAGTTCTGCTGTCTCTGAGGCCTTTTGCAGCTTTCCCAAAACCCTCTGATTTTATGGATTCCCGCAATGAGAAGGATCTGTGATTGCTGGGTAAAGCCAGACCTGAGTATGGCAGATCATGGAATAACAGAGTGGTTTGGGTTGGAAGGAGCCTCAGAGATCATTTCCTTCCACCACCCCACCAAAGCAGCCACAGCTGCGCCCAAAACCACCTCAGCCCTTTTAATGTCACTCTGGGATGAGCTGTGGGACCACCTAACTCCTTCTTCTGTCTTTCCTCCAAGCTGGACAAGATGCTGGACCCCCAGGTGTGGCGTGAAGCAGCCACGCAGGTTTTCTTCGCCCTGGGCCTGGGTTTTGGGGGGGTCATTGCCTTCTCCAGCTACAACAAGCAGGACAACAACTGCCACTTCGATGCCACCCTCGTCTCCTTCATCAACTTCTTCACGTCCGTGCTGGCCACCCTGGTTGTGTTCGCTGTGCTGGGCTTCAAGGCCAACATCATGAACGAGAAATGCGTGGTGGAGTAAGATTTGCTTTTTCTCTGTTTGGGGTAGGCAGGTCTTTGATGCTGCCAGTTGTGGTGGGTCTGGAGCTGGATGATGCTGGGGTTTGGTGGACCCACATTCCAGATGGTCAGGAGCTGGATTTGCAGGGATGCACCTCTGTAGCTCAGGGAGTTGGACATTGAGCTCCTCCAAGCTAAAATCCAGCCCCAAGATGGGCTCAATCTGCAGCTGGGCTGTGAATCCGGCGTGTCTCAGGTGCCTTGCATCAGCTGAGGGGTTCTGCTCTCCCTTAGAAACGCTGAGAAGATCTTGGGCTACCTGAACACCAATGTGCTGAGCCACGACCTCATCCCACCCCACGTGAACTTCTCCCACCTCACTGCCAAGGACTACAACGAGATGTACAGGGTGATCATGACGGTGAAGGAGGGGCACTTCAAAGAGCTGGGCCTGGACGCCTGCCTGCTGGAGGATGAGCTCAACAAGGTACCTGGTGGCACTCCTGGAGGGACCAGCAGGACTGTGACCATGTTCACAGGGTCTCAGGTTGAGGGAAGAGACGAGGATCTGACTCCATGTTTCAGCAGGCTTGATTTATTATTTTGTGATATATATTACATTAAAAATACTAAATACTAATATTAATAAATAGTATCAATAATACTACTAGTATTATTACTAATTATTATTAATATATAGTATTATATATAGTACTATATATAATATATAGTAATACTATAGTATTACTATAGCAATACTATAGTACTATATATATAATATATAGTACTATATATTATATATAATAATATATATAGTATTAATATCTAGTATTATATATAGTATACTAATATATATATAGTATACTAATATAGTATATATATAGTACGGTGTATATATATGATATATGATATATGATATATGATATATGATATATGATATATGATATATGATATATGATATATGATATATGATATATGATATATTATATATGATATATGATATATTATATGTTATATGTTATATATTATATGTTATATATTATATAATATATATATGTGCATGTGTATATATATAATATATATAGTATATATATAAAATGTGGTATATATATAGTATACTAATATATAGTATTATTACTAATATATAGTATTAATAATACTACTAATACTAAAAGAATAGAAGAAAAGATTTCATCAGAAGGCTAGCTAAGAATAGAATCAGAAGGAATGATAACAAAGGCTCTGTCTTGGACTCTCTGTCTGAGCCAGCTGACTGTGATTGGCCATTAATTAGAAAGAACCAACATGGGCCAATCACAGATGCACCTGTTGCATTCCACAGCAGCAGATAACCATTGTTTACATTTTGTTCCTGAGGCCTTTCAGCTTCTCAGAAGGAGAAGTCATAAGGAAAGAATTTTTCATAAAATGTCTGCAACAGGTCACCCTCCCCATTGCCTCTCCCTGTGTCAATCCTGGCACATGAATCTGGAAAAATAACCTTTAGAGACCCTCCAGGGATGGAGAATCCAATTCCATGTTGTTTTACCCAGCACAAAGGGGTCGTACTGGGGTGGGAGAAGATCTGTCCACTACAAATCAAGCAGGGTCATCACCAACTCAGGCTGGGATTTTCTTTCCTTTAAGAGGGTTTGGTGAGGGAAACCCGAGAGGGGCTCAAACTCTGTGTCCCTGACAAGCTTCTTCTCATCTTTTGGTCCTCTCCCCACCTCAACAGTCGGTGCAAGGGACCGGCCTGGCCTTCATTGCCTTCACAGAAGCCATGACCCACTTCCCAGCCTCGCCCTTCTGGTCTGTCATGTTCTTCCTGATGCTGATCAACCTGGGCTTGGGGAGCATGATCGGGACCATGTCGGGCATCACCACGCCCATCATCGACACCTTCAAGGTGCGCAAGGAAGTGTTCACAGGTGAGGCCTCTTCTCCTGCAACCTCCTTGGGAAGGGCTGGGAGGTCCCCATTGCCTTGAGGAGTCACTCCAGAAGAGGGTGGACATGGTGGGAGGTGAACTGGGCCATGCCCATGCAGAGAATGGGCCTTCTGGAGGTCTTCATGTCCTTCAGGAGGCTCTGCTGGCCAGGCCCATGCAGGGAATGGACCTTCTGGAGGTCCTGGTGTCCCTCAGGAGGCTCTGCTGACCAGGCCCATGCAGGGAATGGACCTTCTGGAGGTCCTGGTATCCCTCAGGAGGCTCTGCTGACCAGGTGTGTTTGCTCCCCACAGTCGGTTGCTGCATCTTCGCCTTCGTGGTGGGGCTGATCTTTGTGCAGCGTTCTGGAAACTATTTTGTCACCATGTTTGACGATTACTCAGCCACGCTGCCGCTCACCGTGGTGGTCATCCTGGAGAACATCGCTGTGGCCTGGATTTACGGCACCAAGAAGTAAGGAATTCCTGCAGCAAAAGGAATAACTGGGGTGTAACTCCTGACTAGAAACCTCTCCTTCCACCTCTTGGGTTTTTCTTCACGAGAAAATGCTCCAAGGATCATTATAGAGGCAGGAGTTTGGTTCACTTTGATCCTCTTGCCCTGCGCTGGTGTAACACAGCCCCTTCTCATGGGTATCTCCTCTTGGTTGTGATGCTCTGTTACTTGTGATGACCCTTTTTTCTGAGGTTTCCAGGTCCTCCTGGAAGGGGAGGCTGTTCCCCATAGTTCTCCTTGTTCAAAAGTTGTCCAGAGCAAAGGCAGCTCTGGATATCGCTCAGATAATCTTGTCCTAAGTTTTCCACAAGTTCTTCAGGCTTGAGGGATGCTGTGATGGTCAACTGGGTTCTTCAGGCTCTACCTTGAGCATCATCAGGGCTCCTGGGAGGTTGTTTCTCGCTCAGAGATGGGGGATGTTGGGGACACCCTTGAGGGGCTTCTCCTAAGTTACACCCCATTGGCTCCTTCCCCTGTTCCTATGCTTGAACAGAGGTGTTCCTGAGGCTCTCCCTCCCTTTTCCCTGATTGGATCTCACCTTGATACTGCCTGGAGCCCAAGGTCAGCCAGGAGGCCCCTGGGGGAGAGAGCTGGACCTTGGGGGAGTGTGTGTCAGAGAGGAGAACATCTCACTGCGCAGCTCAATTAAACATCTGTGGATGGTGACAGTGGTCGCAGGGGTTTTTGGATGAGGGAAGAGATGAGGATTTGACTCTATATTTCAGAAGGTTTGATTTATTATTTTATGATATATATATTACATTATAACTATAGTAAAAAGAATAGAAGGAGAAGTTTCATCTCAGAAGGCTAGCTAAGCTAAGAATGGAATGGAGAAGAATGATAACAAAAGCAGCTGGCTCGGACAGAGAGAGAGAGCCAGCTCTGCCGTGACTGGTCACTAAATCTAAATATCTACACGAGACCAATCATGAATCCACCTGTTGCATTCCACAGCAGTAGATAACCATTGTTTACATTTTGTTCCTGAGGCCTCTCAGCTTCTCAGAAGGAAAAATCCTAAGAAAGGATTTTTCGTAAAAAGATGTCTGTGACAATGGATATTATGCAAAAGCCTTTTTTGCTTCTTTACCCTGGACTTCACCAGCAGCAATTCAAGCTGCAACAGGATGCCCCAATTCAATGTTTTTCCTCGGCAGGTTCATGCAGGAGCTGACGGAAATGTTGGGTTTCAGGCCCTACCAGTTCTACTACTACGCCTGGAAGTACGTGTCCCCCATCTGCATGGCCGTGCTCATGACTGCCAGCATCATCCAGCTGGGAGTGAGCCCCCCGGGATACAGCGCCTGGATCAGAGAGGAGGTGAGCACAGCTCCCTCCCCTTCCCCACCCTGCCCCAGTCTTGGGTTTCTGGTTGTTAATTGCTGCCCCGAGATGTGCAGGATGTCTCTGTTTCGGCCAGTGTGCCCGAAGAACGAGTCAGAGCTCTTCACTTTTCGATCTTGAGGTTGTTTATTAATTCTTATCTATAAAATTTTCTTTCTGCCCAGCCAAGGTCTGCTCAGCAGGGCAGCCACAGGCACTCTGACCGCCCCCAAGGTGGTGTTGTCTTTTTTTACTACAAACTACGTATAACATATTTACACTTAATTCCCAATACCTATTACCTATGTTAGACAGTGCACTTCTACTCTAAACCAATCCCAAAGTGCCAACATCACAGCAGAAAATGGGGAACAAGAAGAAGAAAGGATGGACACACCCAGATTCCTCCATCTTTTCCCCATAACTCCCATACCAAAAATCCTAAAATCTACATTTTCACCCTGTGATCATTTTATTATTATACTATTCAAAACTCTGTGACTTTCATGTCCTCATACAAAGCTGGAAATTTGCTCCAGGGGTCACAGTCAAATCCCCAGGTGCTCTGGGCTGTGTGCCAGGGTCTCTGAGCCCCTTGGTGGGGTCCTGGGCAGCTCTGGACACCCGGAGGAATGCACTGAGCTCTGACACCCCAGCACATCAGGGGGAGCTCAGAGCTGCAGAGCACTCTGCTCATCCCAGCTCTGCCCATTCCTCCTTCCTCTCCTGCTGGGTGACATTCCCACCCTGTTCATCCTCTGGGAGCAGTTTGCTCAAGCTGCCCAGATATCTCCAGCCAGCTCTGCCCACGGGCTGAAGTTTGTGTTGATTTTGGTTGGCTCCCACAGCTCCATGCTGTGCCTGTGTGAGGATCCTTCCCTTCGACCTGAGCCCACCTTTGTGTGGTGTCCCTGGGTCTCGCAGGAGGCAGGAGGAGCTGTCTGGTGTTTCAGAGATGTCGTACCTTGTTGGGAAGGATGAAAGTTGGACAAGAAAGTCTCACAGATATGTGTGCCTAGCAGAAAGATTTTTAAATGTAGAGTCTGATGAAGGAATAGAGATGGAAGCAAGTTTTGATATAGAAGGAACTCATTGCTGAGCCAGTCTCACTGGATATCTAAAGAGGCAAAGGGTGTGTTAGTTAGAAGGGGTTTTTATGGCTTAGAGCAAAGGATAAACCCACCCCAAACAAGAAGATGTTTTTACCAAGCAGAAAGATAGCACAGGCAAACAAGTCAGCAAATGTTGCAAGTAGAAAAAAGGTCTCAGAATTTTCCACTGCAAGAAAACTAAAAAACAACTTCTAGCTTAAACTGTAATGTACTAACTTTGAGTGATTGGAGAACAGTAACATGAATATGGTAATTATAGTAGTTATGATAGGCTAGAGATAATAGTTAAGGTGTACATTGGTTGTACTGTATTAAGATGCTCAGCAAAGTATAGAATGGATTGTAACCAAAAGAAAAGTACATAGTGCATTGTAACCTAAACTAAGGGTCTCCAGGCCTGCCTGCAGCTGGAGCTGACAGCTGTAGGCACAGCTCTGTCACCCATGACCCTGGACTGCTGTGATGTCTTGGATGGAATAAACTGCATTTTGGAGAACTGCCTGGAGTCCCACATCCCTCATTCAGGCTCTTAAAGTACCTGGTGTGTGACCGTGTTCACAGGGGTCTGAGGATGAGGGAAGAGATGAGGATCTGACTCCATGTTTCAGAAGGCTGATTTAATATTTTATTATATATATGATAATAAAACTATACTAAAGGAATAGAAGAAAGAATTTCATCAGACGGCTAGCTCAGAATAGAAAAAGAAAGAATGATAACAAAGGCGTATGGCTCGGACAGAGAGTCCTAGCCAGCTGACTGTGATTGGCCATTAATTAGCAACAACTACATGAGACTAATCAAAGATCCGCCTGCTGCATTCCACAGCAGCAGATAACCATCCAGAATCCTGAACTCAGCTTCTCAGGAGAAAAATCCTTAGGAAAGGATTTTTCATAAAAGATATCTGTGACACATGGTGGGCATCACCGCTGCAGCAGCCCTGAAACATTGATATCTGTCTCTTCCAGGCCGCTGAAAAGTTCCTGTTCTACCCAACGTGGGCCATGGCCATCCTCATCTCCCTGATTATCCTGGCCTCCCTCCCCCTGCCCCTGGTCTTCATCCTCCGCCAGTTCCACCTGGTGTCGGACGGCTCCAACGCCCTCTCCGTCACCTACAAGAAGGGCCGGATGATGAAGGACATCTCCAACCTGGAGGACAACGACGAGACGCGCTTCATCCTGAGCAAGGTGCCCAGCGAGACGCCGTCGCCCATGCCCACGCACCGCTCCTACCTGGGCCCCGGCAGCAGCTCCCCGCTGGAGATGAGCGCGGCGCCCAACGGACGCTACGGCAGCGGGTACCTGCTGGCCAGCACCCCCGAGTCTGAGCTGTGATGGTGGCCTGCCCGCCACCCCCACCAGGAGAGGAGGGCGCTCCTGGCTGTCCAGGCGACGGGAAAATTAATTATCAAGGGCGAAGATGAATTAGTGACTAAGACGAAGAAGAAACCCCCCTGTTAAAATCGTTAAGCAAAGCAGCCATTTCTGAGGTGACGTCGGGGAAGAAGGGATGGCAGGAGGGGCAGGACTCCTCTGGCAGCCCTCGGTGGAAAGGCAGGAGCCCTGGACTCACCTCCAGGGAAAGGAAGAGGAGCAAGAGATGCTGCAATACCTTTCCAAGAGTTGTTCTCGTGCAGCTCAAATCCGAAGCAAAGAATCTCTCTTTTCTAAGCAGCTGATGGTTGGAACAAGGACCTGGCAGCAGGTGGGAAGCCAATCACACTTCCCCCTGTCACCCAGAGCTCTTCCCTCCCTGTCTGTTGTCCTTTAGCCGGGAGGAGTCATGGCCTTATTCCAACGAGCACAATTAATCATCGATGTTCATAGCACAAGAAGGTGCTGTTGTTGTCACCATCGTTGTTGTTGTTGTATCTCCTGTAGGTTTTTATAGCTGTGGACACACCCAAATAACCCCCCAAATTCTGACCAGGGTTGGCAGGGAGCAGCGTGGGGCTGGCTGAGATGTTGGGGCGTGTGAGACAGGGCAGGGTGAATCCCTGGAATCTTTGTTGCCACCAGCACAGGGACGGTGGCTGGGAGATGTCACAGCCATGGGATGGAGTAGCTGGGATGCTCCATGGGTTGGATGGTGCTGAGTGTCAGGAGGACCCCAGAAGTGGCAGTGGTTTGGGGCTGTGAGCCTGTGTGGGGTCTGGATGGGGTTGGTGTGATGTGATGGGGGTCAGGAGTGCTCTCCTGACGTGTTGGATGCTCTGCTGAACCAAAATCCCTGGCATGGTGACCATCTCCTCTCACTCCTCTCTTTAGATGTCCCTTTAGAGGGACAAGCAGAGGAGCTGTGGGACATCCAGTCCTACCACACTCCTGGTTTAGCTCTCAGGAAACCACCCCTGACTTCCCTCCTTGCCAAGGTGAGCTGGGCTCTGGCTCTCTCTGGATGTGCCTCCTCATTTCTCCTCGTGTCCCCTCCGAGCCTGGGTTTGTCACTGCCTCCTGTCACACCCACAGGAGCTCAGCAGCCTTTGGATGGGGGTGAGCAGCTCTTGGGGACCACAGCAGCTCCTGGGAGCCAGTGCCAGGTCCCCAGCAGCTCTGGATCCAGCCTGGGGAGCCCTTGTGAAGTCCAGGGGCCTCTATCGTGCCCATCCATGGTTTTGGATGTGATCCATGATGTGACCCTTATGTTGTTTCTCCCCAGGCTGTTTGGAAAGGGTGGGATCTTCTAGCTCTGAGTCCTGAGGGTCATTTCCCTGAGTCCCACCTGTAACCAAGCACTTCTGCCAAGGGTGTCAGGATAGCCTGGCATTGTCCCCTTTTCCTTGGGGACACAGAAGCAGCACAGTCTGCCCTCTGCTGCCTCCAAGGGCTGGGGAATGCCTCACCCTGTGCCCTGCTGGACTTGGGTTGTGCATGAAGATCTTTGAGGCTGCTCTGAAGGCCACGTTTGTGGGTGCTGGTTCATGAGCCCTTATCCCCTCTGCTTTCCCTGTGCATTGCTTTTCTTTCACCTTGGTTCTCCTCTTGGCTGGAGGTGAAGGCAGGAAGCTGCTGGTCCATTCACCACACCTCTAACTTAATTTCAGCATCCCTGGGGCCATCAGGTTCCCACAGTGGGTGTGATCCTTCATTCACAGCCTTCTCCGTGGGCTTGGCTGGTGACCTGGAGACTCTTCCAGGACAATTAGCTCAAGCCCTTCATTAACTGTTTTTCTGGGGGGAAGATGGAGGAGTGGAATGAACCAAAGCAACTCAGTGATGGTTCCAAGATCTGTGAGTCAGGATCAGCCACGTTCCTCCAGAAGTTCCCCCTTCCTCATCCCCTCCCATCTCTTTCTCCTTCCTCTGCCCATGCAAGAGGGACACAGAAATGTCCCCATGGCATCATCTCTGGAAGGGAGAACCTCAAATCTAGTGGCATTTCCCCATCATTAGGCAACATTTCTTGTGGAATCCATCCTCACTGACCAGCAGAACAGAGGATGAGTCAAATCCATGCCCAGCATCACCTCCCCATCACCCCTGAGCCCGGGGGCTGGATTCCCACCGTAGCTCCCATGGAGTTAATGGAGCAGGAACACCTCCATAGCCACAACACTCAGCCCCATGTGCTCCAGAACACTCAGCCCCATGTGCCCCCATGGCAGGATGCTCCTTGAACCCCAGGGGAAGGATCCAGCCCTCCCTCTCCCCCACCCCTGTTCCCAAACCAGCCAGGGAGGAGCTCGCTTTCCTCCCTTCTTGCAGCATCAATAAGAGGCAGAGTCATTGAGAAGGTAACAAAGAAGCTATATTATATATATATATAAAATATATACAGAGAGAGGAGATGGAATAATAACCTAGAGATTCTCTATTTCTATTGTATATTTATTCTGTAAATGTCACTGTAAATGCTGTTAAATGACAAAATCGTATTCCAAAGTGGCCCATGACCTATTTTCATTCCCAGTGCTGTACAGATCAATTCTCATTCTAGAGCAGGGCATATTTTTACCTTTTTATTTCTTGTGTGTGCTGGGTGCACGTCCCCTTCTCCCCCCAGCCTGGGGCACCCTGGGCATCCAGCAGAGAGGAGGAGGAGGAGGAGGGACGCCCCCTTTCCTTTTACCTGTGGAAATACTCGTGTTTTGTCGTGGCATTTGCTCGGTGTTAGACACGGGGTTTTGGGGTGGGTGTGAGTGTGTGTGTGTTAGGTTTAGGAGCTCCGTGTTGGGTGTGCGTGTTCGTCCGTGGGGTGTGCGTGTCCGTGTGCGTGGCTGCCTTTAGGATTCACTTCTGGCCTGGACTTGCTCACTTTTGGGGGTTTCTCCTGCTTGCCAGGGCAGGTTCTCCCTCCACACAACCTCCTCGGGGTGCCAGGCTGCGGATTGGGCCGACCCCCGGTGGCTTTTAGCCCTAGAAATCACTTTTCCTCTTTTTCTGCACAGAGGCACAGGGAATAGCTGCTAGTTGTGAGCACAGGCACTTTTCTGTTTTCTTTTCCTTCAGGCAGTGGGACAAAGAGGGGGGGATCCTCTGCCCATGTCCCTGTCCCCCCACATCAGCTCCTGGGTGGGTTCCCAGCCCAGATCCTGCTGCTCAGAGCAGTGTGGGGTCCCTGCTGCTGGGTAGGGCAGGAGGGCTCCAAACCCTGCTCCCTCTCTGGGGCTTCTGGAGAAAGCACAAAGGAAATTGCTGGAGGGGCACGGCCTGGAGTCAAACTGGAAAAACAAACTGGAAAAGGCAACTCTGGCCCTTGGGAGCTGGAAAAACTACGACATTGTGCTGCTGGAGCTGCAGGTCCAACCTGTTGGGCTGGATTTGGGATGCTCTGCAGGTCCAACCTGTGGGGCTGGATTTGGGATGCTCTGTGCCCCAGCCTGTGGGGCTGGATTTGGGATGCTCTGTGCCCCAGCCTGTGGGGCTGGATTTGGGATGTTCTGCTCCCCAGCCTGTGGGGCTGGATTTGGGATGCTCTGTGCCCCAGCCTGTGGGGCTGGATTTGGGATGCTCTGCTCCTAGCACCGGCCTCTGCTGGAGGTGCAGGTCCAGCCTGTGGGGCTGTATTTGGGATGTTCTGTGCCCCAGCCTGTGGGGCAGGATTTGGGATGCTTTGTGCCCCAGCCTGTGGGGCTGGATTTGGGATGCTCTGCCCCCCAGCCTGTGGGGCAGGATTTGGGATGCAGTGATCCTCAGCCTGTAGGGCAGGATTTGGGATGCTCTGTGCCCCAGCCTGCGGGGCAGGATTTGGGATGCAGTGTTCCTCAGCCTGTGGGGCAGGATTTGGGATGCTCTGTGCCCCAGCCTGTAGGGCAGGATTTGGGATGCAGTGATCCTCAGCCTGTAGGGCAGGATTTGGGATGTTTTGTGCCCCAGCCTATAGGGCAGGATTTGGGATGCTCTGTGCCCCAGCCTGTGGGGCTGGATTCGGGATGCAGTGATCCTCAGCCTGTAGGGCAGGATTTGGGATGCTTTGTGCCCCAGCCTGTGGGGCAGGATTTGGGATGTTCTGCTCCCCAGCCTGTGGGGCAGGATTTGGGATGCTCTGCCCCCCAGCCTGTGGGGCAGGATTTGGGATGCAGTGATCCTCAGCCTGTGGGGCAGGATTTGGGATGTTTTGTGCCCCAGGCTGTAGGGCAGGATTTGGGATGCTCTGCTCCCCAGGCTGTAGGGCAGGATTTGGGATGTTTTGTGCCCCAGCCTGTGGGGCAGGATTTGGGATGCAGTGATCCTCAGCCTGTGGGGCAGGATTTGGGATGTTCTGCTCCCCACTGTGGGGCAGGATTTGGGATGTTTTGTGCCCCAGCCTGTAGGGCAGGATTTGGGATGCTCTGTCCCCCGGGCTGTAGGGCAGGATTTGGGATGCTCTGTGCCCCAGCACTGCTCTCTGCTGCAGGGACCCCAGTACAAGGCAGAGGGCCTGTGGAGCTGGTCCCCAGGGTGTCCCACGGCTCAGCCCCTCCAAACCAGCCCCTTCCTCACCTCTCAGCTCCTGCCCAGCCCCTGACAGGTCACATTAATCCCCAGCTCCTCCCAGGAGCAGCTCCCACTGCCTTCCAATGGTCCCCCCCTTCCCGAGCGTGGCAGGAGAGGGCCGGGTGGCCTTGGTGGCCGGGGGGGGACATGGCACAGCCCCGGGGACACGCGGGATGCGTGGGACAAGCACAACCCTAGCGAAACCCTGGTGTACAGGTGAAGCACAGAGCTCTGAGGCGCGTCCCCGGCCCCGGTTCCGCAGTAGTTCCCCCTGTGCCGGGCGGGGCCGGGCAGCGCTGCCCCGGCTCCTCGGCCGCCGGGAGAAACCCTGTAAGAGCTGTATCAGAGTCTGATTAAAAGTTTCTTCTTACCAAATGTCTCCTCACCGAGTCTCGTCCGTGCCTCTGTTTCCTTTCTTGGGTGGGATTTGGGGTTGTTTTAGGGTGGCAGAGACAGAAAGCAAAGGGCCCACGGGTGTTGAGGTCTGTCCTTCCCTGGCTGTCCCCCTACTGTCCTTCTGTCTCCCCTCATCCCTTCCTCCACCCAGCATCAGCCTCTGCAAGGCTTTGCTCAGATCGAGCTGTCTGTGGGCGCTTCAGGAGCCTGTGGGGGTTGTTTTCCCTCCTGGCCCAGTTTAACCAGCACACCTTGGCTTTGCAGGGCACTGGGACTGCTCTGCTCCTCTCCACAACGCCCTGCTCACAGTGCTGCTGGCTCATCCTGAGTGCTGGAGAAGGATCTGGGGTTTCCAGCAATCCCAGATGACTTCAGCTGCTGGGAATTAGCTTAGGTTAGATGGGGAGCAGGGCTGCCCCTTCCCTTCCCTTCCCTTCCCTTCCCTTCCCTTCCCTTCCCTTCCCTTCCCTTCCCTTCCCTTCCCTTCCCTTCCCTTCCCTTCCCTTCCCTTCCCTTCCCTTCCCTTCCCTTCCCTTCCCTTCCCTTCCCTTCCCTTCCCTTCCCTTCCCTTCCCTTCCCTTCCCTTCCCTTCCCTTCCCTTCCCTTCCCTTCCCTTCCCTTCCCTTCCCTTCCCTTCCCTTCCGGCTTCTTTGGCTTCTCCAGGGCTTCTTCAGGGAGGATGAGGAAGGAGAGAAGAGATCAGGAGAGATGGATCCAGATGAGATCCCCACCCTGGGGATGCCACCACCCATGGGGACACTGCCATGGCCATGAACCAAACCTGTCCCCACCCAGGGGCAGCTGTGGGGAGGCAGGGAAGGTCTTTGGGCACCATCTGGAGATGTTGGTGCAGCACTGACAGAACCAGAGGTCACAGCCTCAAGCTGCACCAAGGCAAATACAGGCTGGATATCAGGCAAAAGTTTTTTACAGAAAGGGTGATAAAGTTCTGGAATGTTCTGCCCGGGGAGGTGGTGGAGTCACCGTCCCTGGGTGTGTTTACAAAGCCTGGATGTGGCACTGGGTGCCAGGGTTGAGTTGAGGTGCTGGGGCTGGGTTGGACTCGATGATCTTGAAGGTCTCTTCCAACCCAGTGATTCAGTGAATTCTGTGAGTTCTGTGAGTTCTGTGACTGGGGTAAGTGTCTGTCACAGCTGGAGGAGCAGCAGTGCCCAGAGAGGGCACAGGAGGTGGCACAGGGCTCTCCCTGTCCCAGAGGACATCCAGGACCCAGCTCTGGGGTAAAATCCCCCAGCAGTGACGCCCAGGACAGTGGGGGCAGCTCTGACCCCAGCACAGCCCAGGACTGGGGGAGCAGGGATGGCCATCCCAGCTCAGGGCCATGCCAAGAGCTCGGTGGGACACACGTGTGGTGTCACTGCCGTGCTGAACCAGCCCAGCTCAGCCCATCCTGTGCTCCCAGGGGCTGAGAGGGGCCAGGAAATCCCAGTGCCAGAGGCTTCCTGAAAAGAGGTGAGAAAAACAAACGGGAAAAGGCAATTCTGGCCCTTGGGGGCTGGGAAAACGACACAGAAATGGGCCCAAACGTGGAATTTGAGGCGAATACATTCTATTTAAAAACCCCCATAAATATTGAACTTCAAACCCCATAAATATTGAACTCCCTGTGACAGTGATGGAGAGAGGTTTCAGAGCCTGCTGGGAGCTGAAGGATGCTGCTGTGGATGTGGATTTTTGATGTCCCATCTCAAAACAATTCTGGAGCAGGCTCCGGGCTCGAGGTGGGTTCAGACACGAGGTGGAGCTGCTACAGCAGCATCTGCTGTGATTCCCGGGCACCTCGGGAAGGAAAAGGACACCCCGATGCTTACAGACAGGGAAACTGAGGCACAGCCCCACCGCATCCACCGTTCCGGCTCATTCCACAGCCAGACCATCCCCAGCGCTGTCCCCACTCCAGCCCAGCCCCCTCCGGGCCCCAAGCTGCTTTTATGGAGCGAAATTGCATCAGCCATGCCGAGGATGGAGCCAGATCCGAGCCAGACCCCGCCGGGCTCCGGCGCCCGCGTTCTGCCTGCCGGGGCTCCAGCGGAGCGCAGGACGCGAGGTGGCACTGTGTGACAGAGTGAGGTGGCACCGTGTGACAGAGCAGGGTGGCACTGTGTGACAGAGTGAGGTGGCACCGTGTGACAGAGCGAGGGACACGCCGGGAATTCGGGGAGCACTCCCACCCGGGAATTCGGGGAGCATTCCCCACCCGGGAATTTTGTGAGTTCCCCTTCCAGGCTGAGCTCATGCAGGGATGAGGATGCAAAGTCTGGCAGTGTAACCTGCATTGCTGAAATGAGGAATTGTGGCTGAAAAATTCACCCGGCAGAGACAGAGCTTGTCCATGGCTTGTGACAGCTTTTTTTGGGGAAGATCCAGCTCTAACAGAGAGTCTAGAGAGGTTTCTTGGGGATCACAGCCTGGGTGCCACCACACACAGATCAGAGGTGGATCCCACCAAAAACACAAGGGCAGAGAGCTTGTTTGGAGCATCCAGGGGTTCCTGAGGACAGCACATCTTTCATTAACGAGATTCTGGCCTGGAAGGACCTGCAGAGGTTGCTTTGGCTATTTCTACACCCAAACAGGATTGTCTCTCCCTAAACTGCTGCACTCCAGCCTCCTCCTCTGTCCTTCCATGGACAGAGACCTTGAGGGCTCCCAGATGAGATCCCCACCCTGGGGATGGCACCACACATGGGGACGCTGCCATGGCCATGAACCAAACCTGTCCCCACCCAGGGGCAGCTGTGGGGAGGCAGGGAAGGTCTTTGGGCACCATCTGGAGGTGTTGGTGCAGCACTGACAGAACCAGAGGTCACAGCCTCAAGCTGCACCAAGGCAAATACAGGTTGGATATCAGGCAAAAGTTTTTTTACAGAAAGGGTGATGAAGTTCTGGAATGTTCTGCCCGGGGAGGTGGTGGAGTCCCCATCCCTGGGTGTGTTTAACAAAGCCTGGATGTGGCACTGGGTGCCAGGGTTGAGTTGAGGTGCTGGGGCTGGGCTGGACTCGATGATCTTTGAGGTCTCTTCCAACCTGGTTATTCTGTGAATTCTGTGAATTCTGCGAATTCTGTGACACAGCTGAAGTAGCAGCAGAGCCCAGGGAGGGCACAGGAGGTGGCACAGAGTTCTCTGTGTCCCAGAGGAATGTGTCCCCAACCCCTCTGTGGGGCCATTGAGCCCCCTGAGCATCCCGTGCTCTGTCTCCTGCTGGTCCCTCCCCACCTCTGGGGTTGTCCCTGATGTGCAGGACCTTGGGCCAGGCTCAGGGTGCTGTGCTGGCTCAGGGGAAGGGGCCATGGTGACCCAGAGAGCCCTTCCCATGTCCTCAGGACCCACCCAGGGCTTTCCAGGTTAGAGCTGATGCTCCTGGAGATCTTCCAGGTCCTGCCCTTCATTCCATCCTTTGGATGTTATCTGAGGCGCCTTGAGCCATGCAGGACATCCCTGCAAAAGTGACTCCTTGCTCCAAAAGGCCCTTATTTATTTATTTATCCAGCTCTTTCCATTTTCTCTCCTTCTCTCTCTCTATTTTCTTTTTTTTTTTCCCTTTTTTTTTTTTTTTTTTTTTTTTTTTCTGAGATCTTCCAGGTCCTGCTCTTCATTCCATTCTTTGGATGTTATCTCAGATGCCTTGCAGGACATCCCTGCAGAAGTGACTCTTGCTTCAAAAGGGCCCATATTTATCCAGCTCTTTCCAGTTTTTTCTCCTTTTCTCTCTCTATTTTCTTTTTTTTTTTCTTTTTCTTGTTTTTTATTTTTTCAAGATCTTCCAGGTCCTGCTCTTCATTCCATCCTTTGGATGTTATCTGAGATGCCTTGAGCTGTGCAGGACATCCCTGCAGAAGTGACTCTTGCTCCATAAAGACCCTCATTTATTTATTTATCCATCTCTCTCCATTTTCTCTCCTTCTCTCTATTTTCTTTTGCTTTTATTTTTTTCCTGAAATCTTCCAGGTCCTGCTCTTCATTCCATTCTTTGGATGTTGTCTCAGTGCCTTGAGCCTTGGGTGTCCCATGCAGGACATGATTCTTTCCTCCAGAAAGTGATTCTTTCCTCCTCCAAAAAGGCCCTTATTTATTTATCCAGATCTTTCTATTTTGTCTCCTTTCTCTCTCTCTATTTTCTCTATTTTTTTTTCTTTTTTTTTGAGATCTTCCAGGTCCTGCTCTTCATTCCATCCTTTGGATGTTATCTCAGATGCCTTGCAGGCAAGAAGTGACTCTTTCCTCCTCCAAAAAAGGCCCTTATTTATCCAGCTCTTTCCATTTTCTCTCCTTCTCTATTTTCTTTCCTTTTTTTTTTTTTTTTTCCCTTTCCCATGGACATTAAAAATCAGAAGGCATATTTCGAGAGAGCAGACAGCTTTGGGCGGGTGTTGCTGGCTAAAAGATCTCTTCCTTCCCCAGAAACAACTCATTTGTCTGCTTGGCCACCTCCTCCCACCCCAGGAGCGGCCGCGCTCGGGTGCACGGAGCTTTTCCTGGCGGGATGAAAGTCGGCAGATAAAACAGATAAACCATCAGCATCAGGTCGCAGCATCCCTCACTGCTGGCCTGCTCAGGAGCCGAGCTGCGATGCCTGGCCGGTGATGCAAGGCTCGATCTTTCCAGCACGCTTTTCCCTCGGGCTCCCGGCTCTCCCGCGGGTGCAGCTCGGGCTGCTTCGGGTGTGGAGCCTCGGCAGCCTCCACCCGCTCCGGAGCCGGCCCTGGCAGCTGCGGAGTTGCTGTCACACTTGGAGCTTTCTTGGGGCTCTCTCGGTGGTAAGATCGCAGCGTGGCTCTCTCGCGCCTCGTGGGTTTTTTGGGGTGGAGCGTTTTCTCCGCTGGCCCCAGTGCTCAATGGATTTTGGGGGGCGCATCACGAACAGGGGGGACAAACCTGGGCAGGGGGTGAGGAGGGGCTCTGGTGGGGTGACAGGGAGGTGCAGAGAGGGGTGCTGAGGCAGCATCCCCCCCTCCACGTCCCCGAAAACTCCCTTCCTGAGTGCTGTCCCTCTTGGGTGAGCCCCCCCACCCCAATGCCAGGCCTGTGCTGGATTTGCACCCCTTCTATGACCCCAAAACATCCCCCAGCCCTCAGTGCAGCAGCGCCAGCGCAGAAGTAAACATCGCTGGCAGGATGAGCCTCAGTTCCCCACCTTGGGGGCGGCCTCGGCCCGGGGGCACCGCAGCCCCGCACGCCCTGCCCAGCCCCGGAGCTCAGCACCAGCAGCGTTCCAGGGGGCTCGGAGCCCCCCAGGGATGGGGGTTTGGGGGATGAATCGATGGCTCTGGGGGTGGTTGGTACCCCGAGCCCCGGCAGCCGCTGCGGAAAGGGGCAGCTCGCACGCAGGAGCAGAAACAGGGCGGGGAGATGCTCGGGGAGGGCGGTGGGAGGGAAGGGGGGTCAGCCCCGAGTGCAGCCGCCCAGCTCCCCACCGGCCCCGGGGTCGGTCTCCGCTGACCTCTCGGTGAGCGAGGCATTGCGAGCCAGGGAGGGATGGGATCTGCGGGAGCCTCTGCCAAGAGCTGGCTCCAGATCCGCAGGCAGCTCTGGGCTGCATTTCCCCTCCGGCGCGAAGAGGAGCTGGGGTGTCCGGGGTTCACTCCTCGCTGACACCGACCCCCCGAGACCCTCAGCGGCACGCCGGGCCCCGCGGGGAGGTGAGCCCGGTGCCGGGGGGTGCGGGGGAGCCGGGGGTAGGCGGAGGGATGGGCTGGGGGTGGAGGGGATGGAGGGAAGGATGGATGGAGGGGAGGGATGGATGTGGGGATGGGAGGGAGGGCAGCGGTGCGGGGCTGGGCGCTGCGGGGCTGGGCGCTGGGGCGGGGGGTCCGCGGTTCCCGTAACCCCACCGCGAGCTCCCAGCGCTATCAAAGCCCCGCAGCCGCTCCCGCCGCCTCCCTCGCCTTGATCCCCGCGGGGAGGAGGCACCGCCGGGGCGCAACAGGGCCCCCCCGGCCCGGCCAGCCGTGAACCCCCGGGCAGGGAGGGACAGCGGGAGGCGGAGAGGGCGCATCCATCCCCCCCTCTCTCCGCCGCTAACCGGGTCCGAGCCCCCCCGGCCGCCGCCTGCTCGCCGAGCCCGGCCCGGGGGGGCGGAGGGAGCGCGGAGCCGCCGGAGCGGGAGGGGCGGGCGGCGGGGCCCCCCCGCGCCGGGCGCTGCAGGTACCGGGAGCGGAGGGGGGGACACAGCGCCCGGCCGGGCTCGGCATCCCCCCAGCCCTTCCCCTGCATCCTCCCGGCCGGGCCCGCATCCCCCCGGCTGCCGCACCCCCCCGCCCGCTGCTGGCCCCTCCATCCCGCACTTGTTGCTGCCCGGCGGGGCTGGGCTGGCCCCGGGTTTAGGGCGGTTTTATTTTGGGGGGGTGGCTTTGGAGGGGGTGGAGGTTGCAGCCTCCCCTGCTGTCCCCCGGCTGCCTGCGGTGTCCGGCGCGGCTCCGGCGCGGCTCCCCCCGAGGCCAGAGCCGAGGCTGAGCCCCCCCTTTTCCCCTCCCCAGTCCCGTCTCCGTCCTCCCCTCCCGCCTTGGCCGAGCCCCAGCTCCTCGCCCGGAGGAAGGGTGCACGTTGTGGGCATCTCCCATCCACCGAAATCTATGATCAGCTCGGTGTGTGTCTCCTCCTACCGTGGACGCAAGTCTGGGAACAAACCACCCTCCAAAACATGCCTGAAGGAAGAGATGGGCAAAGGGGAAGAGTCGGACAAGATCACCATCAACGTGGGCGGCACCCGGCATGAGACCTACAAGAGCACCCTGCGGACTCTGCCGGGCACCCGCCTGGCCTGGCTGGCCGACCCCGACGCCCAGAGCAACTTTGACTTTGATGGCAAAAGCAACGAGTTCTTCTTCGACCGGCACCCCGGCATCTTCTCCTACGTGCTCAACTACTACCGCACGGGGAAGCTGCACTGCCCCGCGGACATCTGCGGGCCCCTCTTCGAGGAGGAGCTCACCTACTGGGGCATCGACGAGACCGACGTGGAGCCCTGCTGCTGGATGACCTACCGGCAGCACCGCGACGCCGAGGAGGCCCTGGACATCTTTGAGAGTCCCGAGCCTGGCGGAGGGGCTGCTGGAGAGGAGGCTGAAGAGGAAGGGGGTAGGGAGATGGCCCTGCAGCGCCTGGGCATGGATGACAGGCCTCCCGGGGCAGCAGGGGCGGCTGGAGGGGGTGGATGCTGCAGGAACTGGCAGCCCAAGATGTGGGCGCTCTTTGAGGATCCCTACTCGTCCAAGGCGGCAAGGGTAAGCTCCTGAAACACGCCGGAGGGGAGGTGGGATGGATGGGGCCGTGCTGGGGTTGTGTCTTCACCTCCCCATCCCTGAGGGCAAGGCTGGCTTTCCTGGTGGGTTACGTGAGGCCCTCCCAAAACCCAGAGTGTTGGGAGGATGTGTCCCCCAAAACCCAGAGTGTCGGCATTAACTGTCCCCCTCCTGCTGTGGGGTACATGAGCCACGTCCCATCCTACAGGACACCTCTTCCATTGTCTCCCAATCACCTCCCAACTCATCACATCTGGGCTGAAACTGGGGCAAGCACAATCCCTGCCCCCTTTGCACCCTCAAGCGCTCCCCAGGCACCTCCTGGGCACTCAGAGATGAGGGATTGTCCTTGGCAGGGCTGACTCCTGGCAGAGTTTCAGGATGTTCTAAGATAGGATGTTTGGGTTCCTCCTGCTGGGCTGCACCATGCCAAAACCCACATTGAACAGCCCAGGTGTGGAGTGGAGGTCAGGGCTGGGGGTCAGGATCCTCATCATGCTCCTCACGTGTAGGGCCCACAGCCCCAAAGGACACCCTGTGCCACTGCACCCCCTGCCCGCTATCACCACCAGGGTCACCCCTGTGACTCATGGAGCCCATCAGGGGCTGCTGACACCCCACAGACCCCATCAGGGTCCTGCAGTCCCCTCACCATACATGGCCCTGGCACCGTGTGTGTGCACACGGAGCTCTTCCACACAGTAGAGACCCCCCCGGACTCCCTGTGCACCCAGGCTGTCCCTCCCCACGGCCACCAACATGCCCAGGATGTGCTCCCCAAAACCCAGACCCCTTTGCATTCTCCCTGGGCACCCAGGCTGTCCCTCCCCATGAGCACCAACGTGCCCAGGACACATCCCACAAAACCCAGACCCTCCCCACCTTCCCTGGGCATGCAGACTGTCCTTCCCCATGAGCACCAACATGCCCAGGACGTGTCCCCTAAAACCCAGACCCTTCCTGGGCACCCAGGCTGTCCATCCCCACCAAGGTGCCCAGGATATGTCCCCCAAAACCCAGACCCCTTTGCACCCTCCCTGGGCACCCAGGCTGTCCTTCTCTATGGGCCCAGGACATGCCCAGGACTTGTTCCCCAAAACCCAGACCCTCACCCTCCCTGGGCATGCATCCTGTCCCTCCCCACAGGCACCAACGTGCCCAGGACATGTCCCTCAAAACCCAGACCCTCCCTGGGCACCCAGGCTGTCCATCCCCACCAAGGTGCCCAGGATGCGTCCCCCAAAACCCAGACCCCTTTGCACCCTCCCTGGGCACCCAAGTTGTCCCTCCCCACATGCACCAACGTGCCCAGGACGTGTCCCCCAAACCCCAACGTGTCTGCAGGCTCCCAGCCCGTGTTCAGGCGCTGCTCTGCGCATGTGTCTCCTCTCCCAGCTCCTCGTAGATCATCCCCAAAGCTCTGCCCCGACCCCCCAATACCCACCCAGCCCCTGGCACGCCCAGCTGATAAATCTGCCACACACACCCAGGCAGGCAGTTGGGATGGAGATGAATTCTGGATGCATTTAGAGGTGTAAAAAAACTCCATCAATGGTAAGAAATTCTGCAGGCATTTCACACCCACGAGCAGCACGCGGGGCAGGGGTCAGTTTGGCAAGGAGGTGTTTTTGCAGCAAATGTTAGAGCAACACACACACATGCAGAGAATGCTTGGGCAGCAAGAGCTGAACCCATTTTAAAAGGGTACCCCCACCTCTGCCCATCTCTGAGGGCTCTTCACCTCAGAGAGATGCTCTGAGTGGTGTAAAGCTCCAAATAAAAAATTAAACAAAATTAAAAATAAACCCAGGCACAATAATTCAACTCCTTTTTTTTCCCTTTGGTGTCATTTGGTTCTGCTTTTCCTGAGTGCTGAGCTGATCCTGGAAAGGCTTTAGCAGGAGGAATGTGCTGGAGGGAGCAGAGATGGTGGTGATTGAGGCCCAGCTGGGGCTGGAGTGGGACCAGTTTGTGCTGGGATCTCCCTGCTTCCTTCTCACTGCTCTACATAAATGTTCAGCTCAGCAGTGCCATGGGAACGATCAACTTCCAGAGGCAACAGGAAAAAATACCGATGTAGTTTTACCACAGCTTAGGGGAACTGCTCTGGCAAGAGGGGAAACTGAGGCACAGAGCAATGCAACCAGCCCAAATTCCTGAGTGCACCCAGCTCCTGGCTGGAGCCACCATCCAGCACCAGGATGCTGTGGGATTTGTGTGGGTACAACATTCCTGCTGCTGCCCTGGCTTTGGTGGTGGGTGAGGTTAGCAGTGGTTGGGATGTCTTTGATACCCCATTTTGGGGTCTCCCCCTTTCTTGCCAGAGCCTCAGAGGTGCTTCTGGCTGCAGGAATGTACTGGAGCAGCTGGACAGCAGGTTGCCAAACCTTGGGAAGAAGCAGTCCCAGGCTGTTCATGTACACTGTCCCTCTCTGTGTGGCAGCCGTGACTAAGAGCCTCCAGAGCTGAATTTCTCCGTTGGTCATCGCTCCCCCTCTCCACGGAGCAGCCCCTCGGGCCCTGACTCAGTTGGCTCCTCGTTATTTCCATCTTTCCCACCCTCCAGCACTTCTCCTCCTGAGCTGGCAGCACTGTGAGCGTGTGGTTGGAAATCTCTCCCATGTTTTAGCCTCTCCTCTGTGCACCATCGATGGCCATGGGGTCCCTGGCTCCTCACTCTGGGAATGTTTGGTCCCTGGTGCAGCCACTGTCCCAGCTGGAGCTTTACACTTCTCCTCCCCATGGGGAACTGCCCTGGCTGGGATTTTACCTCCACGTCCAAACTCTCCTTACGTGCAGCTCCTGGTTGTTTTTACCCTTTGCAGCCCAACTTGGAGACTCCTGACCTCACTTTCATGGGGACTTTCAGGCTGGTGACCCTCTGTAGGGTCATGGATTTTTGGTGACACCTATGGCAAGCTGTTGAGTGCAGGTCAATGTTGTGTAGAACATCAGCAGGTTCTGGAGGACCTGTTTGGTGTGTATTAGTAGTACTGGGTTTATACATTGATTTTATTTTATTTTAAATACAGTTTTGGAAAAGGACTTGAGTTTGGAGCAGACACTGAGGCTGAGGTGAGATGTCTTGGGTCAGACACAGAACTGGAGCAGCACTCTGGGGGGACACAATGGTTGGCACTGGCTGTGAACCCAACTTCTATTTTTAAAGGCTGATTTTGCTCCTTGGGCTAAATCAGGTCTCACCTCACACCCAGCAGCAGGCCTGCTTCATTACTCAAGTATTTGCATGGTCTCCCTCCCTTCCTGGGTGATTTTTTTTTTTCCTTTCTACTTTGCTTTAAGTCTAAATTCTTACTCTTCAGGTTTTCCCAAGATCCCCCATACAGGGAAGCTCAGGAACGTGACTCAGCCCTCAGCTGAAAAGCGGATTATTTTGGCTGTGCCACCACAGTGTAGAGACACTTGTCTGCTTAAGCTGGCCTTGCTTTAAGATCCCAATTGTGTTGGATTTGTTTGTTGGACACGACAGGTCAGCCCTCAGAGCCGAATCCCCATGCACAGCCCAGAGGGGTCTGACTGAGAGGTGAGAGCATCTCACTGCATCCCCGAGCAGGTGTCTCTCAGTGGGGCAGGAAAACCATCTTCCAGAGGTTTCTTCGTTATTTAACACCAGATTTAAACTTCACACCCAACTCCTGCAGGGCTGGTGATGTCCGTGGTGGCCCCATGTGGCTCTGCCCTTGGGGACAGCCCTAAGGACACTCCAGGCAGGCTCGGGGCTGCCGCAGGGCACCCGGGGGTCGGGTATTCCTCCAGCGTGACTCAGACTGTCTCTGCTGCTGATTCACTCCAGCCGAGGATCCGGGCTGTGCCTGGAGCAGCCTCACGGTGCTGCTCCGCCAGCAGCGGCCGCTTGGGTGGCTCTGACAGCAAAAGGTCACGTCCAGCACAGGGGCTGCAGCAGGACCTGCTCTGGGGAAGCTGAAATCACCGGAGTTTAGTGCTGCAGGGAGGTGGAACAAGAGTTTTTCTGCTCTGAAGCTGTGTGGTGATATTCACAGGGACAAGGGAAGAGATGAGAATCTTGACTCCATGTTTCAGATCTATTATTTTATGATATATATTACATTAAAAGAAAATGATATATTATAACTGTACTAAAGAAAGGATTTCATCAGAAGGCTAGCAAGGAATGAAAAAGAATGATAATAAAATCTTGTGGCTGCTCACAGCCTCAACACAGGTGGCTGTCGTTGGTCATCAAGTAAAAACGATTTCGCATGCATGGTAAACAATTCTCCAGATCACATTCCAAAGCAGCAAAACATGGAGAAGGTGAAGCTTGTCAGCTTCTCAGGAGAAAATATCCTGGCAAAAGGATATTTTATAAAATATCATGGTGACAAAGCTGGGGTTTTTTTGGGGGGTGGCTTTTGGAAACATGCTCCAGGTAATGGGCTCGCTGTGAGGGAGGGAGGGAGCTGAGCAGGATTGATGGGAGCACAAGGGGGAACTTTGTGACACAGCCTGTGACTTCCAGTGCGTGCTGCTGGCCCCTCCTTGCTCACATCCATGGTGAGGAGAAGGGAGGAGGAGGTGACATGGAGCGGACAATGATCTCCCTGCTTGGGCAGAGCGGAGAAATGGGAACATTTGGATGTCACCAGGTGCAGTTAGCAGCAGGAGGCTGAGCTCTGCCTGCTCCTCCCCTGGTCCTGTACCTTCTGTGGTGGGCACATCACCCACCACTGACCCTCAGGGAGGGGGTGAATGATGTCTCTGACACATCCAGACCCCAAAGCTCATGGCTGTGAACAGTGTGAACCTGGCATCTGGAGGGGTTTGTGATGAATGAGGGGGAAAGCCCATTGAATTTGTCCTGTCAAAATTCCATTTTCATGTCTGTTCCCATCGGAAGATTGCTCCAGTCCCAGACTGTCCCAGTTCCTCCTCATCCCCACCACTGCACAGCTGGGGAGCCCAGCACACCTTCTCCTGCACTGGTTAGAGCACTTGGAGAAGGTCCTGGACTGATGGCCCCAGGCACTGAGGTTTGCTGTCAATCCATGGGAGAGGTCCAGGGATCCCTCCTCATTCTCCACCCTTGGTCTTGGGGCAGTGGGTGGCAGCATCTGGAGTGTTTTGATCTCCTACAGACAGAACAGGCTGCCCCACATCAGCTCACAGCCCGTGTAACTTTGACTTTCACAGGTGGTTGCTTTTGCCTCGCTTTTCTTCATCCTGGTCTCCATCACAACCTTCTGCCTGGAGACACACGAGGCCTTCAACATCAACGTCAACGTGACGGAGACCCTGGTGGTGGGCAACACCACCACGGTGCTGCTGACCCACAAGGTGGAGACGGAGCCCATCCTCACCTACATCGAAGGGGTCTGCGTGCTGTGGTTCACCCTCGAGTTCCTGGTTCGCATCATCTGCTGCCCAGACAAGCTTCTCTTCATTAAAAACCTGCTCAACATCATTGACTTCGTGGCCATCTTGCCCTTCTACCTGGAGGTGGGTCTCAGTGGCCTGTCCTCCAAGGCTGCCCGGGACGTGCTGGGTTTCCTGCGGGTCGTTCGCTTCGTGCGCATCCTGCGGATCTTCAAGCTGACGCGGCACTTTGTGGGTCTGCGCGTGCTGGGCCACACTCTGCGGGCCAGCACCAACGAATTCCTGCTCCTCATCATCTTCCTCGCCTTGGGGGTCTTGATTTTCGCCACCATGATCTACTACGCCGAGCGGATCGGAGCCAAGACGTCCGACCCCACCGGGAACGACCACACTCACTTTAAGAACATCCCCATCGGCTTCTGGTGGGCCGTGGTCACCATGACCACCCTGGGCTATGGTGACATGTACCCCAAGACCTGGTCAGGGATGGTGGTGGGCGCCCTGTGCGCGCTGGCTGGGGTGCTGACCATCGCCATGCCCGTGCCCGTCATCGTCAATAACTTTGGGATGTATTATTCCTTGGCCATGGCCAAGCAGAAGCTGCCAAAGAAGAAGAAAAAGCATATACCCCGTCCAGCCCAGCTGGACTCACCCACCTACGGCAAATCTGAGGAGAATTCGCCCCGGAACAGCACCCAGAGCGACACATGCCCACTGGCAGTGGAGGAGGGGGTGACTGAGAGGAAACGGTCAGGTGAGACCCCAAAAGTGGGGCTGAGGGAGGGGGAGACCTCCGGGAGCTCTCAGGGCAGTTTGTTTGGTCCTGCACCATCCCCTGTGTCCCAGCTCTGGGTGGGGCCCCTCAGTTGTAAGGGTGTTGGGGGCCATGCTGGTGGAGCAGGACACTGCAGGTTGAATCTCCCATCCAAGCAGGGGGAAAAGGCTACCTGCTTTCCCAAAATCCATATCCTTCCCTCCTGATGGCACAGATCAAGCCGCTGAGGTGGCTTTCAAGGTGTCCCTGCCTAACCCACCCCTCCCTCACAGTGACAGAGGTAAGGCCACTCGCCCTCCTCTCATGTTAGTCTGGTCATGCCCTTGGCACAGATTTTTCCTTTGCTTTCTCCCACCATAAATCAGGGTAACTTTCACCAAAATTTATAAATCCAGGGACATTCCCCGGGGCTTGACCCCACCTCCTCATTCATCTGCTGATAGACAGAATCCCTGTGCTGCTGCTCCAAATCCTGAGCAAAACCAGTCCCTGGACATTGCTCTCTTTTTTTTGTCTCATGCACTGGGCTAAAGTTTAGAGGTTTGGTGATCCTTTTCTTAGAAGGCACAGCCTCAGCCGTGGGCACCTGTGGGCACCATCCCCTGGCTACCTTTGGGGGTCTGTGTGAGCCCTGCCCCACAGTCAGTGCTGGCCCTGGTGGCTGCTCTGCCCCCTTTGTCTTGGTTTGCTGCCAGTGGCACCTCTGGGGTGTCTGAAACAGGAGGTACCATGGTGGGGTTGTGTCCTGCACCAACACTGCGGTGTTTAACAGGGATGGGGCTTTCCCTGCTGAGGAAACAGGGAGCTCTGGGTGCCCCAAACAGCTCTTTCCTTTTATAAATCTCCTTTTTCCACATGCCTGTGAATCCCATCTGCCCCAGGGGCCCTGGCAGCAGGGAGCACTCAGAGCCAGGAGCCCAGGCCAGGCCCTCACGTGGCAGAGCATCCTCTCAGCCAAGGAACCAGGGAGCCAGGGGACATAAATTAGCACTTCCCACCACCCCGAGCAGCCCGCTCCTCAGCAGTGTGAATTTTGGAGAGCTAATTCCCTCCAATTAGGGTGGGTGGATCTCACAAAACCTGGGGTGTTTCATCCCCAGCAGGTTTTATAACCCTCAGCAGGACTGGAGCTGCTTGGAATCATATCTGTGTTTGTCCTGTTTGACCGTGTTCACAGGGGTCTGAGGAAGAGGGAAGAGACGAGGATCTGATTCCATGTTTCAGCAGGCTTGAGTTATTATTTTATGATATATATTACATTGAAACTATACTAAAGAATAGAAGAAAGGATTTAATCAGAAGGCTAGCTAAGAATAGAAAAAGAAAGAATGATAACAAAAGCTTCTGTCTTGGACAGAGAGTCCGAGCCAGCTGACTGTGATTGGCCATTAATTACAAACACCCACATGAGACCAATCACAGACCCACCTGTTGCATTCCACAGCAGCAGATAACCATTGCTTACATTTTGTCCCTGAGGCCTCTCAGCTTCTCAGGAGGAAAAATCCTAAGGAAAGGATTTTTCATAAAAGATGTCTGTGACAGTCCTGCTCCCCTGGCTGTGCTAAATGAGTGTGTCCAGGTGAAATCAGCAGCTGAACTGGCTGGTGTTGCTTTGGGCCACCTGCAGCCTGCTCTTCTGCTTCTTGCACGCTCTGACCAGCCCCTCCTGGCCACCCTGAGCAGTTTGTGCTGTGGGTTTGTGTCACGATCCGTCCTTACCAACGGAGTTCATGATGGTTTGTGGATTGATCTCAGGGTGCAAAAAGAACCCCGACACGGCACAGGGGGTTTGCAGTGATAATCAAAACAAATGCACCTTTATTGAATGGCCACAGCCACAGACTCTATCACAGTGATAGAGGGATTAAGGGAGAGGAAAATAAGAGAAAGAGAGAGAAAAGAGAGAGAAAGAGAGAGAGAGAGAGAGGGATATAGCTACCAAACATAGAGATGAAGTCCTTTGGTCCAGTCAAGGATCCGCCTGTTTTGTCGGGGAGATCTCAAAATCTCTAGCTAACTCAGAGGTTTTTATTATGATAACTCTATTGGAAATTGTGAAGGAGGGGGAAACAGATACAATAAGGAATAGATGTAACAGGTAGTCCATGCTCTCAGCAGTAAATGAGAGCCATTGTTTTCTTGGTCCAGTGGTCACAGCCTGCAGGCAAACATCTCGCTTTGGTCAGCTTGCTTCCCCCTTATACCTCCCCTGGGTTGGGGGTTTCAGTCCCAGTCCTTGGAAGGAGCAGAGGGACCTTTTCACATGGGGGTTCCATGTCTCAGTCCTTGATGGAGAAGCTTCTTACATCTCAGTCTGTCTGTCATGGCGGTTGTAAAACAGGTGAGGGTCTTCTGTGGGGGGATCACCTGAAACTCAGGAGAAGTTCAGCCAGGCCGAGAGGTGGGACAGCTTCCCAGGCTGTTGTTGCACAAAGGCCTTGGTGCCCCCTTCTTATTCTCACTGGGCTCAGTGTAGCACACAGCAAACAACACCTGTGAACAATAGGCAGCACTGTGCTCAGGTCTCGGGCCTGTGGTGTATGTGACTTTCTCCTACAAAGAGGACAGGGGTTGTGACCGTGTTCACAGGGGTCTCAGGTTGAGGGAAGAGATGAGGATCTGACTCCATGTTTCAGCAGGCTTGATTTATTATTTGATGATATATATTATATTAAAACTGTACTAAAAGAATAGAAGAAAGGATTTCATCAGAAGGCTGGCTAAGAGTAGAAAAAGAAGGAATGATAACAAAGGCTTGTGGCTCAGACAAAGAGTCTGAGCGAGCTGACTGTGATTGGCCATTAATTAGAAACAACCAACATGGGCCAATCACAGATGCACCTGTTGCATTCCACAGCAGCAGATAATCATTGTTGACATTTTGTTCCTGAGGCCTTTCAGCTTCTCAGGAGGAAAAATCCTAAGGAAAGGATTTTTCATAAAATATGTCTGCAACAGCGGGGGGGGTCTTCTCTTCAGTGGTCCCCAAATGACGATGGTGAGGCAAATGAGGGAAAATTCAGACAGACTCTCACAGTTTGCCAGCTGCTGATGGCTCTGTGGCACCTCCTTCCCTCCCTGCAGACTCCAAGCAGAACGGGGAGGCCAACGTGGTGCTGTCGGACGAGGAGCAGCCGCTGTCCCCCATGGACGAGGAGCAGCGGCCGATGCGGCGCTCCAGCACCCGCGACAAGAACAAGAAATCCTCCACGTGCTTCCTGCTGGCCACGGGGGACTTCTCCTGTGCAGCAGATGGAGGCATCCAGAAAGGTAAAACGGCTGGAGGTGCGAGCAGGACTTGCATGGGGAGGGACACGTGGAGGTTGAGTGTAGGTTTGTTGGGCTGACCCAAGACTGGTTCATCTCCATCCACCTGCCTGGCTGTCCTCTGCACCCCAAACCCACATCTTCCTGCCCATCTGCTTCACCTCCACCCAACACATCTCTCCATGCTGGCTCCACATTTTGTGTTCTCCTCCCCAGTGTTCTCCTCCCCAGTGACCCCTGTTTGGGGTCTGTGACCTCCATTTGGGCTCTGTGACTCCCATTTGGGGTCTGTGACTCCTCTTTGGGGTATATGACTCCCATTTGGGGTCTGTGACCTCCATTTGGGCTCTGTGACTCCCATTTGGGGTCTGTGACTCCTCTTTGGGGTCTATGACTCCCATTTGGGGTCTGTGACCTCCATTTGGGGTCTGTGACTCCCATTTGAGGTCTGTGACTCCTGTTTGGGATCTGTGACTCTTAGTTGAGATCTGTGACCTTCATTTGGGGTCTGTGACCCCTGTTTGAGGTCTGTGACTCTCATTTGGGGTCTATAACTCCCACTGGAGGTCTGTGACCCCCATTTGGGGCCTGTGACCCCCATTTGGGGTCTGTGACCCCCATTTGGGGTCTGTGACTCCCATTTGGGGTCTATGACTCCCATTGGAGGTCTGTGACCCCCATTTGGGGTCTGTGACTCCCATCTAGGATATGTGACTCCCATTTGGGATCCGTGACTCTCATTTGGGGTCTGTGACTCCCATTTGAGTTCTGTAACTCCCATTTGAGGTCTGTAACTCCCATTTGGGGTCTGTGACTCCCATTTGAGATCTGTGATTCCCCTTTGGGGTCTGTGACCCAATGCTGGCTGCTCTGCCCTCCTTGGGTGCACAGTGCTCCAACCTCTCCCCCTGCAGCTCTTCTCCCTGGGTTTCAACCCCTCATTTCTGGATGGTGTGTGTGGGACATCTTGCCTGGGGACACGGTGAGGTTGTGACTGAAGGTGACCAAAAGGTTTTCAGTAGGAAAAAAAAAAACCCAGACTCTTTTCCCCTGCTCTCTCCTGTGGTGGCTTTTGGTGGGTTCGAGCGTGGGGAGCTGAGATGTGTCAGCGCTGCCTTGCCAGCAGCTCTGGGCTGCCAGAAAGGCTCCTCTGGGCTTGGAACAGGAGCTGTGCTAAGTGTTGAGGTTTTCCATAGGAAACTGAGGGGGAGATGAGTCAGGAAAACACAAAACTCTTCTTCCCATGACAAAACAAAATCTATTTCAACCTGGTCTGTAGGAGCGTCGGGGGGTAGGATGGTGGGGATGGACAGAGATGAGAGATCTCTGCAGCCAGGGCTGGGAACTTGTGGGTTATTGCAAAGGGCCTGGGTGCAGGGCCCTGCTGGGAGCTGCCAGGCCCAAAAGAGGGAGAGAGAGGTAAAGAGAGAGAAAGCAAGAGAGTGGTAAAGAGGATGAGAGAGTAAAAGAGAGGATAAGAGAGTAAGAGAGTGAGGTTCCCGTTACAATACAATAAATAATTTTCTGTGTTGAATATTCTGATTCTCACTAACCAATCTAGTACAAGATACAAATCCTATAGCATTTACATACAGCCTATAAGAATCATTACATATCATTACATTACCACACTGTGTTACATTTTAAACCCTAAAAACTCCTCTTTGGGCCCCTGTTGCCAAGCTGTAGGGTCTGCTCTGACCCTTGGGCCTGTCTGCAAGCAGAGGGTGTTGTTCCATCAAAAGGGGATCACCTTCAGCTGGCCACACCATTGTTTTCCAGTTGTTCAGTAACTGAGGTATCTCAAAGCTTGCTTACATTTCAATTTCGCTTATCGTTTCTATATTCTCAAAATCTTTTGCCAGACAATCATATTTATAAGGCTTTCCTGTTTCATCTTCCCCAACAGCGGCATCAGAGTTCTCTGCTCCTTTGCCCATCCCTCAGCACTTCAGCCCCAGAGAGGATAAATCCAGAGCCCCCAAACCCAGCTACACCCTGGATTGCTGGGATGACTCTTAGGGCAGCTCTGGGCTGCCAGAAAGGCTCCTCTGGGCTTGGAACAGGAGCTGTGCTATGTGTTGAGGTTTTCCATGGGAAACTGACGGGGAGATGAATCAGGAAAACACAAAACTCTTTTTCCCATGACAAAACGAAATCATCTTCAACCTAGTCTCAGAGTTCTCTGCTCCTTTGCCCATCCCTCAGCACTCCAGCCCTAGAGAGGGTAACTCCAGTCCCAAAACCCTTCTGCACCCTGGATTTCTGGGATAACTCTTAGGGCACAGCTCAGGTTCCCAGTTGTGCAGGGTTTTGTGTGTCCAGGCTGGTGTGGGATGCTGTAGTTGCAGAGCTGACCTACTTCTCCCTCCCTGGAACCAAGTGCTGCCCGTTGCTCACAGGGAGCTGGGACCAGGCAGGAGCAGGGATGATGTGCTGCATCTCTGAGCTGCTCCCCAGGAGCTTTGAAGGGTTTATTCCTTTTGATGGGACACAGGGAGGTGTTTGGGTGCAATCACATTCATCAGTAGTAGGAGCAAGTTGGTTGTTTCCTCCTGGGAAATCAAGGATTCCCTTTGGCATTGCTGCTCAGCCTCATAAAGAGGACAGAGAGGAACAGCTCTGCTCATCCTTGGGGTGCCATCAAATATCTGCTTGAAATGCCTGATGTTTTTTCCCTGGAAGTGCCTTTTCCTGTGAATGTGGAGAGGGGAGAGAGGTTTAGTCCCACTCCAGACTGGGAGGGGGAATGCTGAGCTGGAGGGATGGAGGAGACAGATGAAACCAGAGCTGATTTTCCTCCTCAGCAAATGCTGGAGCCAGGCTTCAGCTGAGGCATTTGAATCTGGTCCCGCTGAAGCCAGGAGAAGTGGAGCAGCTCTGAGAGTTGAGGATCCAGAGCTGCTTTCACTCACTCTCAAATCCCATCACAGGAGACCAGGAGATTTCTGTCCTTGTGTGGTGGCACAGCAGCTCTTTGAAAGGGCACTGTAGTGATGCTTCTTGGGGTGTTCTGGGGTCTCCCCTGCAAATTTCAGAGTGCCTTTCACACTTCCAAACAGGAGCTGTGCATGGGTCACTCATTCCCATGTTGCTGGAATGGTGCTGCAGCTGGAGAAGGCTGGATCTGGGTCCAGAGGAACTCCAGAAATTATTGAGACCTTTTTGAGGGGAACCTCAGTGCCCCTGTCCTGCTTGGGCTGTGGGACAGATGGTGGGAGACTGTCCTGGGAGGTCAGGACTGGTCTTGGGTGACCAGAGATGACCAGAGGTGTCCAGAGGTGACCAGAGGTGTCCAGAGGTGACCAGAGATGACCAGAGATGACCAGAGATGGCCAGACATGACCAGAGGTGACCAGAGGTGACCAGAGATGGCCAGAGATGGCCAGAGATGACCAGACATGACCAGAGGTGACCAGAGATGGCCAAAGATGGCCAGAGGTGACCAGAAATGGCCAGAGATCAGCAGAGGTGTCCAGGGGTGACCAAAGATGACCAGAGGTGACCAGAGATGGCCAGAGGTGACCAGAGATGGCCAGAGATGACCAGAGGTGACCAGAGGTGACCAGAGATGGCCAGAGATGACCAGAGGTGACCAGAAATGCCCAGAGATCAGTAGAGGTGTCCGGGGGTGACCAAAGATGACCAGAGGTGACCAGAGATGGCCAGAGGTGACCAGGGGGTGAAGCAGCCTCTAGCCAAAATCCCTTGGGAGCCGCAGAGGCTCCTCTTGCCTGGGTCCTGATTTATCTCCTGCTGAGGCTGTTTGTTCTGGTACTGGGATGTTGGCAGCTCTGCAAATTGAGATGAGCTTGGTTCTGAGCCCGACTCTCAGATGGCCATCTGTCAGATCCTGGGACAGGTACTGGTGTCTGTGCAAGCTGTGGAAATCAGGGGAGGGAGCTGCTTTGGGAATGAGCTGCAGATCTCAGCATCCATCGTGGTTTAACCCCAACTCTGGGTTGGTCTTGTTGGGGCAGCTCAGAGAGGAGCTGCTCCTGCCCTTGGACCTGAGCCTGGAGCAGATTGGGCTGTGGATTCCTGTGTGGAATGTGTTTTTGCTCCTGTGGCTGCCTGCAGTGGTGTTGCTCTGTTCCCTGGCTGCCAGGGATGGCTTCAGAGCCTTTATGTCCCCTCAGCACTGGGGTCCTTCCCAGCACTTCCCAAAAAAGTGTCCTGCTGGCTCAGACACCTGCCTTGGCACAAGAGCCCTGTCCTCTGTTTGGGTGGAGGGACATGGAGGCAGGGTGAGTCCAGCCAGTGAGACTGGTGAGGGTGGAACCATGGAATCACCTGGGCTGGAAAAGAGCTCTACGAGTCCAACCTCCCCCCAGCACCTGGCCAGTAACCCATGGCCCCAAATGCCACATCTGTGTGTGTCTTAAAACACTCCAGCTGCTTTATTAACATGGCACAGCAGCAATTTTTGTCTCTGTAGAGCATGGTGCAGCTGATTTTCACTGTTGGTGTCAGTGCAGGGCTGTGACTCCCACATGGCCTGAGCATGTGGGATGGGATCAAGCTGGGAACACTCACGGGAGCTGGAGCTGCCTGGCTAGGGGAGACTGAGGAGCAGCCAACATTTGCACAGGGACAGGACCCCACAGGAGCCGAGTGCCAGGCCTCTGTCTGTCCCCAACCCCACAGGAGCTGTGTGCCAGGCCTCTGTCCCCAACCCCACAGGAGCTGAGTGCCAGGCTCCTGTCCCCAGCCCCACAGGAGCTGAGTGCCAGGCCTCTGTCTGTCCCCAACCCCACAGGAGCTGAGTGCCAGGCCTCTGTCTGTCCCCAACCCCACAGGAGCTGAGTGCCAGGGCTCTGTCTGTCCCCAGCCCCACAGGAGCTGAGTGCCAGGCCTCTGTCCCCAGCCCCACAGGATCTGTTTACCAGGCCCCTGTCCCCAACCCCACAGGAGCTGAGTGCCAGGCCTCTGTCTGTCCCCAACCCCACAGGAGCTGTGTGCCAGGGCTCTGTCTGTCCCCAACCCCACAGGAGCTGTGTGCCAGGGCTCTGTCTGTCCCCAACCCCACAGGAGCTGTGCCAGGCCTCTGTCCCCAACCCCACAGGAGCTGAGTGCCAGGCCTCTGTCTGTCCCCAACCCCACAGAAACTGTGCCAGGCCTCTGTCCCCAACCCCACAGGAGCTGAGTGCCAGGGCTCTGTCCGTCCCCAGCCCCACAGGAGCTGTGTGCCAGGCGTCTGTCTGTCCCCAGCCCCACAGGAGCTGTGCCAGGCCTCTGTCTGTCCCCAACCCCACAGGAGCTTTGTGCCAGGTCTCTGTCCCCAGCAGCAGCACCTTTCTGGTGCTGCCTTTGCTTTCCTTCTTTGCTTTCCTTTTCCTGCCTTCCTTTGCTGCCTCCCTGCTCTACCCCATCCCTCTGGCACAGCTCCCAGCCTGTGCCTGTGTGAGCACTCAGAGCCTGCAGGGAGCAGTGCCATGGCCAGGGAGGAGCCCCAGGGTCACCCAGCACTCTTTTATTGGCTGCAAACCCTTTCCTAAAGTTCTTAGAGCACTTCCAGGGACTCTGGGTTGCCCCAGGGTGAGTTACTGGGACACCAGCTCTGTTTATTAGCAGAGCACAACCCCCTTGTCCACTTGTGGCTTTATCCAGCCCTGGGTGAGGTGGGAAACCACGACAGCCTTGAGGGACTGAGTCTTGAGCTCCTTCCCAGGTGCTCCTGCAATTGTGGCTTGGGATGGAGAGAATGAAGTGTTGGGCTTGGGGCAGGTTTGCCCCTGATGCTGCATTGCAGAGGGTCCGTGGGGAAATTGAACATCTTTATGAAGTTCTGCCCCAAAATGTGATGGTTGAGACTTAATCAGAGTGAGCAGTGGGATTTTGACCCTGTTTCTTTGCCTGTTTGCACCTTTTCTGTTCATAGTTTGGAGTGAGAGGCAAAGCCCATCTCATAAACCCCATAAACCCCATAAACCCATCAGCAGGGCCCTGCTGGCAGCTCCCACCAAACCCTGACCCCACAACACCTCCTGTTGGGGCTGTTTGGGTCCTGGAGTTACCCCAAGCTCTCAGGGACCACTTGGATTTCAGCACAGCTGCTTCCCACACTCAGGGAAATGCGTGAGCTCCTCCAAGAGCTCAGCACACCCAGGAAAAGAGCAAGAGGAAGGAAAAATTAGTTTTTGGGAGTGTTGTGGGGAGCAGGGTGGTCTTTGCATCAGCTGCTGTGGGTGGGAAACTCCCAGCTCCCCCCAGCTCAGGGCTGTGCTCGTTCCCTCCTCTCTGTGTGGATCCATGCCAAGGATAAATAAGGAAATTGCTCTTCTGCTCAGGCCTGCTGCTGCTCCTGCTTCCACTGCAGGGAGGGAGAGCTGTGCTGGAGTCAGCAACAGGTTTAGGAAGGTCCCTCTGCCCCCTGGAGCTGCCTCTGCTGCACAGCTGGAGGAGCTGAGGAGCTGAGTGTCCTCAGGGGCTGGGGTTGGAGAATCCCTGCTGGGGCTGGGAAAACCCAAAAAAAGGGGACAAGCCCCAGAATTGCAGAGGTAGTGAGTGCTCTGGAGCCTTTCCCAGGTGATGCTCCTGTCTCAGCACACCCTTGGGGATGTGTGAGGTGATGCTGGGACTGCTCTGCTGCGAGTATTGATCCCTGATCCAAACCCAAACCAGCAGAGCCCAAAGATGTGCCACGAACTCCTGGGCTGGGACACAGGGAGGGATTCCAAGGCTGGCACTGCTGAAGGAACCATCCATCACCTTGTTTTTCTGCTGTCAGGAGCTGCCTCCCTCTGCTCCCCCCACACAAAGGCTGCTTCCCTGCTCCTTGCTTTCCCTGGATCTCGCTGGTGCCTTGGGAAGGCTCAGGCTTGGCTGGGTTTGCTCAGCCAGGTGCTCCCAGGGAAGGTCCAGGCACAGGGACATTGGGCACATCGCAGCTGGGAGCATCATTAATTTTCCATGTTTTGGCAGCAGATCCAGGGAACAGACTCATCCTTAGCAGTGATGCTTTGTGGATCTAAAAGTCCAATTTTCAGTGCAAAGACTTTGTGTCTTCCCAGCAAGCAAAGTGGCTTTTGACCTGCGAGAACATTTCCTTGTTCAATAAAAGCTGGAGAAATTCCTGGCTCTTTGGGGCAGTGTGAAGTGTCCCCATGCTTAAAGAAACAGAAATATTTGCTCTTTAATGCAATTTCTAATGGAAAAGAATGAGCATGTCTACCTGCTCCTTTGCACACAGAAAGGTGTCAGCAGCAGCCTGCTGCTACAGGGGTGTAAAAACCAGAGCTGGGGGAATCACTCCTTCCAAATCCCATATTTGTTTGAGTTCTGCTGCTTTTCCCCCGTCTGCTTCAGCCCACAAAATCCCCAGACTCATTCCTCATTCAGAGCAATTTGGGAAACAAAAACCCAACAGCCTCCCAGAGCAATTTGGTCTCTCATTGATGACTCTGAGCCCTGGATTTGGCCGTGAAGGGCGTGGGAAGCTCTGCAGGAGCTGCTTATTCCCAAAAATCCCTTCCTGAAGTTTTTAAGGGGGTTTGCTCGGGGTTGTGGGGCTCAGCCTGGTGCTGCCAGTTTTGGGCAGGAGGCTGATGGGCTCTAACCTGTTTTCCGTCCCAAGGCTGTGGAAAGTCGCGGAGCCTGAGCATTGCTTGTCCCCAAAAATCCCTTCCTGAATTTTTTTAAGGGGGTTTGCTCGGGGTTGTGGGGCTCAGCCTGGTGCTGCCAGCTTTGGGCAGGAGGCTGCTGGGCTCTAACCTGTCTGTTTTCTGTCCCGAGGCTGTGGAAAGTCGCGGAGCCTGAGCAGCATTGACGGAGGAGCGGCGCGCCGGGCTCCGCTGGCCTCCCGCTGCAGCTCCCCCTGCTCCCTGCAGCACCCCTGCTCCCCCGTGCCCTCCATCCTCTAAAGGACCTCGGGGGTCCCTCTGCTCCCCACCACGCCGAGCAGCCCCAGCTGGGACATCTCCATCCCCCAGGAGCTGGTTCTGACCCCCTCTCCAGTTCCTCCATCACGTCTCCACTGAGCTTGTCTGGTGTCCATGTGGATGGGCAGTCCCTGGAGGAGGTGTTGGGCTGGTTTTCCCCCTCTTTGAAACCTTATTCATCCTAAATAAACCCTGCAATTCCTTCTGGTGTCGAGCCCTCCCTCCCGTGGGCCGTTTGTGTTGGGCTAAAGGGTGGTGGAAACACAAGGAGGACAAGTTGACTCATGAAATTATATCTCATTGTGCTGGGAATGGCTGAATTCATATATTTTTAGGTTTTATTTTGTTTGGTTTTTTTTTTTTTAAAGCAGCCTCAAGTTTCTGGAGGCAATAGATGAATAAACCTCTATTCCCTGCCCAGCAGTGGTTCCCCTCTTGTTTTGTGCGTTTTTCTGCCTAAATCCTACTTATTCTTTCTCCTTCCCACCTCAGGATGGGCCTGAGGGCCTTGGAAACCAGCCTTGAGATCCTGTAGAGGCTGGAGGGTCCTGGGAGAGGGGTCAGGGAGCACACAGAGGCTGGGATGATAGGTATGGATGCTCCCATGAAGAGCTGGGAAGTGGTGGCAAGAGGAATAAAGGTCCCTGGCAAAGCTGCTGCTGGTGTGGATTTGAGAGAGAGATTTGAGGCAAAATGATGCCTAAATAGATGGGGGATGAATCCTTGTTTGGGATGCATGTGAAGTGGTGATTCCAGAGCATTTCCACAGGGATGGGAACTGGGTTTGAGCCAGGCTCTCCCCATCCCTGGGAGGGTGAGGCTGGAGAGTCAAACTCCCTGTGGCACTGCTGGTTTTTGCTCACCTGTATCGTTTTTTGGGATGATTTTGGATGATCTCAGTTGTCTTCCTGAACTAGAACAAACCCTTCAGTCCCTGTCTTATTTCAGTTCTGTCCAGCTCAGCCTCCCTGGAGGGGTTTGGGCCTTGGGTGGCTGCAAGGGGCTGGTTTGGGGCATCCAGTCCTGCTCTCAAATCCCCCTTGGTGATCTCTTGGCCTCTTTCCTCACTCTGAGCAAGTCAGGGCTGGAGCCCAGGGACTTTTCTGGGGAGGAGAGCTTAAATTTGGATGTGTTTGAAAAGCAAAGAGCCCCAAGAGCTTTTCTGGGGTCAGACTCTTCGCCTCCATCATGGCCAAACTGGATCTGGTGCTCAGGGAATGGTGAGGTTGGACCTGATGACCTTGGAGCTCTTTTCCAACTTTGAGGATTCTGTGATTCCATGGTCCCTGCAACTGAAAGAAGCTGGGATGGATTTTGGCAGATCCCACAGCACATATCCAAGCCTCTCTGAGTTTGTCCTTCCCTTCCCTTCCCTTCCCTTCCCTTCCCTTCCCTTCCCTTCCCTTCCCTTCCCTTCCCTTCCCTTCCCTTCCCTTCCCTTCCCTTCCCTTCCCTTCCCTTCCCTTCCCTTCCCTTCCCTTCCCTTCCCTTCCCTTCCCTTCCCTTCCCTTCCCTTCCCTTCCCTTCCCTTCCCTTCCCTTCCCTTCCCTTCCCTTCCCTTCCCTTCCCTTCCCTTCCCTTCCCTTCCCTTCCCTTCCCTTCCCTTCCCTTCCCTTCCCTTCCCTTCCCTTCCCTTCCCTTCCCTTCCCTTCCCTTCCCTTCCCTTCCCTTCCCTTCCCTTCCCTTCCCTTCCCTTCCCTTCCCTTCCCTTCCCTTCCCTTCCCTTCCCTTCCCTTCCCTTCCCTTCCCTTCCCTTCCCTTCCCTTCCCTTCCCTTCCCTTCCCTTCCCTTCCCTTCCCTTCCCTTCCCTTCCCTTCCCTTCCCTTCCCTTCCCTTCCCTTCCCTTTCTTCTTCTTCTTCTTCTTCTTCTTCTTCTTCTTCTTCTTCTTCTTCTTCTTCTTCTTCTTCTTCTTCTTCTTCTTCTTCTTCTTCTTCTTCTTCTTCTTCTTCTTCTTCTTTTGTCTTCTTTCGTCTTCTTTCTTCTTTACTTCCCTCCCTCCCTCCCTCCCTGTCCCCGCTGTGCAGGAGGCAAAGGGAAGCAGAAGAGAGGTGAAAGAACCAAATTCTTTTGGTGCCTTGGGCTGGATTTTGGGGATGGATGGCAGGAGCTGGTGCTGAAGGCACAATTGTCGTGGATTTGGGGAGGAATTGGGATGAGCTGCATCCATCCTGTGCTCAGGATGTGCCATCCTGGGCTCTGGTGCTGATCGTGGGCAGGTTCAAGAATCCCCCAAAATTCCATGAACTGGGCAAAGGGCTGGGAACAGCAGCACCATGCAGGTGCTTCTCTGGCTCATCCTTCCCTCTGGAAGCAGGAGGAGCTGGAATATCCCCAGCCCCTGCCAGAGGCAAGGCCACTCTCCATGGCTTCAGTGGTGTTTGGCTCATAAATGATTTATCCAAGGTCATGAGCGGATTTTGGGGATGAGCCAGGTACGGAACCCTGGTTTTGCAGAAGGATCAGATCAAGGTGCTCAGACTTTGGGGTTTGAGTCTCTTGGAGGTACAGAATTAAACCCAGAGCAGTCACAGATCCCAGCAGATCTCATCCTTGCCTTTGACCCCTCAGCTCCAGTGCCAGAGTGGGGTGGAAAACCCTTGGCGGACCCCCCCAAAATCTGATCCCCAGCAGAGCCAGGAGGGTTGGGCAGGAGCTGCCACGGAGCTGGCAGGATGCAATTTTTAGCTGGGGCGTTATGCAACCCTGGAGAAGGGATGACTAATGTGCAAAAAGCTCCTCTAAAACAGCCCAGCCCCGAAAGGGAGATGGAGGGATTTCAGTGGGAGGCACCAAACTGCTGAAAAACCCATTGCATCTTGTCCCTCTTCCTCCCCGCCCTCTCCTGAGCAGGATTTGGGGGATGCAGAGGGAGAAAACAGCTTGTTGTTATTTTTAGGTGGGGTCTGGGTTGGTTTTGGGGGCGACTTTGCACAGGTTAATCCCTGGGTAAGATTAGAAGAGGAGCTGTAGTGGATCAGAGCAGACCTGTAAATATCTCTGGAGGCCAGGTTTTTATCTCAAACAGTGGCCAAAATTGGCAGCCTGGAGAGGAGGATAAGAATAGAGCAGGAATATACGATACTTCCCCTGAATATCCTCGCAGGACTTATCTGTGTTTGGGGATCTGCTGGGAGCTCACGTTCTAGCCCAGGCTAAAAGCACCAGGAGAAAGCCAAATTGTTGGATTTATTCCAAAAAAACTGCATAAATCCACAGGAGTTCAACTGCCCCTGCCCAAGTTCTAAAATGGATTTTAAACAAAATAACATTTGGGGTTTGCAGTGAATGTGGGGTCATGGCAGCATGGAAAGGAGACATGGGATGGGATGGGATGGGATGGGATGGGATGGGATGGGATGGGATGGGATGGGATGGGATGGGATGGGATGGGATGGGATGGGATGGGATGGGATGGGATGGGATGGGTGTGCTGGGTCTCATTCCTGTCAGGGCAATGGGATTGAGCAGGAATCCAGGGATGAGCATTGGGTGTGTTATGGGAATGTCTCCCTCACCTGTGGAGCAGGGAATGTGTCCTGGTCATGTGCAAAAGTAATCACAGAGTCAGGGAATTGTTTGAGCAGAAAAAGACCTTAAATTCCATCCCATTCCAGCTCCTGCTGGGACTTGAGGACACCTTCCACCATCCCAGGCTGCTCCAAGCCCTGTCCAGGCTGGCCTTGGACACTTTCAGGGATCCAGGGACAGCCCCAGCTGCTCTGGGCACCTGTGCCAGGGCCTGCCCACCCTCCCAGGGACAGTGGGCTGCTCAGCAGGGTGAGACCCCACAGAGCTCCAGTGCCCCCTGTCCCTCTCCCCGCCATGGGGACACGTGTGATGCTCAGCAATGGGAACAGGACCAGAGATGATGGAGCCATGGAATGGTTGGGTTGGAAGGACCAAGGGCAGGGACAGCTTCCTCTAGACCAGACTGCTCCAAGCTCTGCCCAGCCTGGCATGGAACACTCCAGAGGTGCTGGGTGACACCAGGCTGCCCTGGTGGGGTCCTCACATTCCTCTGCCCTCTTTGGGACTAAGATTGAGCCCCTGTGACCACCCACCCCTGTGCAAGGAGCCAAACCAGAGCAGCCTTTGGCTCAGGGGGATTTGGGAGCAGTTCCCTGCCTCAGCTCCTTCCTTCTCTTTTCCCCCTGGAACACTCTCGGTCCAGCACTGCGTGGAGGTTGCACCACGATCCCAGCTTGCTTGCAAAGTATTAATTTTTATTGTTGCAACAACTGCTCTGTTTCTTGGGAGATGCCTGAGAGAGCTGAGGAAATAGAAAGGCCTGTCAGGCAGGCGGGCAGGAGGTGAAGATGTCAGGAGAGTAATTGCTCTACCCAGAAGGAGCCTGTTCCTGGCTTCCCCATCTCTGCCAGGAAAAATCCTCGCTGCTTATTTGCTGACAATAAAGGAAAACAGAAAATAAATAGCAACCCCATGGCTGGCCCGTGCTGAGGAGGAGCGGGGAGAGCAGAGGCAGATGCAAAATAGGATGCAGAGGAGCTTATAAATAGGAGCCTCCCAACTCCCAGTCTGTTACTTCCTTATCCCCACCCGGGCAGCTGAGCCCAAGGTTTTACCCATGGAAAAGGTAAATGGGGGCTCAGGGAGGATCTGTGAGCTCCTGGGAAGAGGGTGACACTTCCTCCTGTGTGGGACAGGCAGGAACAGGGACCTGCTCACATTCCTGCCCAGGGTAAAGGCACCAAGAGAAAGCCAAATTGTTGGATTTATTCCCAAGAAACTGCATAAATCCATAGGAGTGCAACTGCTCCTGCCCAAGCCCTAAAATGGATTTTAAAAAATAACATTAAGGAGTTTGCAGTGATTGTGGGGCATGGCAGCATGGAAAGGGGACATGGAGATGGGATGGGATAGGATCCATGGGATGGGATGGGATGGGATGGGATGGGATGGGATGGGATGGGATGGGATGGGATGGGATGGGATGGGATGGGATGGGATGGGATGGGATGGGATGGGATGGGATGGGTGTGCTGGGTCTCGTTCCTGCAGGGCAATGGGATTGAGCAGGAATCCAGGGATGAGCATTGAGTGTGTCGTAGGAACGTGTCCCTCACCTGTGGAGCAGGGAATGTGTCCTGGTGGATGTGCAAAAATAAAGAGTCAGGGAATTGTTTGTGTAGGAAGGGACCCTAAATTCCATCCCATTCCAGCTCCTGCCATGGCAGGGACACCTTCCACCATCCCAGGTTGCTCCCAGCCCTGTCCAGCCTGGCCTTGCACAATTCCAGGGATCCAGGGACAGCCCCAGCTGCTCTGGGCACCTGTGCCAGGGCCTGCCCACCCTCACAGGGAACAATTCCTTCCAATATCTAATCCATCCCTGCCCTCTGACAGTGGGAAGATATTTCCTCTTATCCTGTCCCTCCATCCCTTGTCCCCAGACCCTGTCCAGCTCTCCTGGAGCCCCTTTAGGCCCTGGAAGGGGCTCTGAGCTCTCCCTGGAGCTTCTCCTCTCCAGGTGAGCACCCCCAGCTCTCCAAGCCTGGCTCCAAATCCTCCTGATGCTGGAGCCCAGGGCTGGGGCAGATCTGCAGGTGGGGTCTCACCTGAGCAGAGAATCCCCCCCTGCCCTCCTGCCCAGGCTGGGGCATCACCTGAGGGTTCTGGGTCCAACACACATGGCTGGGGAATGTTGAGCTGCTCATCCCCCAACACCCCCAAGTCCTCCTGCTCAGGGCTGCTGTGCCAGAGCAGAGCAGAGCAAAGCAAAGCAGAGCAGAGCAGAGCCAACCCAAACATTGTCCTGGCACAGCTGGCACAGCTGGCAGCCCCCACAGCAGCATTTCAGGCTGTTTGAGGAGATGCTCAAAGCAGGAGGGCAGGACTGGGTGAGCTCCCCATGAGGGGAAATTTGGGGGGGGTGGCTCTGAGAGCAGCACAGCAAACCTGGGGTAATTTGGAGCTGAGCTGTGCCAGGCTGTGCCAAGCTGTGCCAAACCTCCTGCCTTGCTCAGGGCAGCACTCTGTGGAGGATGGTGGCAGATCTGCGCCCCAAAATAGGCTTGAGGAAAGGGTAGCACATCACTGAGGGCGAGAGCAGAACAGAACTGCTACCCATAAGCCAAGACAGGAGGGCTGTTTGCTCCGGGGGACAAAAAAATAAAAATCTGGGCTGTTGTTATTTATTTTTAGTGGTGCTAATTTCTTTCCTAGGCTGGGAAGCTGCTTTCCAAGGCAGGTCCCTGGAGGCTGTGGGCAGCAGGTCTCGAGCTCACACACAAAATGGCTTTGAGCAGGGAGGAGGAGATGGGAGTTAAAAGCCAAGTTGTGCCCCTGGTAAATCAATCGACCTGATGGGGAACGTTTCTAGCAGGACACAAACCCTGCCAAGAGCTTTTAGCTGCTTGCAGCAGTGACTGAACCAGGAGCTGGGGTATTTTTCAGCAGCTGCTGGTCCCCAAATTGCTGCAGGGGGATTTTCTTGGGTCCCCAAACTGATTTGTCTTTGGAGTGGGGAGCTCCAGGAGGAAAACTCCTTTAATCCCTGGGGGTTTTATGGGAATGAGGTTTGAAAAGCCTCCATGCCTGGGCATTGCTCACCCCGTGATGCTGGATGGAGGAAACCTTTATTTTGTGGGAAAGGAGGAGGTTTTGGAGATGTGTTGGGTCAAACCCATGAGCAGGAGCTGGGGGTGAGGTTTAAAGCAAAATTCTGTGGTTTATCAGGTGGATCAGGAGCTGACTCCCTGCCTGACAGCCCCTTGCCTGGAAACTGGGCCCTGGCACATGGGGAGAGGCGGGGGGGTGACTCAGAGCTCCAATCAATGATAATTAATTCAATGATAACAAATGAGAGGGAGAAAGGGAGAGGAAAAAACACTGAGAGATTAATGCACCAGGCTTGGCTTTGGGACATCTGCTCTGGGGTTGGCTTGGGAAGTTTTGGGCAAGAGCAGCTTTCTGGGAGGAGAGGGATGTGGTGAAGGTGATGCTTTCCCCTCCTGCTTTTCATTTATACCCTCAAAATCCTGATTCCATGCATGCTTTCTCATGGAGAATCATTTCCCAAGTCTCCATCTCTGCCACCATCCTGAGGCTTTTTTAAACCATTTTTCCCTGACTTACAGATGCAACAGCAGCATTTTATCCCTCTGAAAAAGGTCCCTTTACTTTGTGGTTACTCTGTTTTCTGCAGAGTAAGAAAAGCTAAGCTGGGGTGCCCTGGAAGCTCAGTGTCCCTCTCCTTCTCCTATTTCTCCCCACACACCTCATGGAAACAAATCTCTAATTCTGTGTTTAATGTTTATGTCTTTAATTGCAGATTCCTGCCAGGACACCCTCGCTTCCAGTTACCCCCAGGGTGAGGTGGTCACCTTCTCCTGAGCCCCTGCTGGTGCAGGCACTCCCCTGGCCAGGGATGCTTTCCCTGGGGGATGCCCTCCCTAGGGTGGAAGGAGGCTCTCCCTGGGGCCAGGGGATGCTCTTCCTAAGGCTGAAGGATGCATTTTCCCAGAGATGCTCTCCCCAAGGCTGGGACATGCATTCCTCCAGGGATTCTCTCCCCAAAGCCCAGGGATGCTTTCCCTCAGGCTGGGACATGCATTACTCCAGGGATGCTCTTCCCAAGGGACATGCTCTCCCCAGGGCTGAGGGATGCTCTCCTCAAGGCTGGGACATGCATTCCTCCAGGGGTGCTCTCCCTGGGACCAGGGGATGCTCTTCCTAAGGCTGAAGGATGCATTCCCCCAGGGATGCTCTTCCCAAAGCCCAGGGATGCTCTTCCCAAGGGAGATGCTCTCCCCAGGCCCAGGGGATGCTCTCCTCAAGGCTGAAGGATGCATTCCCCCAGGGATGCTCTTCCCAAAGCCTAGGGATGCTCTTCCCAAGGGAGATGCTCTCCCCAGGCCCAGGGATCCTCTCCCCAAGGCTGAAGGATGCATTCCTCCAGGGATGCTCTCCCTGGGGCCAGGGGATGCTCTTCCTAAGGCTGAAGGATGCATTCCCCCAGAGATGCTCTCCCCAAAGCCCAGAGATGCTCTCCTCAAGGCTGGGACGTACATTCCTGCAGGGATGCTCCCCCTGGGGTCAAGGGATGCTCTCCCTAAGGCTGAAGGATGCATTTGCCCAGGGATGTCCTCCCAAAGCCCAGGGATGCTCTCCCTGAGGCCAAGGAATGCTCTGCCCAAGGCTGGGACATGTTTCCTCCAGGGATGCTCTCCCCAAAGCCCAGGGATGCTTTTCCTAAGGCTGGGACATGCATTCCTCCAGGGATGCCCTCCCCAAAGCCCAGGGATGCCCTCCCCAAGGCTGGGACATGCATTCCTCCAGGGATGCCCTCCCTAAGCTCCAGAGATGTTCTCTCCAAGGCTGGGACATGCATTCCCCCAGGGCTGCCCTTTCCAAGGAGCTTTCTCTCCCCAAAGCTCCATCTCCTGGGGGTGTTGGCAGCTGGGTCCCTCCCAGAGGTGCCACAGAGCAGCAGGGCCGTGGGGAGGTTGGGGACAGCCCCATTCGCCTTCCTGGTGCCAGCCCTGCCACGGCCACGCTGCCCCTGCACCCCCTGGGCTGCCCCCCATGCTGCCCACGCTTCTGGCTGCACCTCACCCTGCACATCTGGAGATCCAGCTGCTCACCAGGACATCTCTGCACCGTGCCCTGACCCCTCCAGCGTCACACGGACACTGGCACCTCCTCTGGGCACTCCAGGGTGACAAAGGCCCTGCGCTGGTGCCACTCCAGGGTGACAAAGGCTCCACTAGAGGGTGGCACTTCAGGGTGACAAAGGCTCCAATCTGGTGCCACTCCAGGGTGACAAAGGCTCTGCTCTGCATGCCACCCCAGAGTGCCAAGGGCTCCACTCTGGGTGCCACTCCAGGGCAACAAAGGCTCCAATGGAGGATGGCACTCCAGGGCGACAAAGGTTCCCCTGCAGGTGCCACTCCAGGGTGCCAAAGGCTCCACTCTGGGTGCCAAAGGCTCCACTCTGGGTGCCCCTTCAGGGTGCCACAGGCTCCACTGCAGGTGCCACTCCAGGGTGCCCTGGGCTCTGCTCTGGTGCCACATGCTGCACTCTGGGTGCCACCCCAGGTGCCAACAGGCTCCTCGCTGGGTGCCAGTCCAGGGTGACAAAGGCCCCACTCTGGGTGCCACAGGCTCCACTAGAGGGTGGCACTCCAGGGTGTTAAAAGCTCTGCTCTGGGTGCCACTCCAGGGTGACAAAGGCTCCACCCCAGGGTGCCAAGGGCTCCACTATGGGTGCCATCATCACCCCCTCCCATGGGTGCTGGTCCCAGGGGAGCCCAGAGGAGGGTTTGGGGTGCAGGGATGGGGATGGAAGCAATAGGAGAGCGAGGTGTGGGGGTCCCTGGAGGGGTCAGGGTCCTTCCAACGCTGTTCCATATCTCTGTGACCAAGGCAATACTAATCCTGTCCGTCTGTCCTGTGCGCATGCCTGTCCAATGTGTAGAGTTCCAATAAAGTCATCCATGAGCTGAGTCAGCTCCCCTACCCCTCCTGCTTCCTGCCTCCTTGCCTCTGGCTCTCCATGGAGAACGAGACCTTTATTTTGTGGGAAAGGAGGAGTTTTTGGAGCTGTGTTGGGTCTGCAGGGTCGAACTCATGAGCAGGGGCTGGGGTTGAGGTTTGAAGTTCTCAGGCTTTGGGTTGTTAATCGCTGCCCCGAGATGCAGGATGTCTCTGCTTTGACCCACACAACTGAAGAACGAGTCTGGACTCTTCACTTTTCGGTCTTGAGGTTGTTTATTAATTCTTATCTATAAAATTTTCTTTCTGCCCATCCCAGATCTGCTCAGCAGGGCAGCCACAGGCACTCTGTGTTGTCCTTTTATACTACAAACTACGTATAACACATTTACACTTAATTCTCGATACCTATCACCTATGTTAGACAGTGCACTTCTACTCTAAACCAATCCCAAAGTGCCAACATCACTGCAGAAAATGGAGAAGAAGAAGAAGAAGAAGAAGAAGAAGAAGAAGAAGAAGAAGAAGAAGAAGAAGAAGAAAGGCTGGACATGCCCAGGTTCCTCCATCTTGTCCCCATAACCCCCATACCAAAAGTCCTAAAATCTACATTTTCACCCTGTGATCATTTTATTATTATATTATTCAAACCTGTGTTACTTTCACGTCCTCATACAAAGCTGGGAATTTGCTCCAAGGGTCAAAATCAAATCCCCAGGTGCTCTGGGCAGCATGGCAGGGTCTCCGAGCCCCCCAACGGGGTCCTCAGCAGCTCTGGACACTGCAGAGCTGCCCCCAGCTCTGTCCCCCCCCAGCCAGCAAGGAAGAGACACCAGCACTGCTGGGGCCACCCTTGGTCTCAGAGGGAGCACCAGTATGGTCCTGCTGAGCTGCGTGGGCCACCCTGCCCTATCCCTGCCTCAGGGTTCATCTTTCACACCCTTTTGGTGGCTGTACTCTCCCAGAGCCCTTGGAGAACTGCAGGGACCTGGCACAACCGTGGGTGCTCCAAATCACTGCTGCCATCAGCTGAGGGGTGCAGCTGAGACCTCCTCTGGAGATCTGACATCTCTTTTGGGGCTCCACCTTTGACAACAACACGAGCTCCTTTATTTGGGAGGGGTGGTGTGGGAAGAGGCTGGGATGGGTAAAACCAGCGAGGGAACTGAAGAGCAGCCCTGAGTCTGCTCTTTCAGGAAAGAAAACATTCCCAAATGTGAGTGATCGGTGGCAGGGGGCCAAAGAGCAATTACAGAGAGAGGAGAGAGCCTTTCCAGAGGAGGCTTCGCTTCCTGCTGGGCTGCAGAGCCCTGGGGAGAGCCCCGTGGTGCTGCCAGCTGTGCCAGGGATGGATCACAGGGACCCTGCTGGGGCCAGGGCTGGCTGAGAGGGGGTATTGGTCAGGGTAACATGCCCTGCATGCCCTGAGTCCTGTCAGGGGTTGTCTTGGTTTGGAAAGCCAGGTGTCTGCTAAGGAAGGCAGGAGCCTCCCCTGAAGTGGAGAATGTAAACCCTCCCCACCCCTCTGAATTGGTATAAATTTGAAATTAAGGAGCTCTCAGGAAAAAATATGGGAGCAGGAAATAACAGTTCTTTACTAGGGAAGAAAAAAAAAAGGATAAAATAAACAATGCAGTAAAACTCAAACAACACTGCCAGAGTCAGAACCCAGCCTGACACCCTGTGGGTCAGGGTGCTGGCAGCAGTCCCATTGGAATTGTGGCTCAGCCCTCCTGCAGTGTCAGGGCTGGTTCTGCTGGAGCAGGGATCCTGGAGAAAGGTGCAGTCTCTGCCTCTGAAGATCCAGGGGAAGAAGAGGCAGCTGCTGTTCCTCTGGGCAATCCAGTGCAGAAGCTGTGCTGGTGTTCCAGAATCTCCAGATTCTATCCGGGTAGGAATGCTTGGCTCCTCCCTCTGGGCTCACATCTCCCAATGGGATGCTGTAGTTCTTATCAGCCATGCAGGGACATTGAAAGGCCTCTTATCAGCAGATGTCCTCTCCCGAGGGAGGAGTGATTGTGAGCACTCAGAGAGAGATAAGGAAAACTGTCCCCTGAACAGAAGACAAAAACAGAATCCATCTTGCCTTGCAATCTGGGACAAGAGCAACAGTTTCTGGAGGGAGCAGAAATCCCAAAGGGTAGCAGGAATGTTGGTTTATCAGAGGATTCCAAACCTTTTCTGGACCCAGGCATCCTCCCCTCGCTGGGTAGAGCTCCTGGCACTGATGATCCTCACTGGTCCCGGGCATGCCCAGCCCAGGCTGGCAGGGTTTGGGGTTCTGTCAGTGCCACTGCTTGTTTGGAGCTGCAAGACTTGGATTGCAGCGCTTCTGGCACGACTCTGCTGCTGGCCCGGGTCCCTTGGCTCTCCATCCCTCTAGGTGTGAGCCCAGCCAAGTGGGAGAAGGGAGACAAGGGATGAGCACAGAGCCTGGCACGCCCTGACACCAGCCCCTTTCTCTTCCCAAATAAAAATCACCATTTCCCCCATCATCCCGCAGCATTTTTATTTCCTTTGCTTTATTTTTGAAGCCACAGAGCACCTGGGGACACAGGGCTGGGAGGGAGCAGGGCAGAAAGGCCCCATGGGGGGGACAGTGACAGCATCCCTGGCTCGGGCATGGCATTAACCAGCAGGTGCACTTAAAGGAATTTTAATCAACAAAAGATGGGGCTGTCAGGGAAAACAAGTGCGAGGCTCTGGGGCACCGGGCCAAGGGATGAGAGCAGGGTTTTTAATCTAGGAAAGTACCTGCTGGGAGGGAACAGCCTGCATGGGGCTGGGGAAGGAGCTGCAGGGAAAACCTGAGCTGTGAGAGGCTTTCCCCCAGAGCCAGGGCACTCCTGCAGTGGGGAAAAGGATGGGACCTTTGTGTGGGGTTGTTGGGATCCTCCCCAGCTGGTTTGTGCCTCGGTTTCCCCACGCCTAAGTGGAGATGTTTGATCAGCCCTTTCAGACAGGGAGATTTGGTGGGGGGGGGGGATAAAGAGGGGCTGTTTTCCCTCTGATGGGATGTGGGATAAGCCTGGAGCAAAGCCTGGGAACAGGGCAGAGGAGCTGAGCATCCAGCCCTGAGCAGGAAGGGCCAGCTGGGTTCCAGAGCTCCAGGAAGGGCCGACCAGAATATGGGGAGCACCCTAAGTCCCCCCAGGGGCAGGTGAATCCCTGCATCCTCCTCTCAAACTGCACTCCACGTGGTGAAGGCTGCCTTGGCCTCACACCATGCTCACCTCGGGGACTTTGGGAGGGGAATTTTGGGAGGGGGAGGTTCCCTGGGGCCAGGTGTGACTCCTCCTTCCCGCTGCATACCTGTGAAAGATGAGGAGTTGATTCAGTCCCTGTGGAAGGTGAGGAGTTGATTCCCTGCTCTAATCCCAGCTCTGAGTTTAGGATAGCTGTGCCTGCCACAGCCTGGGGGCTGAACTGGGAGCACTGGGCACGTTCTGAACCCCCCCAGAGCAGCTCTCCAGCCCACCCACTTCTCTGGTGCAGTTGAGGTCACTGGCCATGGCCTTGGAATGAGGATGGTGAAGGTGAGGAATGGGATTCAAGGTTCCTGTTCAGTTTGGGATCAGTGGGATCCTATAAAACCTTTTCCCCTGCAGAGCCCCAGCCTCATGTGCTGGATGTATCCTGGCTTCAGGTGGGGCCCCCACCTGATCTGAGACCCCTGAGTCCAGCCTCTGTCCAGCTTCCTGGAACCTTATTCATGAACAGAATTATGGACTGGTTTGTGTTGGAAGAGACCTCAAAGCCCATCCAGTGCCACCCCTGCCATGGAAGGGACACCTTCACTACCCCAGGCTGCTCCCAGCCCTGTCCAACCTGGCCTTGGGCACTGCCAGGGATCCGGGGCAGCCACAGCTGCTCTGGGCACCCTGTGCCAGGGCCTGCCCACCCTCACAGGGAACCATTCCTAATTCCCAAAATCCCATCTATCCCTGCTCTCTGGCAGTGGGAAGCCATTCCGTGTGTCCTGTCCTTCCAGGCTCTTGTCCAAAGTCCTTCTCCAGGTCTTCCGGAGCCCCTCTAAGCACTGGGAGTGGTTCTGAGGTGTCCCTGGAGATTTCCCAGGCTGAGCACCCCCAGCTCTCCCAGCCTGATCCAACCCTGATCCCAGACTTATCCCAGCCTGATCTCCCCAATCCACCTTGATCCACCCTGATCCCAGCCTGTCCCACCCTGATCCAGCCTGAGCCCACATTGATGCCACCTTGATCCTGTGATGGTGTTCACAGGGGTCCCAGGATGAGGGAAGAGACGAGGATCTGACTCCATGTTTCAGAAGGCTTGCTTTATTATTTTATTATATATATTATATTAAAACTATACTAAAAGAATTGAAGAAAAGGTTCTCCTCAGAAGGCTGGCTAAGCTAAGAATAGAAAGGAATGAATAACAAAGGCTCGTGGCTTGGCCAGAGAGTCTGAGCCAGCTCACTGTAATTGGCCATTAATTAGAAACAACCAACATGGACCAATCACAGACCCACCTGTTGCATTCCACAGCAGCAGATAACCATTGTTGACATTTTGTTCCTGAGGCCTCTCAGCTTCTCAGGAGGAAAAATCCTAAGGAAAGGATTTTCCATAAAAGATGTTTGCAACAGATTCCAGCCTGATCCAGCCCTGGTCCCACAGAGATCTCCAGCTGCTGAACCCAGAGTTTTCCCTGACTGCAGCATCCCTGCACATCCCCTCCCCATGGATGCTCCAGGCTCCCAGTTTATTGCTGGGACAGAGGAATTCGGGTGGAGGGGACGGGCTGGAGGTGCTCAGTGTGCCCAATTCCCACTCTCCTAACGAGATGCAGTCTAATAAATAACTCAAGCCCCAAACAGAGTTTATTTATCACCCAGGAATGAGCAAACCTTGCAGCCTGGTTTGGCCAGGCCATGCCTGCCTTGCACAGATTTATTTTACTGCTCTGGCTATTGAGAGCCAATGGCCTTAATCCCATCTCAGAGCCCACAAAACCTGACCTAAGATGTTCTTTTTTCCCTCATCCCTGTTTTGCAGTATTGTAAGAAGTGTTGAAAAGCCAGATAAGCCAGGGAGAGGCTTAGGAGGGGAATGGCTGAGCCCTGAAATGGTTTCTGTTGGGAATAAGGCTCTTCCCACCCTGAGCAGGGCAGGGGGGAATTTTCCACTGCTAAACCCCATTTATCACCACCCTAAATTTTCTGATTGTGAGCTGGGGATGGCATTTTTCCTACTTCTCTAGGTCCTGGTATAAGGGAAGGTTTAAAGCAGCGTCCTCGGAGTGCCTCCTGTTTCCCCCACAGCTGCAAGAAAACCAAATGTAAAAATGCAGAGTTTCCCTAGAAAAATCAATGCCAGCTCTGCATCCAGCTGCTGGAGCCACCACAAAGTCACTTGGATGTGGCTTCACACCTTGCCATGGCTTTTGAGAGCCTCTTTTTAATTTGGAGGCAGCACTAATGAGGGTAGGAGAGTTCCCCTGATGGGATGGTGCAGGGCAATGCCTGATCCTGGCTCCTGGCGCAGCTGGGAAACCTGGATTCACTCCCTGCTCGTGAGCAAGCAGGCTCGTGCCTCAGTTTCCCCATCGGGGTGTTCCCCCCCGGGGAATGCTGAGCTGCTGGGAGAATGTCTTTAGAAAAAAAAAAATAAACTAAATTAAGGAGGTGTTTGTGTATTCTGCAAAAAGCAGCTCTGGGAGTCAGCTGAGGACAGTCCCAGCTAATTGGGAGGGGAGAGCTGGGTTTTATTTCCCTATTAGAGCCCCAGGAAGGCTGGGCTGGCACAGGGCTGTGGGCACAGTGAGGGGCTGGCAGTGCCCACAGCTCCAGGGCCCCTTTTGCTGCACATCAATGTCTATTTATTGGAGAGATGACAGGAGGGAGAAGGAAAAACACATTGCCAGTGTGGCAGCAAGGTTACCCCTCCCTCAACCGTCCCCAGCCCCCTCGGTGGGGACACTTGGCTCCATCCCAGCCCATGTCAGTGCCACGCACAGAGAGCACAGCGCTCCTCCCAGCCAGCTGGGGACCAGGGAAAACCTTCTTTTCCTGCAAAAGGGCATCGTGGAGAGGTGCAACAAAACCCCAAGGACCCCTCTGATCCCTCCAGCAGCTCCTTCTCCATCCCTGGAGCGGGGATTTGCTGCTGCTCACCGAGGGCTGAGACCCCACTGCCTCTGGTTCCCTCCCCCATCCCTTTTATTTTAGCTGATTCATGGAATTCTGCTCTGGCAGCAGCGTGTTGCTTTAAGCTGTTTACTCGAGTTCAGGAGGCGACAGCTCGCGGGGTATTTTTAGCTCTCCGGGTAGCGGAGCGGGATTAAAATGCAGTCAGTGTTACAGACGCTGGGGCTGAATCAGTATTCCTGCACAAGCCTCTCCGTGCCAGCCTTCTCCATTGAGTGTCTGAAAAACCCAAGTTTCCATGGAGACACAGCTCCAGGGCAACCCGTTTTCCTTGCAAAAATAATGATGATGATAATAAAAAAATAAATAAGTAAAAAAAAAAAAAAATGCGGCAGGTAGAGAGCGGGTGCCAGGGCTGGGCATGGGGTGGTGGTGGTGGCTGGAAACCCCAATTCCTTCCTGCTGGGGTGCTGGGGCTGGGGGTGCGGGTGGGAAATGCTGGTGGAGGTGGTTGGGTGTGGGTTGTGCTGCTCCATCCACCCCATGGCCCTTTTTGGGGTTTTTGGGGCTGGGTGTGCTCCCTTGGGGGGTTTTACTGTGGAGGAAAGGGGCAATGTGGCACCAAGGTTGGGTTGGAATGGTGGAAACAGGAATTGTTACCCCATCTCTAGATACTTAATGAGCTAAATCAGGAGATTCTCCTACCCATGTAGGAGCTGGGTCATCTTCTGCCTCAGAGTATCTCTGAAAGGGCTTTCCTGGGGCAGGTTTGTCTCCAGACCAATGTTTGGGACCAGAAATGCCCTCAGAGGACACAAGGATGGAGGTGGTGACACCACAGGGCTGTCTTGTTGGAGCTGGGTCATCTTCTGCCCCAGGCATCTCTGAAAGAGCTTTCCTGGGGCAGGTTTGTCTCCAGACCAATGTTTGGGACCAGAAATGCCCTCAGAGGACACAAGGATGGAGGTGGTGACACCACAGGGCTGTCTTGTCTTGGTTTGCTTGTTGGCCAACGTAGAGACATCAACCACGAGACTCTCCCATGGAGAAGAGACCAAAATGTTGGGTTCTCTGTTATTTTCTAGCTTGGCACATTTCCCACTTTGTCCTCCCCTTCCTGCTGCATTTTCCTTGGTAATTTGGAGGGAAAAAAAGAGAAAAATTCTTAATTGTTGCAGGAATTTTCTCTACCTTCTCCTGCCTGTGGCCAAGACTCTCCCCAGCTGGTGCAGTGACAGTGTTGGGTGGCAAAGTGGGACAAAACCGAGTGCTCCCAGTGTGGCGCTGGAGAAAATTCAGCAAGAGGGACCCACCATGAGATGGCTGCTTGGTTTTCCCAACAACCACACCATGATGGGCCTTATCCCAGCGGCATTCTTGGGGATCTCCTTGATGGGGATGTGGGCAGAGGTGAGATGTTGGACACAGGAGATGATCTGTGCTCGTGCAGCCCCTCCTTGGTGGGGATGTGGGCAGAGGTGAGATGTTGGACACAGGAGATGATGATCTGTGCTCGTGCAGCTCCAGCACTGGGGTCGTGCCTTGGGATGATTCCCAAACGAGCCCACTGAGATCCAAACTGGAGCCACAGCATTTCCTGCCAGTTGTTTTACCCCTGCTACAGTGGGATTTTCCATGTGGTGATCCTGCATGTGGAAACCTTGAGAACCTGACCTGGAGCCAACTTGTAGCTGCCCCAAGGGAGGCTGAAAAGCACAATGAGATTGGGGACAAAGCTCCTGGTCAGGTTCTCAAGGTTTCCACATGCAGGATCACCACATCCTGCATGGATGTGCACAGGATCTGCACAGGAACGCTGCATCTGCAGAGACAGGGACATGGAAATGCTGGGCAGGATGGACCAGGGATGGACCAAGGATGGACCAGGGATGGACCAGGGATGGAGCATCTCTGGGGGATGAGCTGCTCCTGGCAGCAGAAGGCTCCCTGTGACGGTGTTCAGAGGGGTCTCAGGATGAGGGAAGAGACGAGGATCTGACTCCATGTTTCAAAAAGCTTGATTTATTATTTTATTATATATATTCCATTAAAACTATACTAAAATAATAGAAGAAAGGATTTCATCAGAAGGCTAGCTAAGAATAGAACAGCAAAGAAGAATGATAACAAAGGTTCTCCGGGCTGTGATTGGCCATTAATTAGAAACATCCAACATAGGCCAATCACAGATGCACCTGTTGCATTCCACAGCAGCAGATAACCATTGTTTACATTTTGTTCCTGAGGCCTCTCAGCTTCTCAGGAGGAAAAATCCTAAGGAAAGGATTTTTCATAAAAGATGTCTGTGACAGCTCCCCAGACCCAGATGTCCTTGTGAGATCTCTTAGAGCCGTGTGTGAGGGCAGGTGGGATCCAAGGAGAGGTGCAAGGCTGCAGACAGACACGAGCCACCAAAGCTCTGGTGCAATCAGGCACTTCAAGGCCACGTTGTTCGCAGCACACTTCATTATTTTGATTTTCCAAACCAGCCATGAGCAGCCGCGGTTGAACAAATTGCTCCATTTTCAAAGCAGAGTTTGTGCTTCGCCATCCATTACCTGGGGAAAAATCCTGAAATCCCATCTGTGGAGAAGCCTCCTTGCTTCCTCAGAGGTGTTTTCATTAGAAGAGCAATGGGTGTTTAACACCCCGTGTCCTCGGAGCCAAATCCAACTCACAAACTCGTACCAAACCAAATGATTTTTGCTGCAGCTCCTCTCAGCCTGATTGATTAACATTTCTGCCCAAGCAAAGAAAATGTCCTGTGGAAAGGCTTCTTTTGATCTGAAAACTGTTGTCATCGGCTTTTTTTAATTGAGAACCACTTCCAGTGGCACTAATAGCTGCTCCCCCAGCCCTGCCCTGTGCTCAGCACGCCTGAAACTGTTCCTTTCCAACGGATTATTTTCCAGGATTGGAAACAGCTGACACGATGGGATTTCATCTCCATTCACAGAGAATTTAGGCAGACTTGTTCCTATTCAAGCCGTGCTCAGAAAATGGGATGTTTTCCTTGTTCTCTGCAATAAAAAAGGAAAAAAGTCATTTTTCTGCCCAACTCCTTGCTTTTTGAAATCTTGGAAGCTGTGTCGTTCCCCACGGAGTCAAGGGGGTGCTGCCAGAGGCACTTTGGTGCTGGGGGGTTGTGGTTGGATCGTGGATTTGGCTGAGGTTTGGACAGGTCAGGACAGGGCCAGCCCTCCCTGTGCTGCTGGGCTGGACATTCCTCTGGGATGCAGGGTGTGATCCAATCCCTGGGAATGCTGTCACCACAGCAGGAGTGTCCAGGAGTCCCCTTCTCCCTGGGTCGAGACCACATGCCAAGGGCATTCTCTAAATGCTGCCAGGAGCTCTGTGGTAACCAGGGGCTGATTTCCTGCGTGTCTGAGGCTGTATGAAACAAATGCAAATGAATTCATTCTTATCCCTGCCTGAGCTGCTCCATTGTCAGCCTTTGTTTTCTTCCCAGCGTGAGCAAGTCCCCGGCTTTGCTAAATGCTCACAGAAAATGGAATTTGTGGAACAGCCTGCAAGGAAAACAACCAACCAAACAACCAACTAAGCAACCCACCAACCAACCAACAAACCAATCCACCATCCCCCAAACCAACCAAGCAACCAACCTACCAAATAACCAACCAACCAACCCACCAACCCACCCACCAAATAACCAACCAACCAACCAACCAACCAACCAACCCACCAACCCCCCCACCAAATAACCAACCAACCCACCAAATAACCAACCAACCAACCCAAAAACCCACCCACCAAATAACCAACCAACCAACCAACCAACCAACCAACCCACCAACCCCCCCACCAAATAACCAACCCCCCCACCAAATAACCAACCAACCAACCCACAAACCCACCCACCAAATAACCAACCAACCAACAACCAACTAACCAGCCAACAACCAACCAAGCAACCAAGCAACCAACCCACCCTCCAACCAACCAACCCACCAACCAACCAACCAACCAACCAACCAACCCACCAACCAACCAACCAACCAGCCAACCATCCCACCACCCCCCAAACCATGCAACCAACCCACCCACCAACCAACCAACCCACCAACCAACCAACCAACCAACCAACCAACCAACCAACCAACCAACCAACCAACTCACTAGCCAACCAACCCACCCACCATCCCCCAAACCAAACAAGCCCCCAAACCAACCAACCCACCAACCAACCACCCCCCAAACCAAACTGCAGCACTCCAGATACCCACTGACTTTGTTTCAGTGACCTGGCTGAGTTCTCCATGGGAGCTGTGGCCCTTCTGGAGAAAGGAAGGATTTTGCAGCTTCATTCAAAGGCTGCACTCGATGTCCTTTGAAGTTTTTCCAACCTCTGTGATTCCCAGCAGTGATGGGCAGAGGTAGAGGATGAACCCGATGTATTCAAGCCCTGGTGGGAAGCATTCTGCACTAGAGCACAGAGCCCTCCCTTGAGCACAGAGGGTGCAGGAGACATGGCCAAGGGGAGAGTGGAGAAGTCCAAGGAGCAGCTTTCCCTGTGGATCATGGAATGCTTTGGGTTGGAGAGGACCTTAAACTCCATCCCATCCCACCTCCTACCATGGCAGGAACAGCTTCCACTAGCCCAGCTTGCTCCCAGCCCCATTCAGCCTGGCCTTAGACACTGCCAGGGATGGATGGCTGCTTCCAGCTGGAACAGATACCATCTCCTCCCAAACTGGCAGCCAAGGGAAGGTCAGTGGTGCCCCAGCAGCTCTGCCAGGCTGCAGCAGCTCCTTGCAGGGCCAGCCCAGCACTGTCCCCTTTGAATGTGTTTCCACTTTCCCTACAACCCCCCCAGCCCCTCTCCAGGGGACCCCAACCCCCTCCAGGCCCTGCTTTGCATTTATTGCTGCCACTTGCAGCTCTTTTGTTGTTTTCTGCTGTTCATTAAAAAAAAAAAAGGCAGCTGACACCATCTCACTGTTCATGGAAGGAAACTATTTAGGGACACAACCAGTGGGTTTTGGAAAACTTACCATAACGGGAGAGCTGCGGTTCCTTCCAGGCGTGCACCATCCCTGCTCCCTGCCAGCCAGCTCTGCTCAACAGGACGCTTCTAATGGGATGTTAACAACTCCAAAAAATACCAGAGAGCAGTTTCAGAGCAGAACAATTGCGAGTCAGCTGCAGCTGGGGGCTCTTCGTGCCTCCCCAGCGTTGTCCCTCTCGGAGAGGGACGTCACATTCCCGTCACTGCTTTAAGTGTCCTTGGAGCCAGCCGGGAATGCTGAGAGCCAGGGTGAGCTGAGGAGCTTGGCAGGGCTGGCGTTTGTGGGGAGAAATGGCTTTTTAAGAGACTGGGGCTATAAAACAACTCAGCTGGAGCAGCACTTTGGAAGAGATTAAGGAGGAGAAGGGAAGGGGCAAGCTCTCCTCTCTGGTCTTGGCTGTGGCCATGATGAGGGTGCTGTGTTGTTTCAGAATGAGAGCTCCTGTATTGCAGAAAATGATGGGGATAAATTAGGGATAGATGGTGAGGAACCCCCTTGATGTCCCCCATCTTCTGCTAGAACCCCTCAGGAGACACTGAGGATTAAAATTCCCGTTTGTGGGGCTGCTGCTCTCATCTCCTGCCCCTTGCTTGGAATTCTTGGGCTTTTGCTGCTAAATTTAGCCCTTTTGGGGCAGGAGGGGTGTGGAGGAGGGCAGATGATAGATAAGGAGGAGGAGAAGCACTTCTTTCAGTCTGGGTCCATTGTCTAATCAAAGGGAGCCCGACTTTAAAGGCTCCTTGTTCAGGGAACAGGGAACATCCATCATAAAAAATGTTCAAGAGCTTTTGTTCCTCAGCATCTCTTTGAAATTGCTGCCAATGACCAGGCTTGGAGCAACCTGGCCTAGTGGAAAGTGGCCCTACCCGTGGCAGGGGGTTGGAACACGATGGGCTTTAGGAGCCTTCCCTCCAAAACCATTCCAGGATTCTAAACAGAGCCTTGGCCGTGCTGCTCCTTCCCCTCCTCATCAGGCAACACAACAGGGACCCAGCTCCTAGGAAAAGGAATTTAAATGCAGGAGCTCCTAGGAAAAGGAATTTAAATGGAGGAGATCCTTGGGCTGAGATCTCCCCACCCCAAAACGCAGCATGCAGTAGGAATTGTCTTTTTCTTATGTTCATCCCCTCTCCCCATTTCTCCCTAAAACAGCACAGATGTTGCTGGAGCCAGAGAGGCATTTGAGGATAAACCAGGGATGTTTTCCTCTCTCTGGTGTGTGAAAAGGCTGGGGGGTATGGCCGTGTGCCTAAACCAGCTGTAACTGAAACGCCAAGCCAGGGGAGGGAGGTGATGCATGGGGATGTTCAGCCCTCAAATCTGCACTGCCTGTTTGGGCCATGGTTTATATGGGTCGGGACCCCCTCAGACGGAGAGCTCTGGGGCAGGATGGGGCCAGGACGCTGCAGAGGACTCAGATGCGGGCAGGGAGGGGCGGTGGGCACTCAGGATGCTGCTGCTCTCGGCAGATCGATGCTAATCCCGTTGTCTGCGCTGCAGAGCCGGAACCGCCCCGAGGGCCACGGACAGGAGCGAGGGGTAAAGCAGGATGGATCCCCAGGGGCTCCGGTCCATCCTTGTGCCAGCTGATCCTAAAACAGCGCAACAAGGGATTCTCAACTTCCACAGTGGGCATGGAGCGGCTCTTGAAGGAAGGGTGTCTCTGGTGGTCACGGTTTGTGCCCATCCTCAAAACCTCACTGGAGGGAGGAAAAAAAGAGAATTTTCTTAGTGAGATCCCTCCTTTGTGATCTCCATCCTTTGTGATCCCCAACCTTTATTCCTGGCTCCTCTGGTGCTTTTTCCCTGCACGTTTTCAGCCTGCAGGATAAAATCATCTCTGGAGCTGCCACACAGGTGTCCCCCTCAACATCCCAGTGCTGCTGCATTTCCATGTGATCACACCCTTCCCAAGACGCGGCAAGAACCATTCTCCGGATTTTTCCCTCCACACTTCCCCCGTGGGGGATGCAGGTGGATGGGTTTTGCCTGGCCTGATTGAAATTCGGCTCAGCACAGCCCGGCTGGCGCTCAGTCCCACCCGCAGTGGCTGAAACAGCACCAAGCAGCCCCGGCTGAGCAATGGGGATGGGAACGGGCTGGGAACGAGCTGGGAATGGGATGGGAACGGGCTGGGAATGGGACGGGAACGGGCTGGGAACGGGCGGGACCTGCTGGGCTGGGGGGGTGTCACCATCCGTCCTTACCAACGGAGTTCATGATGGTTCGTGGATTGATCTCAGGGTGCAAAAAGAACCGACACGGCACAGGGGGTTTGCAGTGATAATCAAAACAAATGCACCTTTATTGAATGGCCACAGCAAAATGTGATAGAGGGATTAAGGGAGAGAAAAATATAGAGAAAGAGAGAGAAAAGAGAGAGAGAGAGAGAGAAGGGGATGGAGCTACCAAATGTAGAGACGAAGTCCTTTGGTCCAGTCCAATTAAGGATCCACCTGTTACGTCAGGGAGATCTCAAAATCTCCAGCTAACTCAGAGGTTTTTAATATGATGATTCTGAGGGGAGGGGGGAAACATACAATAGGGTAACAGGTAGTCCATGTTCTCAGCAGTAAACGAGAGCCATTTTTGGTCCAGTGGTCACAACCTGCAGGCAAACATCTCGCTTTGGTCAGCTTCGGTCCCCCACACACCTCCCCCGGGCTGGGGGTTTCAGTCCCAGTCCATGGAAGGAGCAGAGGGGCCTTTTCACATGGGGGTTTCATGTCTTTGATGGCGAGGCTCCTCACATCTCAGTCTGTCTGTCATGGTGGGTGTAAAACAGGTGAGGGTCTTCTGTGGGAGACCACCTGAAACTCAGGAGAAGTCCAGCCAGGCCGAGAGGTGGGACAGCTCCCAAGGCTGTTGTTGGCAATCCCAAAAGAGGTGCAACAAGGGATTCTCAACTTCCACAGCGGGCATGGAGCGGCTCTTGAGGGAAGGGCTCCTGTCTCTGGTGGTCACAGTTTGTGAAGGGCACGGTGTCCCCTTCTTCTCATTGGGCTCAGTGCAGCATACAGCAAACAACACCTGTGAAAACAATAACTTAGCAATGTGCTCTCAGATCTCAGGGCCTTTGGCGTGTGTGACTTTCCCCTTCAGAGCCAGAGATTCTAGACAGGGGAGGCCTTCTCTTCAGTGCTCCCCAAATGACGATCGTGAGGCAGATGAGGGAAAATTTGGACAGACTCTCACAGGGGGCTAATTAGACTAATGAGGGAGAAAATTGCTGTGAGGGGTTGGGAATCATCCATCCATCCATCCATCCATCCATCCATCCATCCATCCATCCATCCATCCATCCATCCACTCCTGTGCCCAAGGCAGGCTCATGGGCACGAGTGGCAGAGGAGCAGATCCCAGCCCCAGCTTTCCAGCCTCGGGTGCATAATTTAACCCCCAGATCCAGCTTTGATACCCCAAATCAAGGCTGCTGGCAAACTCTGCTCCTTCCAAAAAGCTGCTTTGGCTTTTCTCTTGGATTCTGCTCATTTTTGTGGAGCATCATTTAACTCCAGATCCAGCTTTGATAACCCAAATCAAGGCTGCTGGCAAACTCTGCTCCTCCCAAAAAGCTGCTTTGGCTTTTCCCTTGGATTCTGCTCATTTTTGTGGCTGGAGGAGCCCATTGTGTTGAGTAACTTTGACTTCCTGCATTAGACAGGCCATAAAATGCTGCGTGGTGGTGCTGAGCCTTATTATTAGCATTTATTACAGCGGAGGGAACAGCACAGCTCCATGGGTGGGGAAGCTTTTTAAAGCAATCACCTACGGCCATGCAACCTGTTATGAAAGCTCTGCATAACCAGGATGGATTTGTTATGTTGGTAATTAGAGGCAAATCAACCTCTCTTGACAGAGAAGAGCCCGGTGTGTTTGTTCTGGAAATGAGGGGGGTGGGCACAGCTGTTGGAGGTGCTTCCGCCCCATGGCAGGGTTGTTGTGCTCCACGTGCAGGTGGGCATGGTGGAGGTTGGCAGCCCAAGGAGCTGGGTTGGCTGCCTGGCTCTCCTTGTGGGCACAGGGGCCACGCTGGGCTGATTCCTGGGTAGGAAAAAGCAGTGCTGAACTCTTGATCATACCCTCCCCAATCATCCTCAGCCTTCACACCATGCCCTGGGCATGGTCTGGGCTCAGAGCCGCCTCCTCCACCCCTGCTGACCAAGAGAACACTGATTTTTAGCACTGAAAACACTGATTTTTAGCACTGAAAGCTCTGGTATGGGCAGGATCTTATGGTGTAAGAGAACTGAAGGGCACAAAATGGGACCCAGGAGGCCAAAGCTAGAGAAGGATTTGGTTCTGGGTGGAAGGCAAGAGGCAGGAGAAGCTTTGAGACAGGGGAAGAGCTGGAGATGGGCAGTGGAATAGACTGTCCATGGAGCTGTGGAGCCTCCCTGGAGATTCCAAACCCACCTGGGCGTTCCTGTGTCCAGGTGACTCTGCCTTGGCAGGAGGTTGGACTGGGTCATCTCCAGATCTTCCCAGCCTGGCCAACCTTCTCAATCATCCTCTGCCTTCACACCGTGCCCTGGGCATGGTTTGGGCTCAGAGCTGCCTCCTCCACCCCTGCTGACCAAGAGAACACTGATTTTTAGCACTGAAAACACTGATTTTTAACACTGAAAGCTCTGGTCTGGGCAGGATTTTATGGTATGAGGGGCTTGAAGGGCATAAAATGGGACCCATGAGGCCAAAGCCAGAGGGGGATTTGGTTCTGGGTGGAAGGCAAGAGCCAGGAGAAGCTTTGAGACAGGGGAAGAGCTGGAGATGGGCACTGGAATAGACTGTCCATGGAGCTGTGGAGCCTCCCTGGAGATTCCAAACCCACCTGGGGGTTCCTGTGTCCAGGTGACTCTGCCTTGGTAGAGGGTTTGGGTTGGGTCATCTCCAGATCTTCCCAGCCTGGCCAACCTTCCCACCCTTCCATAGTCCTGTGAGAGCTGGGATGGGCAGTGGGATGGGCACAGGGTTGGGGCAGCACAGCCTGGAGGGCAGTTGGGGATGGGATTCATGAGCACCACAGTTGATGGGATGTTCCTGAGGAGCAGGACAGATTTAACACAGGAGCCACAGCTTTGATCTTCATCCATGAGCACCATGGTTGATGGGATGTTCCTGAGGAGCAGGACAGATTTAACACGGGAGCCACAGCTTTGATCTTCATCCTTGTGCTCCCTGTGCCCACCTCCAGGGCTTCTACCCACCCTGCCCACCTCCCCATGGCTGCCAGCTCTGCCCCTGCACCACTGGGTGACAGTGCCACCACCTCCAGCCACAGCAGCACCTGTCACCACCCAACACAACCCCCAGAGTGATAAACAAACTCAAGGGCCCATCTGCAAAGGGCTGGACTGGATGATCCCTGCGGGTCCTTTGCACTGAATTTTGTAGACCAAAACTCAGTGCAAAGGGCTTTAGGGGAGACTGGGATTTTTGCTACACCTGGAAATATTTTTTTCCTCCCTCCTGCACAGTGGTGCCTGGGGAGGAGAAAGGATGGCAGGACCTGAGGGGCTTTGGGGCTGGATCCTCCCCTGCTGCAGGGAGAGGGAGAGGTGGGAGGACAGGCTCAGCTCCTGGAGACATTCAGACCTGCGTCTCTCCCCTCTGATTTGGTTTAAATTAAGCCATCTGGTCACATTAAATGGTAAATTATCTCAGCTGCTGCTGCTCTCCCTGTGGGAACAGTGGCCAGAGGGGAGGGGGATGCTGGAGGGCTGCACCCCTGGCCCTGAGGAAAACGTGGGTGCCATGGGGATGGGTGTGATCTCCCCCTTGGTATCCCAATCAAACTGGAGCCAGTCACCTGGGAAGGTCACAGCCCTGCTCCACTGGCCTTGGAGGAGGGTTCAGAGCAATCTCAAATCCATCTAATCAAGCTGAGCGTGGTGTGCCCTCCCCTGTCTGCTGTCCTTGGGAGTCCTTTCCCAGGCAGCAGCTCCAGATCAAGTGATCAGAGCTCTCACCACGCCGCTGTGGCTCAGGGCAAGGAGAGGAGGCAGTTTGACCAGGATAGAGGGGTAGAGCACTGGGGGAACTCAGCACATCCCTTTGGGTGTCCAGAGTTGCTGAGAACCCCACCAGGGGGCTCAGAGACCCTGACACACAGCCCAGAATACCTGGGGATTTGATTTTGACCCTTGGAGTGAATTACCAGCTTTGTTTGAGGACCTGAAAGTCACAGGAATTTGAATAGTATAATAATAAAATGTTCACAGGGTGAAAATGTAGATTTTAGGATTTTTGGTAAAGGGGGTTATGGGGACAAGATGGAGGAACCTGGGCATGTCCAGCCTTTCTTCTTCTTCTTCTTGTTCTCCATTTTCTGCAGTGATGTTGGCACTTAGGGATTGGTTTAGAGTAGAAGTGCACTGTCTAACACAGGTGATAGGTATTGGGAATTAAGTGTAAATATGTTATACGTAGTTTGGAGTATAAAAGGACAACACAGAGTGCCTGTGGCTGCCCTGCTGAGCAGATCTTGGCTGGGCAGAAAGAAAATTTTATAGATAAGAATTAATAAACAACCTCAAGACAGAAAAGTGAAGAGTCCAGACTCGTTCTTCAGTTGTGTGGGTCAAAGCAGAGACATCCTGCACATCTCAGGGCAGCAATTAACAACCAAAACCTGAGAGAGCAGCCATGGGGAATGACAGCCCAAGGCTGAGCACGACCCAGATTAGCCCAAGGTGGGATTTTTCTCCATTTCTGCTGTTCCTCCTCTTGTTTACCTTCCTGATTCACAGGGATGCCTTCAGCCTGCCCTGGGTGGGCACCCATGGTTGTGGGGAGGGATCTTCTCCTCTTTGGGCAGCTCTGAGGCTCAGCCAGACCTGCTGGGGGTCCCAGCCAGGTCCCCTCAGTGAGGGCTGCCAGCCCCTGGGTTGAAAAGGACATTAAAGCTCATCCTGTTCCACCCCTGCCATGGGCAAGACACCTTCCACTGTTCCAGGTTGCTTTAAGCCCCATACCAGTGCCTTGGGCACTGCCAGGGATCCAGGGGCAGCCACAGCTGCTCTGGGCACCTGTGCCAGGGCCTGCCCACCCTCCCAGGGAAGAATTCCTTCCCAATATCCATGTATCCCTGTCCTCTGACAGTTTGAACCCATTTCCCTTTGTCCTGTCACCCCAGTTCATTATGAGCAGCCCCTCCCCAGCTTCCCTGGAGCCCTTCAGACCCTGGAAGGAGCTGTGAGGTCTCCACACAACCTTCTCCTCTCCAGGCTGGACATGCCCAGCTCTCTCAGCCTGTGTCACCCTCAGCAACACACCCGGCTGCCACCTCTCCACCAATGCAGCATCTGATGCTGTGCCAGTCCCCCAAACCCAGCGCCCCAAAACCAACACCCCACACCCAGCAGCCCAAACACAACATCTCAGACACAGCCACTCAAACCCAGCCCCCCAAATCCAACACCCCAAACCCAGCACCCCCAAACCCATCTCAAACACAGCCACTCAAACCCAGCACCCCCAAACCCAGCACCCCCAAACCCATCTCAAACACAGCCACTCAAACCCAGCCCCCCAAATCCAACACCCCGAACCCAGCAGCCCCAAACACATCTCAAACACAGCCACTCAAACCCAGCACCCCAAACCCAGCACCCCCAAACACATCTCAAACCCAGCCCCCCAAACCCAGCACCCCCAAACACATCTCAAACACAGCCACTCAAACCCAGCACCCCCAAACACATCTCAAACACAGCCCCCCAAACCCAGCACCCCAAACCCAGCACCCCCAAACACATCTCAGACACAGCCCCTCAAACCCAGCACCCCAAACCCAGCACCCCCAAACACATCTCAAACACAGCCACTCAAACCCAGCACCCCCAAACACATCTCAAACACAGCCACTCAAACCCAGCACCCTAAACCCAGCCCCCCAAACACATCTCAAACACAGCCACTCAAACCCAGCCCCCCAAATGCAGCCCCTTAAATGCAGCCCCCCAAACCCAGCACCCCAAATCCAACACCCCGAACCCAGCACCCCCAAACACATCTCAAACACAGCACCCCAAACCCAGCACCCCCAACACATCTCAAACACAGCCCCCCAAACCCAGCACCCCAAACCCAGCACCCCAAACACATCTCAAACACAGCCACTCAAACCCAGCACCCCCAAATCCAGCACCCCCAAACCAACCCTGCAAACCCTCATCTTCCCCAACAGGGATGAAGCTCAGGGCTGGGAATGAATCACCTGTGGAAAGAAAGGGTGGGAAGGGTGAGGGGCAGAGCTGGAAGGGCAGATCACACCTGCAGAGAAGATGAATGAGCCAATGGCTGCAGGTGAATGAAAGCTTCCCAAGGACAGGAGAACCGGGTGGAGATGAAAGGGTTAAACCAACGAACTGGTTTCGCCTCAGCACCAGGCTGGGTTTTGCTGGTTTGTGTTTCTCCCCTGGCAGGGTTTCAGTGCTCTAACCCATGTGTGCACGCACACACACACACACACACACACATAGCTGCTCTTCCCCCGAGGGCTGCCTTGCAAAATAACCCCTTCCATCTGCGGGCCCTTATTAGCTCCAGGAACGGGTGATTTTCCACAGGTGTCAGATGAGAAAATTGAGATGTAAAGCAGAGAAACAGCTTGGCCCAAGGTGGAAAATAAATTGGGTTTGGGGCTATGGCTGGCCCCGCTGTTTTCTCAGGGCAGGCTTTGAGCAGCCTTTGCCTTTGAGCAGGGGCTGCTCCCAAGCATCAGCACCAGGAGTAGATCTCATCCTGACCACGGAGGTTTAATCCAATTTAAGGTTACAGAGGTTCTGAAAGCCTTGTTTGGTGCCTGGACGAGGCTGCAGAGGGGAATATTCCACGCTGGGTGCTCTTGGCTGGTGATGAGCAGCACCCTGAAGGCAGAGGGGGGCTGGATCTGCTGTGCTCTGCCCTGGGCCAGCCCTGTTGCTATTCTTGCTCAGCCCTGTCTGCTCTTTTTTGGGCTGGTTTTTGTCCTCAGCCAGTCAGGCACCCCATCTCCCAGACAGGAGAGATGAAAATGAGCTCTCGTCCTCTCTGGAGGAGAAGATCAGGGAGAGACACGGAGAAAAAGTGAGGGAAATTAGGCAGAAATAGCTTCAGGGGTCATTTAAAAATATCCCCACGACTGCCTTAAATATATATTTAGCAGGAATTCATAGTCCATGGCTGAAGGAGCTCCAGGCACCAAATGTACAGTGTGGTTTTTGATAAAGACCCACAGGATTTATCACAGCCTAGGGGGGAAGAAGGAGGAATGGAGATGGGATGGAGGTGAGGGAGATCCCAGGGCAGGAGGAGGCTGCAGGGTTGCTCCCGTGCCAGTGAACTGCCCCCACACTGCAGAAAGCCACATGTTGAACCTTTTGGGTCTCTAAAACAGGATCCTTTTCCACCAGGATGTCCCAGCAGGTGTCCTGCTGATGGAGCAGGGCTGGCACCCAACCAGTGGACACCCAGTGGGTCCCACTGTTGGGGAAGATGAAACAGGAAAGCCTTATAAATATGATTGCCTGGCAAAAGATTTTGAGACTATGGGAACTATAAGTGAGATTGAAATGAAAGCAAGCTTTGAGATCCCTCAGTTACTGAACAACTGGAAAACAATGGTGTGGCCAGCTGAAGGTGATCCCCTTTTGATGGAACAACACCCTCTGCTTGCAGACAGGCCCAAGGGTCAGAGCAGACCCTACAGCTTGGCAGAAGGGGCCCAAAGAGGAGTTTTTAGGGTTCAAAATGTAACACAGTGTGGTAATGTAATGATTCTTATAGGCTGTATGGAAATGCTATAGGATTTGTATCTTGTACTAGATTGGTTAGTGAGAATGAGAATATTCAACACAGAAGAAGATTTATGGTATTGTAAAGGGAACTTTACTCTCTTACCCTTTTACTCTCTCACCCTCTCATCCTCTCTGCCCCTTTCTTCTCTCAGTCCTGCTCCAGCTGTGGCTGGCAGCTCCCAGCAGGGCCCTGCACCCAGGCCCTTTGCAATAACCCACAAGTTCCCACCCTGGCTGCAGAGATCTCTCATCTCTGTCCATCTCCATTGTCCTACCCCCAGCTCCTACATCCCACCAGGGCAGGTTTGTGGTGGCATCACCCTGTTCTCCATGGTTCTCCTTTGGCTGTACCAGTTCCTGGTGCCTCTGCTGGACAAGGACAGCCTGGCTTGGGTCCTTGTCCCCATGGAGGCTGGGAGCAGATGAGGAGGTGCTGGAGTGAGCCCAGTGTGACCGTGTTCACAGGAGGGAAGAGACAAGGATCTGACTCCATGTTTCAGAGGGCTGATTTATTATTTTATGATATCTATTATCTTAAATCTATACTAAAAGAATAGAAGCAAGGATTTCATCAGAAGGCTGGCTAAGAATAGAAAAAGAAAGAATGATAACAAAGGTTTGTGGCTCAGACTCTCTGTCCAAGCCAGCTGACTGTGATTGGCCATTAATTAAAAACAACCAACATGAGACCAATGACAGATGCACCTGTTGCATCCCACAGCAGCAGATAACCATTGTTTACATTTTGTTCCTGGGGCCTCACAGCTTCTCAGGAGGAAAAATCCTAAGGAAAGGATTTTTCATAAAAGATGTCTGTGACAAGCCCAGCCCTTCTGGAAGTGAACTGCTGATGGGGCACCCAGAGGATGGAAAAGCATGGAATTAAATCCATAATGCAGCATCCATGAGGAGACACCAGGGGCAGATGTGGTCCTATGGGATGAGGAGCATGGAGCCACCACAGGAATGAAGCTTGGTGGGTGTGAATAACCAGGGTAGCCCAGAGTGACATTGTGCTCTTTGCATCAGTTGGGACTGAGCTCCCAAAGCATTGCCCAGCTCCCAGTTTCTGGAAATGAGAAGATTCCCTTGTTCCAAGGATCATCCTGGGCTCAAACCCCCTGTGAAGAGCAGCCCTCAGCGCCTAGGTCTGCCCAGGAGCTGTGCCACCAGCCAGCACCATGAATTATTCACAGCTCCTCCATAGGGTGGAGGATCCCCTTACACCTGGAGAAGGGTCTCCTTGAGCAGCACAGCCTTGCCCAGAGCTGTCAGCTTGGAAACACAAGATCTTGAGGGAATTAATTCACACATTTCCTCCTCAGGTCCAGCGCTCCTCCAACAGCAAAATCAGGCGAGGTTTTGACTTTGGGGCCCCGACTGAAGGTTGGTGGGTGTCTCCTTACAGACCCACGGCCTTATTGATTGTCTCCTGCCTGAGTTCCCTCCCCATCCAGGCTGGAACTGTTCCCCTCCAGATGATAAATGGAGCTGCCAGCCTCTGGCTTATTTTAATTGCCATTTGTCCCTTCTCCTGGTGACACAAAGACGTGATGAATCCATGCTGGAGTATCCGAGACAGGACGTGCTGGGGGCTTGGTGGGGGCATCACCCACCCCTATGTATGGAAAATCTGCTCCCTGATTCCCCCAGTGTGGGGAAACTGAGGCACTGGAGCTGGTTAGGAGGAGGTAGGAAATTGTCTGCAGGTGAATGGGAGGAGAAACCAGTTTTGGGCTGCCTGTGCATTGTAGGGGATGAGAAGGGCAGACAACAGGAAAAATCCTGGAGTTTTATGGTGAGCGTGAACTCTCAGAGCTGAGGGATGCCAGGCACCTTCTCTGGGTGAAGCATCTGCCCTGGGGTGAAGCATCTCAGCACTCCACCTTTTGTACTTGGGAAGGTGTTGGAGAGGAAGGAAGGTGGCAGGAGGATTTGTCTGTTCTCTTCCAGGGCTGCAGGCAAGGCCCTGAAGGGACAGGGACAGGAGCAGGGACAGGGGAGGACGTGCTGCTCGGCATGGCACGCTCCACTCCCCCCGTGGCTGGAGCCTGTCACAGGGAAGAGCTGCCAGACGTGACACACGCCACCCTGAAGGTGAAGGGAGATGGGGATGATCCTCAGAGGTGTGGAAGAGAGGTGTGAGGTGCCTGGAGCCGGCTGGCACATGGAGCTGCCTCCTGGGGCCATCTCCTTGGTCTCTGCGTGTGAGTGCCCAGCGCCTCCCTTGCCGGCTGCTTGTGCAAATGGTTGGAAAATGGCTTTTGCCGCAGGCTGCGTCCTTGTTCCTCCCCGCTGGGACACGGGGAAGGGCGCAGGTCTCGCTGCTGGTCTGTCTGTCTGTCTGGCTCCTCAGAGCATCCTCAGCGCTGCCTCTCCCTCCCGGAGCCAGTGCCACTTGTCCTGCAGACACGTCACACACAATGGTGACGTTATAGCTCAGAGCAGGGCTGGGGGGGTCTCCCCCATTTTCCCTCCCTATCCATAGAGAATCCTTTGCCAAAGGCAGCCGAGAGCCCTGGCTGGGATGGAGCCTCTGGTGTTTGGGAGCCTGTGGTGATGTGATGTGCCCCCTCCAGAGCTGCCACCTGTTCGGTGTCTGCCCAGCCAGCCCCAGCTCGTCCGTCATCCCCGGCCGTGTCACCGTGTGCTGACATGGGAATGGCTCCAGAGGAGGCTCCAGCGTTTAAAGGCGCCTGCCTGCCGGGATGGCTGCGGATGGGCCGAGTCCTGCTGGGCCCTGCTGCTCCTGCCGGGCTAGGGGAGGAACCCAGGCAGGCCGGACCAGCTCCCTGCGAGGCTCTGGGAGGGAGCAGGATGTCAGTCTGGGCTCCTCCGAGCACGGGGAACGCTTGGAAGGCAAAGGCAGCAGCTTGCAGGGGGCAGATGGACCGGAGACAGAGCGGAGCCAAAGCACCTGAAGGCCGTGGATGTGTGTGCAGCTTCCCGGGGCTCTGCTTGGCTTCCTCGGGCTGCAGCCCTGTGAGAAGAGCCAGGGCCCGGGCACCACGAGGGATCGGGGATGGGCACCCAAAGTCTGGTGGCTCCATCCTGTACACACGTCAACGTCCATTCTCAGCAAGCCCCGGGGAGGAGAACAGGACCAAGAGCACAGAGGATCCCTGGGTGCCCAAAGCTCTGGAGTTCTGGGTTCATGGCCGTGCATCAGGTCTCCTCAGGACACAGGGCTTTAGAGAAGGATGTGGCCCTGCAATGCAATCCCTGATCCTGCCTTAATTCTCCCTGTACTTTGGGGGTTTATTCTTCCCTCTCCATTAATCTCGGAATATTAGGTGGAAAGCGAACAATTACCGTGCTAATGGCTCCATAAATTCCTTCATTACTTATTAAACTCGAGCCCTCCCCACGCAGCGGAGGAAAAGAGACGAAATGGAGAAGAAAAGGGAGCGGAGGGGGGTGAGGAGCCAGGGCAGAGGGTCTCGGGCTGGGCTGCGGCGGCGGGGCCGGCTCAGATGCGGTAATTCACGGGCTGGCGTTGCCCTCTGCCGGCAGCGGGACGGGCAGGGGCTGCTGCCCTGCTCTGCTCTGCTGTCCCTGCTCTCTTCTCTTCTCTTCTCTTCTCTTCTCTTCTCTTCTCTTCTCTTCTCTTCTCTTCTCTTCTCTTCTCTTCTCTTCTCTTCTCTTCTCTTCTCTTCTCTTCTCTTCTCTTCTCTTCTCTTCTCTTCTCTTCTCTTCTCTTCTCTTCTCTTCTCTTCTCTTCTCTCCCTGCTCTGCTCTGGCTCCTTCCCTTCCCTTCCCTTCCCTTCCCTTCCCTTCCCTTCCCTTCCCTTCCCTTCCCTTCCCTTCCCTTCCCTTCCCTTCCCTTCCCTTCCCTTCCCTTCCCTTCCCTTCCCTTCCCTTCCCTTCCCTTCCCTTCCCTTCCCTTCCCTTCCCTTCCCTTCCCTTCCCTTCCCTTCCCTTTCTCTGCTCTCCCTGCTCTGCGGGCAGAGCCCCGGCACTCCCCGGCCCACCAGGCTGGGGAGCCGCGGGGTCTCGGGTGCTGCTGCTGAGGATGCTCCGCAGAATTCGCTGCTTGGTGACCCGAACCCCTCGGGGACGATGCTGAGCAGAGCTTGGTTTTACAGCGGTTTAACTCGGCAGCGGCACGGGCACGGGTGCGGAATGCTGAGCTGTCTCCATCCCATCCCGCCGGGCAGCGGGGACAAATCCGCTCCCTCCGTGTTTCCTCGAGGTGCCGCCTCGCTGCTCGCTGCCAGAGCTCCCCGGCATCCCGCAGCGGGCATGTTCTCCGCTTTCTGTCCTGCTGGCCAAGGAGAGGGCCGGGCCACTGCGGGGATCGCTGCCACCGTTCCGGGGGAAGCTTCGCCTCCGTTCCAGGTCGGAGATCGCGGCAGCGCCGCTCCCCGGAGGGCTCTTGTGGCCTCGCCTAAGTGGAGCTAATGGATTTCCATGTCTCCAGCAGGCAGCTGGGATACGAGCACATCTCGGCTGAATGCAAAACTGCAAACACGCGAATGCCTCCCCAGCAGAGGGGCTCACAGCCTGGTGGGTCTGTGGGATTGGGGAGGGAGCTCTGGGATCCATCCAAGGAGCCCACTGCATCTCCTCCTCCATCCATCAGCCCCACCTGCTCCTCTGCGATCTGCTCCAGCTGGGTTTGGAAAGGAAAACACACAGTTAAACCCCACGATAATATTTTTGGTTTTGTTGTTGTTGTTGTTTTTTTTGGTTTTTTTTTTTTTTGGGTTTTTTTTTTGTTTTTTTTGGTTTTTTTTTCTGTTGTTGGTTTGGTTTTCTTCCCAGGGAACAGCCAATTTCTGTGGCTCTGCGACATCCAGGTATCCTGTGGGATGAGCCCAGCTCTGCAGTGGGACCTGGATGCCCAAGTCCCAGGGACACCAGCTGTAATTAGATGTTTAGATCTAGGCCAGGGGCTCAAGGGCCATCTGGCACCTGAATTATTCATACACTTTTATCTAAGCACAGGCAGAGCAGAGCACAGCGCTCCTTCTCCAGCCTGGGCCCAGGGGAAGATTCCTGCTTGTGCCAGATCGTTTTTCATGGCCTGACAAACGTGATCCTCTCCAGAGCTCCTTCCCAGTGCTGAGATGCCTTTTCCCAGCGCCAAACCCGCTCCAAAACACACCAGAGCTGCCAAACAGAGATCCGTGCAGATCCACAGAGATCCACATCCCCGGCAGCTGATGCGGAGGTGGAAAAATCCAGGAGGAGAAGTCTCCCCTTGGAAGGAGCAGTTCAGGAGTGAAATCAGATTAAATGTCTATCAGGAGGGCCCGTTCCTGTGGTGATGTGGCCCAGTGCTCCCCCCCAAGGTGTCTTTTACCCTGTGACTCATCTGCTGAGGAATTTTAATCCCTGTCTTTCTCTCCCAACCCCAGGCACCATTGGGAAAGGGAGAGGACCTTGGAGACAGAAGTCTCTCTATCACTTGTTGTTAAAACGATGCATTTCTTCTTCAGCCATGGAGCTGTGCCAGGTTTTACCAGATGTAAGAGAAAAATTTCAGATGAAGCTGAAATATGGCACATTATGGTTTTCTGTGCACTTTTCTCTCATCTCATTGAGTGATTCCTTAGCTCCTCTGAGCAAGCTGGGCTAGTGGAAGATGCCCCTGGTCAGGGCAGGGGGTGGAAGGAGATGAGCTTTAAGGTCCCACAACCCAAAAAAATCTGGGGTTCCATAATCCTACAGACACAATTGGAGATGCAGGAGAGGAGCTGGAGGGGAGGGATCTCTGCATGGGATGTGGGGATATCTGATTCAGACTGCAGTGATGCTTTCTTCTTGTACATTGGGGTATTCTGCTCCCCAAAACATGCTGGCTGCTGGCTCTCACTGCTCAGTCAGCTCCAAAACCCTTTCTAGCAGCTCTGGGAGGGAGGTGTTGCTGTCAAACCCATGGAAAGGGTGCTCAGGCTGTGGGATCTCAGCACCTCAGGACTGATGTGCAGAGTGACCGAGATCACCCTTGGGGGGCTCGGAGGTCCTGGAATGTTGCCAGAAGTGTCTGGTGGCTGGACTTTGATCCTGCACAGGAGACGACACCTGTATGAGGATGGGAGGATTTCACTGGGGTAAATGGTGAAGGGATAAGTTAATTAGAGTGTGAAACACAGGGTTTAAGATTTCTGTATAGGGGGGTCTAAAGAAGTAAGATGGAGGAATTGGGGCGTGTCCTGTTCTTCTTCTTCTTCTTCTTCTTGGCCTCCATCTTCTGTGGTGATGTTGGCACTTTGGGATTGGTTATTACTAAAAGTGCACTGGTTAATAAGGGTGAAAGGTATTGGGGAAAAATGATAAATATTGTATACGTAGTTTTGAGTATAAAGATAGGTGACCGCCCCGGGGGCTCTCAGTGTGCTCATGGCTGGCTGCTGAGCAGACCTCTGTCGGGCCGAGAGAAAATCTTTTAGATAAACAATTAATAAACACCGAGACCGAGAAAAGATCTGAAGTCTCTTCTCGTCCTTGGGAGCGCGGGCTGCCCAAGGCTGTCACAGACATTTCTCCACAGAAATCCTTTCTTTTGGATTTCTGCGTCTTCGGGAGGCCAGAGGCTCCAGAAGACAAGGTAAACAATTATTATCAGATGCTGTGGAATGCAACAGGAACACCTTGATTGGCTCATTTCCTATGTTTATAATTAAGGGCCAATCACCAGTGCAAGCTAGGGGACTGAGTCCTTGAACACAACTTTGTTGTGGATTCCTTTCTATCTATTCTTAGCTTAGCTAGCAGCTCTGCAAACCTCTCTCTATATTCTATTTAGTATAGTCATAATGTATTATATATATAATATCTTAATAAATCAAACCTTCTGATCAAGAAACAAAATTCACCATCTCTCTCTCACCAGCTGCGACCCACTCAGGCACAGTAATACAAGGCCATCCCCGAGCCTTTCCAGGCCACCCAAACAGCCGAGAAACCGACACAGGCCAGCCCAGGGAGGTTTGGAGTGCCCATCCCTGGAGGTGGCACTCAGAGCTCTGGGCTGGTGATCGGGCACAGGTCAGACTCAATAATCTTGGAAGGCTTTTCCAACCTTGGATGATTTCACAATCAGCCATTTACCCACCACTGAAACCCTCCCATGACTTCAGGATGCCAAAAGATGACAGGGCAGGAACAGCCACAGCTAAAAAAATCCCATTCCATCCTCCCTGTGCTGGATTAACTCCTGAGAGCCATCAGATTCCCAGAGAGGGAACATTGCACCTCCTGCTCTCCTGATTTCCAACACTCATGCTGGGATTGTCACACATGGTCCAGAGGAGCTGCAGCATCACAGTTTTCCATGAGTTCTTCCCACTCCAGGGAATTCCTTCTCAGGAACTGCTGGATCTTGATATGTTTAGATGGCAGACAAAAAGAATGACTGGATACTTCTCCAGTTAGCTCTGGGGAGTGAAAATAGCAATTAGGAGGGTGAAATTGGGGTTGGGGAGATCAAACTGGGGTTTGGTGGGGTGAAATTGCGGTTTAGAAGGTGAAACTAAGGGTTTGGAGAGTGAAATTGGGATTTGGGGGTGAAACTGGGAGTTTGGAGAGTGAAATTGGGGTTTGGGGTGAAACTGGGGATTTGTGCAATGGTATTAGAGGGTGAAATTGGGGTTTGGGGAGATCAAACTTGGGTTTGATGGGGTGAAATTGGGGTTTAGAATGTGAAACTAAGAGTTTGGAGAGTGAAACTGGGGGTTGGGGGTGAAACTGGGGATTTGGGGAATGGTGTTAAAGTTTAGAGAGTGAAACTGATGTTTAAGGGGATACAACTGGATTTTGGTGGGGTCAAATTTGGGTTTAGAAGGTAAAACTAAGGGTTTGGAGAGTGAAATTCCTGTTTGGGGGTGAAACTGGGGCTTTGAGGAATGGTGTTAAAGTTTGGAGGGTGAAATTGGGGTTTGGTGGGGTGAAATTTGGGTTTAGAAGGTGAAATGAAGAGTTTGGAGAGTGAAAATAGGGTTTGGTGGGGTGAAATTTTTATTTGGAAGAGAAATTGCAGTTGTGGGGGTGAAATTGGAGTTTGGAGGGCGAAATTGGGGTTTGGGGGATCAAACTGGGGTTTGGTGGAGTGAAATTGGGGTTTAGAAGGTGAACTGAAGAGTTTGGAGAGTGAAATTGGGGTTTGGGGGTGAAACTGGGGATTAGGGGAATGGTATTAAAGTTTGGAGGGTGAAATTGGGGTTTGGGGGGATCAAACTTGGGTTTGATGGGGTGAAATTGGGGTTTAGAATGTGAAACTAAGAGTTTGGAGAGTGAAACTGGGGGTTGGGGGTGAAACTGGGGATTTGTGGAATGGTATTAAAGTTTTGAGAGTGAAATTGGTGTTTAGGGGGATCAAACTGGGTTTTGGTGGGGTCAAATTTGGGTTTAGAAGGTAAAACTAAGGGTTTGGAGAGTGAAATTCCTGTTTGGGGGTGAAACTGGGGCTTTGAGGAATGGTGTTAAAGTTTGGAGGGTGAAATTGGGGTTTGGTGGGGTGAAATTTGGGTTTAGGAGGTGAAATGAAGAGTTTGGAGAGTGAAAATAGGGTTTGGTGGGGTGAAATTTTTATTTGGAAGAGAAATTGCAGTTGTGGGGGTGAAATTGGAGTTTGGAGGGCGAAATTGGGGTTTGGGGGATCAAACTGGGGTTTGGTGGGGTGAAATTGGGGTTTAGAAGGTGAAATGAAGAGTTTGGAGAGTGAAATTGGGATTTGGGAGTGAAACTGGGGACTTGTGGAATGGTATTAAAGTTTGGAGGGTGAAATTGGGGTTTGAGAGAACAAAGCTGTGGTTTGGTGGGGTGAAATTGGAATTTGGAAGTGAAATTTCAGTTGTGGGGATGAAATTGGAGTTTGGAGGCTGAAAATAGGGTTTGATGGGATCAAATTGGAGTATAATGGGGAGAAATTAGGGTTTGTGGGTTGAAATTAGGGTTTGTTGGCACAAAATTAATGTTTGGGGTATGAAGATAGGGGTTTGGGATAAAAATCAGGATCTGGTGGGATGAAATTCGTTCTTGGGGGAAGAAATTGGGAATTGGGATGTCGGGATTAGGGTTTGGGAGAATGAAATGAGGGTTTGGTGGGTGAAATTAGGTCACAGGGGATGAAATTAGGATTTAGGGGGTGAAATGAGTGGTTGGAGTATGAAATTGGGGTTTGAAGGATGGAATAAGAGGGGGCTGTGGATATTAGGGTTGGGGTGTGAAATCAGAGCTTAGGCAGGACACTTAAAGCTTTTAAAGGGGGATGAATTTTGGCTTTGGGTGGAGAAATGAGGGTTTGGAGTGTGAAATTGTGGGTTGGGGGAATCCAGCTTGGAGGGTAGAGGGTGAAATTGGAGTTTGGCTGTTGAACTTCAGGTTTTATTGGGGGAAATTGGTGTTTAGGGGGATGATTTATGGGATTGTAGGATGCAGGGGCAGCAGTTCCAGCATGGTTGTTGGATTCAGCCCTGCCCCAGCTTTCTCCCCATTTGAACATATTATTTTTCTCATCTACATTTCCCACAGGCAGAGCAGAGCAGGAGGAAGAGGAGGAAGCACCCAGGGCCACAGGTGGCAACAGGATACTTTAAAAATACAGGGAATATAAAAGGATCCTTACAAAATACACAGAATATAAAGGGATCCTCACAATACACAGAGATTATAGAGGGATCCTCACAAAATACAGGGACTATAAAGGGACCCTCACAAAATACAGGGATTATAGAGGGATCCTCACAAAATATAGGGATTATAGAGGGATCCTCACAAAATACAGAGACTATAGAGGGATCCACACAAAATACAGGCATTAGAAGCACTCTTGCTCGACGGGAGCCGGGATTCCCTGACCCTGAGGTCTCCTTCACCTCAGACCTAACCCAAACTTCTTCCTCATCTCTGGGAACCTCTGAGCTCCAACTCCCCAAGGAAATATGGGACTGCGGGTGAGCGCAGGAATGTAGCAGCATAACCACTTGGATGTGAAGCTGTAAATGGGAAATATTTCAATCGGTTTGCTGGCCCCGAGCAAGGAGTGACCGTGTTGTCAGACACTCCCTGCAGTTACGCAGGGCTCCACACCGGGCAGAGCAGCGCGGGCCCGGCCCCGGGGAGCCTCAGAGAGCTGCGGGGCTGCCGCATCCACCGGGAGCGCTTCCCTGCATTGCCTGGCGCAGACACCCACAGGGAAACAGGGAGAGGGTGAGGCAGGCACTGAATGAAGCCGGGCTCCCTCCTGTCGCCCCGCGGTGGGTTCAGCCCAGCCCGGTGGGTGCATTGGTGGGCTGAGGGCAGGGACACGGAGCACTGGCGCAGCTCCGCTCCGCACCGCGGCAAACCGCGCTCTGAGCCCTCAGGCGCCGCCGCACTGCGAGCTCTGCCGAGGAACGCCCCTCTCCCCGCACCGACCAATCAGTGCCAGAACAACCCTGATTGATTTTTGTCCTAGCCAATCAGCGCTCTGTCTATAAGCACCCAATCAGACGCCTGGGGACGATTTCTCGCCCAATGATAAACCAGGAACGGAGTTGCGGGGCGGGGCGCGCTTTTTCGTGAGCGGCGTAGGGATTAACCAATCAGATCAGGACGATATGTTAACTACTGACCAATGAGCAAAGGAGACGGGGACAGAGGAACTCGCGAGATTTTGAGAGGTACGATGGGAACTCATATCTAAGCGACAGAGCCAATGGCAAGGGGCGGGGCGGGGCCGCAGGACCATTATTGTAACTGGCAGGTAAGCGAGCCAATCAGAAGGCGGAGATAAGTTCAGCCCAGTGTTCAATGGGCAGCCAAAATCCTCCCATGGTTGAACAGCCACGATTGACAGGTAGGACCGTCCAATGAGATCGCCGCGCCCTTTCTAACTGTCCAATGAGCGAGCGGGGCTGGTAGGCGCGCGAGGGCGGCAATTCCCGCCCCCCCCGCGGGAGCACGGGGCTGGCTGGCAGACCGACAGCGCAGCGGGCCAATGGGAACGCGCAGCGCTAGGAGGTGGGCGGAGCACCCCCGCGACGCCGGCCAATGGGCGAGGGCGCCGCCCTGAGCAGCCAATGGGCGCGGGGGGGGCGGCGCGCGCTACCGGCGCGGCTCCCAAGATGGCGGCGGGTGCGTGAGCGGGGCGGTCGGGGAGGCCCGGCGGGAGCGCGGCCGCCGCCGCCATGAAGGGCAAGGAGCGCTCGCCCGCCAAGGCCAAGCGCTCCCGGGGCGGCGAGGACTCGGCGTCCTCCTCCTCCTCCTCGCGCGGCAGCAAGAAGCCGAGCGGCTCGTCCGGCGGAGGCGGCGGCTCCAACGGCGGGAAAGCGGCGGCGGCGTCCGGCGAGAGCAACAGCGGGAGCGGCCGGCGCGGCGCCCACGCGGACAAGGGCGGCCGCGCCGGCAGCCGCGAGTACGAGAGCGGTTCGGCGGCGGCCGCGGGCGGCGGGGGCCGGCACGGCTACAGCGGTAAAACCGCGGAGGCGTCGCGAAGCAGCAGCAGCCGCGGCGGCGAATCGCGAGCGGCCGCCGCCGCCTCCTCCTCGTCCTCCTCGTCGGAGCCGGGCGGCGGCGAGTACAAGACGCTGAAGATCAGCGAGCTGGGCTCGGCGCTGAGCGACGAGGCGGTGGAGGACGGGCTCTTCCACGAGTTCAAGCGCTTCGGAGACGTGAGCGTCAAGATCAGCCGGCTCCCGCCCGGCGCCGGCGCCGCCGACGAGCGCGTGGCCTTCGTCAACTTCCGCCGGCCCGAGGACGCGCGGGCCGCCAAGCACGCCCGCGGCCGCCTCGTGCTCTACGACCGCCCGCTCAAGATCGAGGCCGTCTATGTCGGCGGAGGCAGCGGCCGCCGGCGCAGCAGCCGCTCCCCGGCGCTGCTGGACAAGGAGTCTCCCTACGGCGCGGCGGCGGTCGGGGCGGTGGCGGCCGCCGTGCGGCACCCGCCGGCCGGGGCCGCGCAGCGAGCGCTGTCCCCGGCGGGCAGCGGAGGAGCTTTGGGATACCGGGACTACCGGCTGCAGCAGCTCGCCCTGGGCCGGCTCCCGCCGCCGCCGCCGCTGCCGAGGGAGCTGGAGAGGGAGCGGGACTACGGCGGCTTCTACGAGGCGCGGGTGCGGCCGGCCTATGGGCTGGAGCGCGTGGCCGGTGTGGCGGCGGCCGGGGGGTTCCGCGGAGGAGGAGGAGGAGGCGCCGGAGCGGCCGCCGAGGAAGAGATCAGCCCCGAGGATGACCAGAGAGCCAACCGCACGCTGTTCCTGGGCAACCTGGACATCACCGTGAGCGAGTCGGACTTGCGGCGAGCGTTTGACCGTTTTGGGGTCATCACTGAGGTGGACATCAAGAGGCCGGGGCGTGGGCAGACCAGCACCTATGGTTTTCTTAAGTTTGAGAATCTGGACATGGCGCACCGGGCCAAGTTGGCCATGTCAGGGAAGGTGCTGCTGCGCAACCCCATCAAGATCGGGTACGGCAAAGCCACCCCGACCACCCGGCTCTGGGTGGGCGGCCTGGGGCCCTGGGTGCCCCTGGCTGCCCTGGCCAGGGAGTTTGATCGGTTTGGCACCATCCGCACCATCGATTACCGCAAAGGGGATTCCTGGGCCTATATCCAGTACGAGAGCCTGGACGCTGCCCAGGCGGCCTGCACCCACATGCGGGGCTTCCCCCTGGGGGGGCCGGATCGCCGGCTCCGCGTGGACTTTGCCGACACGGAGCATCGGTACCAGCAGCCCTACCTGCAGCCCCTGCCCTTGCCGCCCCCGGCTCATTACGAGCTCGTGGCGGAGGCGGCTGCTTTTGGGGCTCACCGGGGAGCCCCCCCTGACCCTCTACGGGGGGCCCGGGACAGGACGCCACCTTTGCTCTATAGAGACCGTGACAGAGACCTTTATTCTGAGACAGAGTGGGTGCCCCCGCCGCCCCCTGTGCGGGACCGGAGTAATCGGGCAGCTGCCTATGACCCTCTGGAAAGCCTGGAGCGCCGCCGGGACGGGTGGTCCTTGGAGCGGGACCGCGGGGAGAGGGAGCTGGGCAGTAGCAGTAGGGATCAGCCTAGGAAACGGAGGCTGGCCGAGGATGGAGGCCGGCACTTGGACCGTTCCCCTGACAGCGAGCGCTCCTCTTCCTCCCGAAAGCGCCATTGCTTGGCCACAACCTCTCCCCCGGACCGCAGCCCCGAGCTCCTGGGAGGCCGGGAGCGTTACAGTAGTGACCCTGAGCGCTCATCCCGCTTGCTCCCCTTGGAGCGACCGTCCCCCATCCGGGAGTCCCGCCGGGGCAGCCTGGAGCGGGGGCAGAACGAAAAGCGCGACCGCAAGAATTCCGCGGAGCGGGAGCGCAAGCATCGCGCCGCCGCCGCCGCCCTGGAGTGCAAAAGTCCGGCCAAAAAGGACGAGCGGGCGGCGGAGGGTGGTGGTGGAGGCTCCCGGCTCAAACCTCCTCCCCAAAAACAGCAGCAGGACGGAGCAGCGCAGGCCGGGGCGGCGCCCAAGCTGTGCTTGGCTTGGCAGGGGATGCTCCTGCTGAAGAACAGCAACTTCCCGTCGAACATGCACCTGCTCCAGGGGGACCTCGGAGTCGCCAGCAGCCTCCTGGTGGAGGGAGCGACTGGTGGGAAAGTGGCTCAGCTCAAGATCACCCAACGTCTCCGTCTGGACCAGCCCAAGTTGGACGAGGTCAACCGGCGCATCAAGGTGGCGGGTCCCAATGGATACGCCATCCTGCTGGCCGTGCCCGGCGCCTCCGACAACCGCCCCGCAGCCGGGGCTGCCGAGGCCGCCACCACCTCCACGCAGAGGCCGCTCAGGAATCTGGTGTCCTACCTAAAGCAAAAGCAGGCTGCTGGGGTGATCAGCCTCCCTGTAGGGGGGAACAAAGACAAGGAGAACAGCGGGGTCCTGCACGCCTTTCCGCCCTGCGACTTCTCCCAGCAGTTCCTGGACTCCACGGCCAAGGCGTTGGCCAAATCAGAGGACGACTATCTGGTCATGATCATTGTCCGTGGGGCATCCTAAGGCCCTCGTGTTCTGTTCCCAACCCTGCCTACTCCTCCATGCAGCCCCTCCAGCGTGTGCCAGGTGCTATGGGATACAGCCTTAGCCAGCCCTGTCATTATTTGAAATAGATCTTTGTTTGTAGGTGACTTTCCCGGGCCGATTTTCTGTTACTACATTTTTCTATAAAGATAGAAGCCAGAGAGGTTGGTTAGGAGTAGTGTGAATAGGATATTTTGAGAATTTCCCTATCAATGGGGACAGCAGGGAGGCTCAGCCTGCTTTGATTTACAGAAAATAGAAAAATAATAAAAACTGGGGGGGGGGGGGGGGGAGGGGGGGGTAAAAGAAAAACTCCTGTCTTCTTAATTTAGATTCATGTCCTTTTTTCATTTCATGTATTTTAAAGCAAATCCCAAGAGCTCGTCCTCGAGAGAGCTCCAAAGCGAACAGACCAGATTTAAAGCACTCAGTGGAAATGGAAAACCCTAACTTTAATAACAGACTGGTGTCACCTCCTCTTTTGAGTCCTTGAAATTCCGTGTGGGCCTCAGGCCAGGGGCCCTTTGGGATCCCTTCCCTCGGGAGCCGCAGTGGTTTCCCCGTTGAGTCGCGTGGCTCAAGGTCGACGTTTTTCAGGTGAGCAGCAGCTGCTCTCTCGGGTACACAGCAGAACACTGAATTCCTTTTTGGAAAGGGATTCCTTTTTCATCCAGCCCCCCCAGGTGCATGCACTGAAACTGGGCTTTTTAACAGGTGTATTTCCCTGATTTCCCGGTGTATCCCATTTGTGCACTTTGGGTTTGTAGCAGTGGCTAGGTTTGGTGGAGAGCTGAGGACTTTGTTGCAAACCAGGAATGTCTTGTGCTCACTCTGGTGTGCAGGAAACAAGGAGGTGCTTTAAGGAGAACTTGAGTTATATTGTGGGGTTTTGGTTTTACTGCCTTTTTTTTTTGTTGTTTTGTTTTGTTTTCTAAGAGTTGCAGGTTCAGTGGGGTCTGGTTCCACAATGCAAACTGAGCAAGTAAGTGCTTCTCTCCAGAGATGCTTTTCATTCTGTGATAATTTAATTACATAAAAGTTCTCATTAACATTTTACCTCTTTGTTAATAGCAAGGAACTGCTGTCTGCTAGGGACTTTTCAGGTACAGTGTACAGTGGGCATTACATGAGGTTTATCATGGGCACCTGGAGTCAAGTGGTTTTAGCATCCTGGAGAAATATTAAAAATACTCTGAGATGCTGAGTTTTGAGCTCTTGTTCCTGTGATTCAAGGATGAAACAGTTTGCAGGTTGTTGTTTTTTGTTTTTTGTTTTTTTTTCCAAATAACGTAGTTAATTTTTTCCTATTTTCCCCCAATCATTGGGCACTTTTCTCCAGCTGTCTCAGCCACCTTTGGTAATTCAGGCATTTAGGAGGGGAGAAGGGATTTCAATCCCTGATGTGATCTAATTTCATGATATTCTGTTTAACAGCCAAAAGGGTGTTGCAGCAGCTTCTAAACTGAAGTGTAAATCTCACTGTATCTCTTTACAGGCCCTAAAATTGTAATCTTGCACTTAAACCCAGAATGTAATCTTGCACTTAGCCATGTTTTCAGGGATTTGGGCAAGAGAGAAGTGACACTGCCTCTCTTGGTCCATACTCCAGTAGATTCCTTGGATAATTGATACAGGCATGAGTTGATTTCTGTTACAACTTGCATGGCAAAAATCAAATTCAAAGTGTGGAATAGGATGCGAATAGGAGACGAAGGAGGAAATGTCTTGAATGTATTTTATGGGTGTAACTGAACTTGCTTGAGTTTCTGTCACAAAAATAGGAATTTTTGTTACTGCACCACTTGTCAGAGAGGGCTGTGGTTTAAGAGGGCTTTGGTTCCTTTATTTGCCCAGAATGAGTGGACCCAGCATCCCAAGCATTGTGGTGAACTGAGAATTCCAATGTGACAGCATCTCTTAAACACAGATTTTGGTTTTTATAGCTACTTTTCTTTCTAAATGAAAAGGTGAAAGCCTCATTTAATGCTCTTAAATTTGAGAGTAAAATCCAGAATTTCTGGGTTGTCCTTCAATGTGAATGTAAGAGATGGCAGAATTCAGCTGTTCAGCTTCCTATTAACAAGGAGAATTTTTGGGAATGACACCAGAAATGCAAATCACTGTGTTTAAGAAGATACAGCGTGTTTACCACTTATTGAAAAGAATGTTTTAATTGGAGCAGGTGCCTGTTGTGTGTCAGCAGGTGATCAATGCTGCAAGTGCTGCTTGCATTCAGAGGGAGTTTTCTGGGAGGTTTTTGTCATCTGACAGAAATCACTTGCAAGAGTTTTCTAGGAAAGAGACTGGAAACAGCTGAGAATTTAAATTGCCCAAAACTGGGGGGAAAAAAGCACTAAAGTTTGTGTTGGACACTGAGAGCAGCATTTGTTCCACTGATCTGCAGCAGGCACCCGCTTAAAAACCCATAAAACTTGGGGTCAACATAGCTTGTAAAGCCAGCTTGGTTTGGGAAGCCTTTTGGGAAGAGCATGCTAGGTGCACTTCCAATTTTCCTTTTGGGAAATCACAGTGGTTCCACCTGCCAGTGGCTGTGAAATTGTGCTGTGCTGGAGGGCGAGGAGGAGCAGGCGAGGCCGTGTTTGACTCCAGGTTTTCTGGTTCCTTATTTCATGGAGCACCTGCTTCTCCTTTGAATCTGGTTTATTTGTGGTTGCTGCTCTGTTTTGTAAGCAAGGATTTTAACACCCTCTGAGGGTTCTTGTGGCAAAACTTGGAGAGGTTTTTTTTGCCAGCACTGAATTCCCGGCTGGGCGGGCTGTGCTTTCCTCCTTGGTCTGAGGTGTTCCCCATTGGAGTAACTGTCCACTGAAGCTGGCTGAAAGTTTAGAAGCCTGTGGGTGATACCACTGTGTGCAGAGCAAACCAGATGTAGCAGTGTTGGCTCTCTCCTTGTGTCTGGCATTAAATTGCTCTGGTGAGAGCTCAGTATTCCCTCCCGACCTCGTGTGCAGCTGATGTTCTTCTATTTCATTAGTGTGTTGAATTAGTCTGGAAAAAGGATGTGCTTTTCCTGAATCATTTCATCCTTGTGCTTTATGCTTTGGGGAAAGAACCTCAAATGACTCGTGGTTCTGTTTGAGATTTTAGTTTGTTGTTTATTTCTTTCGATTGGAAACTTTGCGCAACTTCCTTGGCCCCTGGCCAGTGGCTTTGTTTGCCACAGGAACACTGAGGTTATCCTCAATCCAGAGGTTTTAGGGGCAAAAATACCAACACATCCTTGTCAGCCTCCCAGAGAGAAAAGGGCATTATTGCCAGGCAGACAAACCTTGCTCTCTCTCTCTTTTCTTTCCTTCAAGGATGTTAAAGATGGAATATTTCGGTGACAACTTTCTTGGCCTCTATGGAGAGCCAAGTTCTACAAAGAACAAGTTTTAATTTCTTGTGTGGGTTTTGGAACCCTCTGGTTGATGGTAACTGAGGTGAAAGGCCTGAGGTGTTAATGAGGAGGAGGAGTGAATCAAAATTGTGAAGACAAGTTCAAAAACTCTGAGGACTCAGGGAAAAAAATGCCTTGGAAAATGATAGTTCCTGGCTCTAAGCAAAACAGTGTTGAGGGCAGCGCTCCTGGGGAGTGCTGTGTGCCCAGAGGGGAAGAAATGGTTGCCATGTGGCTCTGGAGCTTTTGGGGTTCTTTCCCCTTTGTCCCCCTGTTGTTTTCTTTATAGCACTGAAGGACAGATACTCCAATGATTGGTAGACTGAACGATGAGGTGATTTTTGTATCAGGCTTAAAGCAGACCGGGTGGTGCAGAGAATGGTTCATTGAATATTCATCCTCGTGCAGTTCCCATTGTGTGAGAACGATGGCTGGGAGATATGACTCGAATAGTAACAATTTTAAATTTTATTGGGTGTGTCTTTGATTTGACCTTTTAATATTGGCATTGTCTGCTGTTAGAACTGCACAGCAGAGTGAGAGCAAAAAGAGCTGTGTAACACTACATTTCATGGTTTTGTTGATAAGTTGCCTTCAGGAAATACCCAGTGAGGAAAGTCAACCGAATTAACAAGAATTAGGTTGGTTTTTCTCCTGGTTAATGATTTCGATGCGCCCCAACAAATATTACTGCAAGTTGAGTAATCATCAATACTGTAAGCCTAGTTTTATCCTGGTCCAAAAAGAAGCCCTGCACTACTTGTTTTGCATGTATCCCTAGAAGGCAACTTCATTCTGAGGTTTCATGCCCATGGGTGGTATTGGTGCTTTTAAAGTCCAAGTAGAATATTCAGAAAGGCCTCGTAGCTCTTTATGTTCATCTGTATAATGTAGGGAGGGGGAAAAACCCAAATCTGGTGTACACATTTGTATTGAAATAACGTTTTTTTTCCTCCTGCAAGCAAATCTGGTGGACTGCAGAAGACAACAGCATGGGATACCAAGCTCTAATGGACCTTTGGGAAGAGAAGCTGTGGCTTATGTGGAATTTACATGGGCCTCCTGGTGGAAGAAAGCTTATCTGTTTAGTATTTGTGCATTTTACTAAAATGGCAGCTTTAAAAAAAAAAAAAAAGTTGTGTATCTGCTATTGTGATGCCAATGCCCGTGTTTTAAGTGGAAAAAAAAAATGACCTCTTTGCTTTGTGCTGTGTACACAAGATTGCTGGAAAAGTAAAGGAATACCCTTTTTATGGCTCACACAGCTTAAAAGTAGCTGTCACTCAAACATGCGCTCACAGTTGAGCTGATTTTGTTTCATTCTAAATAAATTGTTTCTTTTGAGGAAAATGGTTTTTCTGCCTGGAAGTGAATTGACGACAAACGTTTGGCCCCCCCTGTGTTGGCAGCGGAGGGGCTCCTGCTGCTGCTGCCCAATTGAGCTGATAGTTGTGGGTCTTGAGCAAGAAGCAGGGAGAGCACCGACACTTTTGCCTTGATCGACCTGTGGTACCAGGCAGAAGAATTTGTGTCTGATGGCCTTGCTGTGGTGGCCCCCGTGTTTGCAGTGAAAATGGGGGCACTTTGCTGCGTTTCTCCTCAGCGGGACGGGGCACGCAAGAAGCAGGGAAGCACCAACCCTGCGCCTCGGAACGGTGGCCAAGTCTGGGGCTTCGCTGGTTGGAAGAGCTGGAGTTGCTGAATTTTAAGTTTCTCTGATTTATTTTGTTCACCCAACATGTTTGCCTTTAGTTTTGATTCTTGGTTTTTTTTTTTTTTTAAGTTTGAAGAAAAAAAAAAAAGTTTTGAAATTGCTTTGAATCTTTGCACGTAACACCTTTGCACCAAAATTGCCAAAAGAAAAAGAGAAATGAGTCCTTAAAAAGTGTTTAAATGCTGTTAATAAAGCCTTTCCTGCCGTGCGCGAGGCGCTCCTCCATCTCCAGGGGCTTTTCAGCAGTTGTGGGTTTAGTGCTGAATGGATGAAGAGTTCCTGAGAGCTGGAGGCGGTAATTTAAACCTTTGCGTGGTGTCTCAGTGCCTTATTTTGACCGGTTTTGAAGCCACACGTGGTTCCACACGCCTCGGATGTGCATGCGCCCTGCTCGCGTCCCGGCCCCGCCGCGCGCTCCGGTGTAGTGCAGACGGGGAGAGGAGCAGCCTGAAAACCTTGTGTGCTGTAGTTCTCCTGTCCCGGGGGCTCCTGAGCTTTGGAAAGCTGTTCCCGTGCAGGAGCACAACTCCGTGTTTGCTGCAGGAGACTTCGGGGCGCGCCTGAGCACCGCGGCCGTCGAGAGGAAGCCACGACTGCATCGTCGGAGCTCCTGTGCTGTGCTTTTGTGGTAGAATTCATGTGATGTGCCATGAAGACACCTTGAACGCTTGCCCTGTTTGCCTTGACACACTTTAACTGCCATGGATAACCCTCTGCAGCCGGGCAGGAGCTTTGCTAGGCTGCAGATGCCTCTCAGCCCGACGGATGCTGTGGTTGTGCTCTGCAAGGTGGCAAAGCGCTGTGTAAATCCCTGAAACAGGTAAGGGGCTGGAAGAGGTTGCACTGAGTTGTAATGTAAAAGAAGATTGTTGTTCACCTTTTGTTGCCTTGGTTCTTCAGTTTATTAATGCTTACTAATTGTGGTTTCTTCAGTCACCGTGCTGCTCCTCCTGCTTGGGAATGGGGGTGAAGGACCCAACTCTTGGATGTGCTTCCCTGTTTGTTGGGGGCTCCCATTGAGAAACAGGGCCCTGCACATAAAGCTACATGTTCTCAGCTTGGCAAGCTGGAGCTGTTATTTTGACTTCATGAACTGCTTGAATTAACACTGCTTTAACCCAGAGTAGTGTTTATAATTTGTATGTGTTGATAAGGCAAGCCAAGCCAATGATTTGGCAAATTGTCTGTGTTTGTGGGATGCTGCTGTAATAATTGAAATGAAGCTTTTTGTTGTAAATGGGAGCAATTGCAGATATTGCTGGTTATGAGGGAAGGGGATTGGAGAGGGGAGACTCAGGAGATGCCTTTTCTTCTAGAAGTTGGTGTTTGTAGTTTAAATTCCTATTTTTTGCAATGTATTTCTTGTGCTGTTGAGATACAACCTCTGAATCTCCTTCGAAGTGTTGTACAATAGGTCTGGGGCTGGTAGCAATAATGGGAGATGTGTTTCAGCCCCTTTGCCTGGGCTGGGGCCTTGATGCTGACAGGAGATGGGTGATCTGCCAGTGTACCCCAAAAAAGGGGCTCTTTTTGGCAAGCTCCTCACCTGCTCAGGTACCCAGGTGTTTGTGTCAGACCTTGGGCACCAACCCACTTTTTAGGTGTGCTTTGAAATGTCAGTGTCTATATTCCAGTAGAGTTCTGCCTCTCTGAGTCAGATTTCACTGTGTGTTTCACTGGGAGATGGTTCCCTGTCTCCTTTACATCATGCATTTATTCCAGAGACTCAGAGGTACCGTGGGATGTATTGTGGGATGCTTCTCCTGCAGTCACTTTGCCATAGAGAGTTGTTTTTTGAGTGCTGCCTCTGCCCCTCTGCCTTCTGAAGGGCTTAGAGGGATGCTCCAGTGGCCAGGTAGAGCCAGGCTGTTGTTAAAAGCAGTCTCTTGGAAGGGTTAAGTGCTCTATATGCATCATATTAATTTGGCTAATGAGACTTCTGGGGAAAGTGGATTTATAACGAGAACCATTTAATTAACTGCACTGCAGCAGAGAGCAACGCGAGCGGATTAGATGCGAGCAGGTTATTTGAATTCACACATTTTTTTAGAACTGTGCTTTTACCAACTGCAGCTGAATTAATAAGTTTAAAACATCAGATGGCCCAGATTCTGCTCACGGCCAATAACAAGCTTGTGTTAGCCTCATGCTGCTGGTTTACTATAAAATGGCAAATGCTTTTTTGGAGGAAATGCTCCCACCTCGTGTCCTGAGGTCTGGGGCAAAGCCTGCAAAGGGTTTGGTCAGGCAGGCAGAGCACTGGGAAGGCTCCTGGGCTGCTGGCTTTGTGATTCCCCTTGTGTTTCCTGCGGTTCTTGGCTCAGAGCCCTGTGCCTGAGTGTAATTAGAGCTGCCTTGAGAACTGGGTGAGGTAAACTGCTAAGCAGAGCGAGCTCTGAGGGACTGGGTCAGTGCACGTGCTCTGATGGGTTTGACAGGAGCCTCCTGCCCTTCATCCTCTTTGTGGTGCCTGTAGCAGGAGCAGAAAACATGGCACAAAAGTTGCCTGTTTTTCCCCCTTTTACCCCACTCCAGGGCTGTATTAATTAGACATTGCAATCCAGGGTGTGGATGCTGTCAAAATGCTGCTGGTGCTGGGCATTAATAAGTTGCCACCTCCCAGCCCATCTCTTGGGTTTGAGCTCCTGTGTGCTGTCCCAGGATGGGGTTGGGTTGTGCTGGGCTCCACAGATGAGCTGTGGATTAATTGTGGGTCACAGCTATTTCACATCCTTATCTGCCTGCCTTGACCTTCATGCCTAGTTCTGCTATTGCATCTGAAGATCAGGCTGGAGGTTTTTAGCTCCCTTCAGTATTTCCTGTCCCCAGAAGCAGTGAGAGGTCAGGCCAAGGTTTAGCAACGCACAGAGCCTGACCCAGCCCCGAGCTGGCAGCGTTCCCTGGCACTGCTGCCCTTTGTGCAGGGAGCTCTTGCATCCTGCAGCCAGCCTCTCCCTTCACATCCATGTGCTGCATTTCCAGGCTGTGCAATTGCACATTCTATAAAGTAAAATGTGCACATTTACTGCACATGTGCAGCCTGTGCACGTTTTAGATATGGCAAGGGACACAAATGTGTGTCTGAGGAGGGGTGTGGAAGGGTTTGAGTGAAGGGAAGCCAGTGAGGTCTCCTGGGGTGGTTGTTGAGCTGTTTGCCCGTGGAGAAGAGATGTCCTTTGGGCCATGGAGGTGTTTGCAGCTCCCTTGGCCAGGGATTGTGTTGGTTGTTGCCAGCCTGGGCTGCTCCAGCTCTGACCTGGGCAGAGGTGCAGGGCAGGATGAGGTCCTGAACCACCTGAGCTGCTGTTGAGGCTTGTGGGATGGTGAGGAAAGGGGATATTGGTGTTTCTCATGCTGCTCCTCTTGGGTGGGTGAAGACAAGACTGTGAACGAGGACCAGGAGGGATTCTTAATCAGGAACTGGACTGGCAGGACAAGGGGGAATGGATTCAACTGAAAAAGGGGAAATTTGGGGTTGATATTGGAAAAAATCCTTCCTTGTGAGGGGGGGGGGGCAGGCCCTGGCACAGAACAGCTGTGCCTGCCCCAACCCTGGAAGTGTCCACAGCCAGGTTGGACAGGGCTTGGAGCGCCCTGGAACAGGAACAAGATAAGATTCAAGGTTCTTTCCAACCCAAACTATTCCAGAGCTCTTGTGATTCCAAGACCTTGTGTTTCAGCTGTGCCAGCCCAGCTTTCCCCTCTGGCCCTGAGGCACAGCCTGTTCTGAGCTCTCAGCTTTCTCAGGGTGCCTTGGGTTCCTCGTGGCTCTCAGAGCTGCACCCAAGAGCAGCTTGAGGCTGGGAGAGCCCAGTCCCAAAAACCCCATCCCTGTCACCACCCTTGTGCTGCCAGGGTGGCTGTGACTCCTTCCCAGCTTGTCCCAAGGCTTGAGGGGCTGGAGCTCAGTTTATTGGTGTTCTGTTTGTCCCTGGGGTGTTGTAAAAACACCCTTTGCCTCTTCCTTCCAGAGTACAATCCTGGCTCTATCTTGTCCACGTGAGGGATATCTATAGGGGAAAGTTTTGCAAAGATTGGTGGTGGCTTCAGAGGCAAAGTCTGCTTTGGAAGAGAGACTTTGACCCGTGAATTACTTCTGGAATTGTCCATGGCCATGAGCAAGAGCTCCCATCCCCTTTGTGGTTTCTGCAGGCTGGAAAGTTTTCCCATGAGGATCTCAGCTAAAGCTCAAACTTCTGGGTTTTCAACATCTGCTTTAATTTTTGTTCATTAGAGTCGCTGATAAATTCCCATGAACTTCAGTGAGAGCCATCATGGTATCTTTAAACATTTTTATTTTTATTTTCCAAACAACTCCCACCTCCTATGAAGGCTTCCAGCTCCTCAGAAATGAAACTTTTTAATTCAGGCTCTGGTGAAATGCAGCTTAATAAGGCTCTGCATCATAAACACAGCTGCAGGACATGTTCCAGGCCAGGGGGAAACCAGCACCAAAAAAATAGTAAAAGAGTGTTCCTGTTATCACTGTGTGTGAGGGCAAGTAAACAGCCCAGACCACGAGGGATCTGCCAAACAGGGGAGGGAGGAACAGCCACATTTCCTGTTGCTGGAAGGCCCTGGTGTCACATCCTTAACCAGCTATTTTAAATTGCTTTTGGCTTTCTTTATGTGGCTTAAGGTGAACACAGGAACCCCAGCAGTGTTGGTAGCTGAAGCACCTTGTCTGGGGTGGTTTTTGTGCTGTGGAAAAGCCTCTTGTTCTCCTTTAAAATGGGAATTTTGGAGATTTCCCCCTGTGGTTAATGAATGTGCTGGGAGCAGTGCAGAGGAGCAGCTTTGCTGTAAATTTGGGTTCAGACAAGCCCTGGAAAGGGTCAGAAGGAGATCCCAGGGATGGGGTTAAACCCAAAGCTGTCAGGAAAATTAACCCACAAACATCAGAGGTTTGTGTCCAAAAAGGAGACAGTGGAGTCCTTTGGCTTTATTCCAATAAAGGGAGAAGCCATGGGGCATTTCCCTGGGATCTCTCCCATTTTTGGAGGACGCAGCCTCCTTTTTATCCCAATTTCCCAATCACATTTCCCTTCTCTCTTTCCCCATTTCTGAGGTATTTGGGAGGTACAAGCTTCCCAAAACACCTGATAGCAGAGATTTCACAAAGATTCCCATATAATGTATAACCCTTCCTTTTAATTTTTAATTCTTACAGAAGTTAGGGGTTTTTTTATCAAGGGCAGAGCCTGACCACAGAGAGTGTGGGGCAGGGAGAGGTTTATTTTGTGTATTTGAAATGCCTAAATCCATGTTCTAGCAGCTGTATCCTGCCTTTCAATGAGGCAGAATACAGAACAGGGAAGGGAAACCTGCAGCTGGTAGCCAGGACACTCAGGGGTGTACAATGTATAAATTATAAATATATAAATAATATATTTATTATTTATAAATGTATATATAAATATAGAAAATATATTTATAAATAATGTAAAATAACAGAAGTATAATAATATGTATGAATAAGTAAATATATATAAATATATATAGATATATATATAATTATATATATATAAATATATATAATTATATATAAACATATAGACATTTTTATAAAATAATATAAGATATAAATAATATGTAGAAATAAATTAAATAATTATATATAAACCAGATAAAATTTATATAAAATAATGTAAAATATGAGTAATATGTAGAAATAAAGTAAATAATCATATATTAATATATAAAAGTTTATATGGAATAATATAAAATATAAATAAAATGTATAGATAAATTAAATAATTATATATAGAATGTATTTAAAAATCTATAAAATAATATAGAATATAAGTAATATGTATAAATAAATTAAATTATTATATATTAATATACAACGTTTATATGGAATAATATAAAATATAAATATGTATGAATAAATTAAATAATTATATATAAATATATATGAAAAATTATATAAAATAATATAAAATATTATTAATGTATATAAATAAATATGCATATACAGATATATAAAATTTATCCTAAAATAATATTAAATAGAAATAATGTGTATAAAAATAAAATATCTATATACAGATATACAAAGCTTATATAAAACAATATATACTATAAATAATATGTATAAATAATGTATATGTATAATATATGTAAATAATAATATATAATAATATAATTATTATGTAAATAATAATATAATAATAATATAATATATGTAAATAATATATATAAAAATAATATGTAAAAATAATGTATAAATAATATAAAATAATTCCAATGAGTATGGGGCATGCAGTGTGCTTCCTGCTGTGATCTCTGTTTGCACTGACTTTGCTTTGATAGAACCGAGCTGAGTCTTAGCAGCTTTTTATGCTGGCATGTGGAACATCCCTTGAAGCAGGTTTAACACCCAGCAGGTGCCCACCCCATAAATCAATCCTTCCAAGGGGCCTGGCAGGCACTGGGAGCAGCTCCTGGAGGCTGCCCAGGCTCCTCCTTCAGGGTTACACCCGGGAGTAAATCCCTGGTAGCAATGGAGAAGCGTTTCCTTCCCAGGGACGGCGCCCTGCAGCCCAGCTCTGGATGGCACAACCCAGGGGTGATCCTTGTCTTGTTGGAGAAGCCAATTCCATATTTTGTTCTTCTTTTCTTAATCCTGTGGTGCTAAAATTCATCAGGTTTCAATGTATCAATCCTCTACCTGTCAGTGCTCAAAAAAAAAAATTTAAATGAAGTTGTTGAGTTTTTTTCCCCAAAGGGACTCAGGTGTTTGTTGGGGTACAGTGAAAATTGGAGGCTGTTCTGGGGTTCCTTTGGTCACTCAGATTCCTTCCAGCCAGTTCTGGTTCCCTGCAGGTCTCTGGATCTTTGGAGAATTCCTGAGTGTTGGGTTTCTCCGCACCACGATTTTTAGAAATTTTTTAAACCAATGAATCCTGGTTAAAGTGCTTCCAAATGTGATTTTCCATCAGGATCCAGCTGGCCTTGGCAGATTATCCCATGTGCATGGGCAGGAAAATGTCCCCCAGGTGACTCAGGGCACAGTGCTGAGCCTGGCACTGCTTTTCCAAGGAGTTTGATTTATTGTCAGTGAAATCTTGGAAAAATCCAGGAGGTTTTTGGTGATTTTTTTTTCCCAGATGCTGCCTGTGAGGTGCAGGAGGGATCCAGTTCTCCACTGCCTGCCCAGGAGCAGGAGGGATGGTTGGGAGGGCACCACCCTTGCACAAAGCATTTTTCATGCTCAGGATCATTTTTAGACATTGCTGCTGATTTTTTCTGCTGCAGATGGGTAAGGGGAGAATTTCCTTTTGGAGGGAAAAATTAAGGGAATGTAAGGGAGATGAAGGAATTCAAGGGAAATGTAAGGAAATATAGGGAATATAAGGGAAATGTAAGGGAAATTGAGGGGTTGTAAGGGAAATGTGAGGAATGTAAGGGAAATTAAGGGAATGTAAGGGAAATTTAAGGAAATGTAAGGGAAATGTAATGAATGTAGGGGAAATGTAAGGAAAATTAAGAGAATATGAGGGGAATGTAAGGGAAATGTAAGGAAAATTAAGGAAGTGTAAGGGAAATATAAGGAAAATTAAGGGAATGTAAGGGAAATGTAGGGAAAATTAAGGGAATGTAAAGAAAATGGAATGTAAGGAAAATTAAGGGAGTATAAGGGAAATGGAACGTAAGGGAAATGTAAGGAGAATTAAGGGAATGTAAGGAAATGTAAAGGAATGTAAGGGAAATGTAAGAATCGTCAGGGAAATGGAATGTAAGGAAAATTAAGGAAATGTAAGGGAAATTAGGGAAATGTAAGGAAAATGTAAGGGAAATTAAGGAATGTAAGGGAAATGTAAGGAAAATTAAGGAAATATAAGGGAAATGAGGGAAATGTAAGGAAAATTAAGAAAATGTAAAGAAAATTAAGGAAATGTAAGGGAAATTAGGGAAATGTAAGGAAAATGTAAGGGAAATTAAGGAATGTAAGGGAAATGTAAGGAAAATTAAGGAAATATAAGGGAAATGAGGGAAATGTAAGGAAAATTAAGAAAATGTAAGGGAAATTAAGGAATGTAAGGAAAATTAAGGAAATGTAAGGGAAATTAAGGAAATATAAGGGAAATGTAAGGAAAATTAAGGAAATATAAGGGAAATGTAAAGAAAATTAGGGGAATGTGAGGAAAATTAAGGGAATGTAAGGGAATTTTAAGGAAATGTAAGGGGAAAATGTTCAGGATTTCTAATTTCCCCATGGAAAGCGTGCTCAGGCCTTGGCAGGGGCTGCCCAGGGAGGTTTGGAGTGCCAATCCCTGGAGGTGGCACTCGGTGCTCTGGGCTGGGGACATGGTGGGGACCAGGCACAGCTGGGATTTGAAAATCCAGGAGGGTTTTTCTAACCTTAAAAATTCTGGGATTCTGTGAAGGGAGCAGGGCCAAAAGGGATTTTCTAGTCCACCTCAGATTGCAGATTTTAACCTCATTTGTGTCCTATCCACCCCTGCTCTTGCATTTCCCCACACACGAGCACCCTGATATGCAAAAACAGCTTTGGGAAGTGATTTATTTGCACCATGGCTTCAGTGGGATGGAAAATCCTTCCTGGGGCAGGTGTTGGCATCCTCACTGCTGCTTTCTCCCATGCACGTGTTGTATCCTGCATTTAGTAAATAAATGAATTTGGTTTTCAGAGCTGCCAGGGGAACTGAACCATCTGTTCTGTGCTTGCCTTCCCAGCCCCAGGTGTGAGCAGAGGAGTGTTTGACCACCAGCCTGAGCCTGCTCAGTGGAAAAAACAGAAATTTGAAGACTCTTCATCCCCTCCCAGCCCACTGGAGGATGGTGCAGGAGTTTCTCACTGTGGGAATTGATTTCCTCAACAGTTTTGGATAGACAAGAGGTAATTTTGGCTGGAGGAAGGTGCTGTAATAATCAGTAATTAATAATAATCCTGTGCAGGATTATTCTGGGGGTAAATAAAAGCTGGTGGTGCCCATCCATGGGCTGGGATGTGGGAAATGGGAGCTCCTGAGCCCCAGGTGTGAGCAGAGGAGTGTTTGACCACCAGCCTGAAAAAACAAAGGTTTGAAGACTCTTCATCCCCCTCCCAGCCCACTGGAGGATGGTGCAGGAGTTTCTCACTGTGGGAATTGATTTCCTCAACAGTTTTGGATAGACAAGAGGTAATTTCGGCTGGAGGAAGGTGCTGTAATAATCAGTAATTAATAATAATCCTGTGCAGGATTATTCTGGGGGTAAATAAAGGCTGGTGATGCCCATCCATGGACTGGGATGTGGGAGCTCCTGGGCTGTTTGCTCCTCTGCAGAACAAAAGAGGGGGGAATAAGAACTCCAATTTTGCTAAATGAGAGTAAGGAATTAGTGACATTGAGGGGATAAGAACTCCAATTTTGCTAAATGAGAGTAAGGAATTAGTGACATTGAGGGGATAAGAACTCCAATTTTGCTAAATGAGAGTAAGGAATTAGTGACATTGGGGGGATAAGAACTCCAATTTTGCTAAACAAGGGTAAGGAATTGGTGGCATTGCTCTGATGGAGAAAGGGCAGGACTCTCCTTAAGTTCCTGCAGGTTTGGAGGGAACTTTGTTGGAGCAGATGGGAAAATCACAGCCTTGGTTTTCAGTAAATTATGATTTTTATCAAGGGCAGAGCCTGACCACAGAGTGTGGGGCAGGGAGAGGTTTATTTTGGGTACTTTGAAATGCCTAAATCCATGTTCTAGCAGCTGTATCCTGCCTTTCAGTGAGGCAGAATACAGAACAGGGAAGGGAAACCTGCAGCTGGTAGCCAGGACACTCAGGGGTGTACAATTTATAAATTATAAATAAAAATATATAAATAATATATGGTTATTTATAAATCTATAAATAGAGAAAACATATTTATAAATAATATAAAATATACATAATATGTATAAATAAATAATTATATAGAAAATGTATTTAAAATTCTATAAAATTATATAAAATATAAGTAATATGTATAGATAAATAAAATAATTATATATTAATATATAAACCTTTTAATGGAATTATATAAAATATAAGTAATATGTATAAATAAATAATTATATATTAAGTATATTAAAATACTATAAAGTGATATAAATTATAAGTAATACGTATAAATAAATAATTATATATCAATATATAAACGTTTGTATGGAATAATATGAAATATAAATAATATTTATTGAAATATTTGAAATTATATAAAATAATACAAAATTTAAATAATACATATAAATGAATTAAAATAACGTAGAAATAATATAAAACAATTCCAGTGGGTATGGATGGGGTGGGAGGTGTGGACACCACATCTTGCTGAGTTGGTTCTTGGTGGTAAAAGAGGTGAAAATACCACAGGGCTTGTGTTGAAAGGAGGAAGGTGTTGAGCAGAGGCTTCATTTACAGGGAGAGAGCAGAGCATAAAAGGTGTTGGAATTGTGTAGAGTGGGAGCAGCTGGGGTGGCTCTTTCCATCCCCACAGAGCTTTGGTCCCACTCTGTTAAAAGCCAGAAAAACCCCTAAAATCCTAAAATGCCTTCCAGAAAGAAATGTGAAAATCCTAAAGCTTTAGGATTGGAAATCCTCCCACATGGTTCCTGTTAGAGCAGCAAAGCTGCTGGTATTTTTGAGTTGGTGAGAGTGAGGAAGTTTATTGTTTCACAAGGTGAAAACTCAAATTTTTTCATAATGAAAGCTTCATCCCTGCTGCAGAAGGGCTTGGCTGAGGCCTCAGTGCAGGATTGGCTGAGTTTGGTTCATCACCCTGCAACTCCCAGTGCCTTAAACACCTCAGAAATAATAATTTTATCCAGAAATCCTGGTGCCTTGGAAAATGCCCCACTGGGGATCCTGTCCTGGGTCAGATATTCTCTGCTCCATCCCAACCCCAGGGTGGTGGGTGCTGAAGTTTCAGGTCTGAACTGAGGATGGTTTCAGGTGAAAATTGATGATGGTTTCAGGTGAAAATTGATGATGGTTCCAGTGAAAAGGACAATTCCCAAAGCATTTTGTGCCTGCAGATTCCTAGGAAAAGCTGTCAAACAGCATATGAAAAATGATCTGGTTTATAGCACTGATTCCCCATTCCATGAAATTTTTCCCTGTTTTAAGCACAGTTTTCTTGGCACTGTGTAATTGTGTAAGCGCTGGATTTGGTCCATCATCTATTGAGGAATTTTCTTACCTGTGACAGTGTTGGAGCTCCTTGAAACTGTTACAGCATTCTGTAGCTTTTTATTAAATATAAACCATCTCATTTTGGGCTTGAAATAACCTGTTTCACAGTTTAAAGGAGTGTTTCTATAGGGGAAACCACTCTCTTGCTGCCTTAATATTAAAAAAAAAGTGATGAGGAATAAAAGGGGTAATAAAAAAATAGGATAATTAAATCTCCTTAATAATTAATAGGAGAACATATAATATAATATAATATAATATAATATAATATAATATAATATAATATAATATAATATAATATAATATAATATAATATAATATAATATAATATAATATTTATGCTTTTATAATAAAGGAAATGTAATAATATAAATATTATTAATATTTATTATTAATAATAAATAATATCATAATCTCCTTCATAATAAAAAAGGAAAGGTAAAGAGAAGGATACCATTGGCTAGAATGAATAGCCCAGTTTGACATGATAATTTCAAATACTGAACTTTTTACCATAATCATTTCAGATACCAATTTTTTACCATCATAATTTCAAATACCAAATTTTTTACAATAATAATTTTAAATACCAGATTTTTAAAAATGGGACTTTCACTACTGGAAAGAAATTCCAGGCTGCTGTGTTGTGTCTTATCCATCCAAATTAAATCTGTGGGATGCTGGTTGGATCCAGGCTCAGCACTGGAGCTGCCTCTGGAATGGGATCCCTGGGAGTGTTTGCAGGGTCCCAGGAGGAGGGAAGAGATGAGAATCTTGACTCCATGTTTCAGAAGGCTGATTTATTATTTTATTATATATATTATATTAAAAGAAAATTATCTACTAAAACTATGCTAAAGAATAGAAGAAAGGATTTCATCAGAAGGCTTGAAAGGAATAGAAAGGAATGAAATGATAATAAAATCTTGTGACTGACCAGAGTCGGAGCCAGCTGACTGTGATTGGCCATTAATCAAAAACAACCACGTAAGACCAATCAAGGATTCACCTGTTGCATTCCACAGCAGCAGATAATTATTGTTTTTCTTTTCCTCTGAGGCTTCTCAGGAGAAAAGATCCTAATAAAAGGATTTTTCATAAAATATGTCCATGACAGGAGTCTCTGGAGGGTTGGGAAGCTGGGGAGGGTGGGTTTGGTCTCTGACTTTGCTGTGCTGTGGTTTATATTATATTATTATATTATTTATATTATCTGGCTTTAATTCAAACTGGTTTTGCCCCCAGGTCTTGTGTGCTGTGGCAATGACTGTGCTGGGATGTGGAGTGGCCCCACTGCAGCATCCTTGCCCCAGAGAGAGGAGCTCCTGCAGGATCCTCATGGAAGGAAGGATCTCCCTGCCCTCATCCCTCCCCAGGGCCAGTGAGCAGAAATGAGCTGGAATCTCTGGCACTGGGAGCTGCTCATGCCACCAGGTGAGTGAGTCAGGACAGAGCTGAGGATTCAATCTGAGAGGCACAGAAACCCAGCTCAGGAGCAGAGGCACCACCATGGGCTGCACTCCCCCCATACACTTCACACTGTGCATTTCTCAGCTGGCTTTAATCAGCACAAATATCCAGCTATCCAGACTGAATCTGACATCCAAAAATTCCAATTCTTTTGGAATATTCTGGTATTTTCACTGTTGCTGCTGTTGATCCTTCCCAGTTCAGGCAATGGCTTTCCCACGTAGATATGATCAAAGCCCAGCCTTTAAAACTTCAGTTTTTGTTCAAATTGGCTTTTTTTAGCTTCCATTTTTGGGCTGCAGGCTCGAAGAAGAAGGAAAGGGGTGAGATGAGAGCACAGGCTCCAGCAAAGAGGAAGGAGCAGGCGTAGGTCTGGGTGTAGTCATAGAGCCACCCTGCAGGAGAGAAGGTTGTTATTAAAGCTGGATGATTTTTCTCAGGAAAAAAAATAATTCAGGGAGGTGGGTGGGAGGCAAAGGATGTGTGTTCTCATCTAAGAATTGCTCAGATATTTCCCTTAAATTATTTTAACTCTTCCTGGGCAGCATTTCCTGTAAGGAAATGACATGCAGGTCATTTTTCCCAGAGCCAACTTTGATCCTTGTAGTGGACATGGCGTTTAATTTAATGTGAATTTAATCCCTGATTTTTATTTTTTTTTTTCCTGTTTAAGTAAGTGGGCCAAAAGTGGCTGATGGAAGATTCTCTTGGATTGAAGGGATGACTTGCACATGTTGGTATTTGCAACATCTGGGCTGCAAACCAGATGTTCTCCAGCCTTGTCTTCTGTGAGCAGACCCAGTTTCATGTCCTTTGTCTAACAGGAGACACCCCAGGCCAGGAGCTGGAAGTGAACTTGATAAAAGTAGCTCTGGGAGGACTTAAAAGGAAAAGCTGAATTCCACTGAGCCTCAGGAATGTCTGGAGGGTTCAGGTCACCTTTTAAAGTGACCTCCAAGTGTTGGGTTTGGTCCTGGCAAATCATCTGGGCTCTGGGCAGAACTTTGAAAGGTGGAGAGTTCTCTTTGAGTCTAAAATCTGCAAAGTTTTAGATTCTGCTAAATTAGATTCTTCTGGGAGATGCTGCTGCTGCACATAAAACCCCTAATCCAGTCCCAAATGTGGGGTGGGTGTGGGGCAGCAGCTGAGCCAGATCTGCTGCTGGTGTGAAATGCAATTCCTCTGGAGACATCCATGGAATCCAGACATCCATGGAATCCAGACATCCATGGGCTTCCCTGAGTTCACAAACAGCAGATCTGGCCCAGAATTGAGCTTCTTAACCCAGGAAGGGACATGATACAGTCCCTGAGGTCCAGAAACAGCAGATCTGGCCCAAACCTGGCTTTTTAACCCCAGGAAGGGACAGGATGCAGTCCTGAGTTCCACAAACGGCAGATCTGACCCAGAACTGGGCTTCTCAAACCCAGGAGGGGACAGGATACAGACCCTGAGTTCCACAAACAGCAGATCTGGCCCAGAATTTGGCTTTTTAACCCCAGGAAGGGACAGGATGCAGTCCCTGAGGTCCTGGGCTCAGGGAGGGTGCCAGTGAGGTTTGGGATCTGTGCTGGAGCAGAGGCACTGACATTCCCTGCCGTGGATTTCCACAGAAGGTTTATAAAGCTCAGCACAGCTGCTTTTGCCCAGTTTCAGTTTGTCCTGGCTCACTGCTGTCTCAGGGGGAGTCCCTGTGTGTGTTTGCTCCTCAGGGATGGCCTGGGAGCCACGTGCTGGAGGAGCTGCAACTGGAGAAGAGGATCCATCCCATGGTGGGATCTGTCCTGTGGTGGTATGCAGCCCCTGCTGGGATCCATCCCCTGCTGAGATCCATCTCATGTTGGGATCTCTGTCATCCATCTCTGCCCTTTGGCAGTGGTGAGATCCATTCCCTGCTGGGATCTATGCCCTGGTGGGATCCATCCCCTGCTGAGATGCATCCCATGTTGGGATCCATCAATCCATCCCATGGTGGGATCCACCTCTTGGTGGGATCCATGCCTTGCTGGGATCCATGCCCTGTTGGGATCCACCTCTTCATGGAATCCATGCCCTGCTGGGATCCATCCCCTCATGAGATCCATCCCATGTTGGGATCCATCCTGTGGTGGGATCCATCTCCTCCTTGGATCCACCCTTTGGTGGAATCCATCCCCTGTTTCCCATCCCCTCCTGGGATCCATGCCCTGCTGCTGCACTGGAGGCCTCTCCCATGGCCCTGGGGTTCATTCCCAGGAGTTTCTGTTCCTGCTGCCTGGAAGTCTCTGGGATTTGGAAAGAAATGCTGACGTAGTTATTTGTGAGAGGAACAGAGTGCTCCAGTAGAGCTCTGATTCATTGCAATTCTTAAAATATCCTTCAGGATATTTCTTTTTTTTTTTTTTTTTTTTTTTTTAATTATTTTCCTGGGGTTTTTTTGGTGCTGGATGGGATTTAGGTGCAGTGGGATTTACCAGCATTGCCTCACTGGCAGCACAGCCACCAACTCCATCACACCCCAACCTTCTGAAGCAACTCCAGTCTCTGTGCCCCAAATTCATTTCCAAAACCAAACAATAATCACTCCTGCTGCAGAAAGCTGAATTAGGAGCTTGTGGTGTTCAAACCCCAGCAAAGCAGCAGTTTTGTGAGGAATGCTGGTAAATCCCAGCAATGTAATCCAAACTAAACATTCCCAGCACTGCTGCTGCTACCAGCTGGCTCAGGCTGTTTAAATAGCACTGCTGATCTTTAATCAGAATTTTTATTTATTCTTGATGCCCCGAGGAGTAAAATTCAGTGGAAGGAGAAGGTAAAATTTAGCAAACATCTAAATACGTGTGTGGCAGCAGAGCTTTTGATGACTCCATCCTCTCCCTTTTCACCACCCAAATTTCTTGGGACTGGAGTTTGTCCTCTGGTGGCTGGAATATTTTCTAGAATTTTCATTACATGCTTTGGTTCAGCTCTTTTGCATTTTGAGTCAGTGATTTGTACTGCTTGTGGAAATAAACTGTGCCCTTGTCTCCTCAGCTTGCTCCAGGCTGCCAAAATTATGTTTATTCTGCTTTGGGCTGGGTTATTTCAGCATCCAGAGGTGCCAGTTCATGGGGAGCTCTGAGGGAGACTCCAAACTTTCCCTTTGGGTCCTGCCCTGGATTTCAGGGCTTTCAGCTGAACAGATTTGCAGGTAAGTCACCTTTTCCTTGCATTAGGCTTTGGTCTAATATGTAAATTAGGCAGTTTTAACCTTTGCAGTTCTCGTTGTCCATCATCATTATTTCCACTGTATAAAAGCATTTGAGTTTGATGCAATTGTAATTCTGAACTCAATTTTTTTGGGAGGTGAGAGCACCAAATCCCAGGGTCTCACAGAATATTTAAATCCTGCATTCTGCAAGGAGCAGATGGTTTTGGACACTTCATCAGGAGTTTTTGGTCTCACTCAGTTTTCACACTTAAAACTGCATTGCAAGAGAAAATTGCAGAATTTATCCTGGATCCTGAGCTCTGGGTTGTTTCAGGTAAGTCACCTTTTCCTTGCATTAGGCTTTGGTCTAATATGTAAATTAGGCAGTTTTAACCTTTGCAGTTCTCATTATCCATCATCATTATTTCTACTGTGCAAAACCACTTGAGTTTGATGAAATTGTAATTCTAAACTCAAGGTTTTTAGGAGGTGAGAGCACCAAATCCAGAGCATTTAAATCCTGCTTTCTGCAAGGAGCAGATGGTTTTGGACATTTCATTAGGAGTTTTTGATCTCACTCAGTTTTCACACTTAAAACTGCATTGCAAGAGAAAATTGTAGAATTTATCTTGGATCCTTGAGCTCTGGATTGTTTCCATCTTGCTCTGCCTGTAATGAGATGGATCAGGAATTGTTTTGCTCCTTGGCTTTATTTGGCCTTTATTTATCCCACCTGCCTTAAGCCTGATTTCTGTGCAAAGCTTTTTGCAGGAAACCTGCTTTACAAACCCACTGCAGAGAGCAAAAAGCTTCCCATTAGTGCAGAAATATTGCAGCTGGATGGAAATTTAACTTTTTTAACTGCAATGTGAGTGTGGATAAGTGACAGCCAGGGTGTTTAGACCCTGCTGTGTTGCTGTGCCAGGGGATTCAGGGGAACTGAGGGATTGTTTTGTGCTCAGTGCACACCTTGTGCAGCAGCAGGGATCTGCAATCCAGGCTGTGCATCACCCTGACACCGGGGAGCTCCTGGTCAATGAAATGTTTTGGCTCCTTGAAATTGCATCCAGAGGCAGGGCAGAACCAGCCCAGGGATGTTGATTGGGAATATTAATTTTTATAGAAAGAATAGAATTTTTATAGAAAGAAAGTTGCTGAAACTTTGCATGGAGCTGGAATTTACAGAACCCTTGGCAGCTTCCAGCCAGGCACCTCTGTGGGCTGGGGGCAGCTCATTTGGAGGGCAGGGAACAAAAAATGATGGTTTGGGTTGGAAAGAACCCTAAAGTTCTTCCCATTCCACCCCTGCCATGGGCAGGGACACCTTCACTGTCCCAGGCTGCTCCAAGCCCCATCCAGCCTGGCCTTGGACACTTCCAGGGATCCACAGCTGCTCTGGGCACCCTGTGCCAGGGCCTCCTCACCCTCACAGGGAACAATTCCTTCCCAATATCCCATCCAGCCCTGTCCTCTGGCAGCGGAAGCCATTCCCTGTGTCCTGTCCTGTCACTGTCATATTTTATGAAAAATCCTTTCACCAGGATATTTAATAAAACATGACAGTGACACTGTCCCTCCCTCCCTTGTCCCAAATCCCTCTCCAGCTCTCCTGGATCCCCTTTAGGCTCTGAGCTCTCCCTGGAGCCTTCGGCTCTCCAGGTGAGCGCTCCAGCTCTCCCAGCCTGGCTCCAACCCTTGGAGATCTCCATGGACTCCTCTTATCTCCAGCAGCTCCAGGTTCTCCTGATGTTCCCCAGGGTTGGAGCAGCTCTGAATGGGGCAGAGGGGCAGAATCCCTCCTCAAATGCTGCCCAGGGCTGCAGGGAAGGGAAAGCTTTGTCCTGGCCAAGCTGTTTGGATGAGAACAATTCCCCTGCTCCTTAGAGATGCTGGACACTCATTTCTAAGCACTTGAAATCTCCCAAATCCTCCCAGCTGCCTTGGTTTCCTGGCAGAGGGAGAAGAGCAAAGGCTTTTCATGCTCCTTATCTCAGGGCCCAGAGCTGTGGTGGCTGAGCTGTGTAATCTCTGTCAAAACAAGAGATTACTGAGCCTTCTCCTGGTGTGTCAGTGCCTCTGCCTGGTGGGAACCTTGCTCAGTCTGTCCTTGCTTCCCCTCCAGCCCCTCCAGGCCAAGTTCAGTGTTATTTTAGCACCACTGGGAGTAAAATCCATGGAAATGTGTTTGTTACCCTGCTGTGCTCAGGGCTGAGCTCTGCACATAGGGCTTCACTGCATTTTCCAGATATTGCAGGCAGCATTTTGTAAATATTGCAGGCAGCATTTTCCAAATACTCCAGGCAGCATTTTCTAAATACTCCAGGCAGCATTTTCCAAATACTCCAGGCAGCATTTTCCAAGCTGCTGGTTGGATTTTGCAAATTCCCAACCAAAATGTTGCCTGTCTATAAAAATACATTTTTGAAATAGGATTTTTGGGGTTTTTTTCTCTCTCTGTTCCAGGCAGCATTTTCCAAGCTGCTGGTTGGATTTTGCAAATTCCCAACCAAAATGTTGCCTGCCTATAAAAATACATTTTTGAAATAGGACTTCTGTTTTTTTCTCTCTCTGTTTGAACAGAAAACCCATCCTGGGATGGATCCCTGTAGGAGAGTGAAGCAGCAGCATGATTTATCCATTTCTGGGATGGGTGAGGGTTTTATTAAACATCACTCACCTGCTAGAGGGGGTCCTCCCATGGCTGCTATCCCTGCAAAGAAAGCAGCAAAGCCCAGGTTGCTGTGGAGCTTCTCCACACCCACCAGATCCACCTGTTTTGGAAACCAAAATGGATAATTAGTGACTGGCTTCATAGGAATGCATTGCACAAGAGATTAATTGATTTTTTTTTTTTTTAAAGCACAAGAGATGATTTAATTCTTTTTTCCTGAGGGATTTCCTCTCCAGCTGCAGCTTTGGAAGGACTTTGCCCCTGTAGGGCTGATCCAGACTGGAACCTGTTTGCCTCCCTAAGGCAGCTGTGGGAATGGCTGGGATGGGAGAGGCTTCTCTGCCTTCAGAGGAAGGAGTTTGAAACTCTGGATGCCTTGCAGAGAGAAATTCCAAATTATAATGGTGCCTCCCTGCCTGGATCAGGGAATCCTGGGTATCCAGAGATATCCTGGGAGAATGGTTTGGGTTGGAAGGGACCTCAAAGCCCATCCATTCCACCCCTGCCATGGACACCTTCACTGTCCCAGGTTGGTCCCAGCCCTGTCCAGCCTGGCCTTGGGCACTGCCAGGGATCCAGGGGCAGCCCCAGCTGCTCTGGGCACCTGTGCCAGGGCCTCAGCACCCTCAAGAGAAGGATTTTTTCCTCAAATCTAATCTAAACCCGCTATATTTCATTATTTGGGAGAGTTATTTCATATCTCTTTTATTATTTGGTGTTTCAGAGGATTTTCTTTGGCTGGGCCCGCACGGGAGGGAGCAGCAGCAGTGGCCAGGCCCCAAATTCTGCTCCCCTCACTCAGGTGTGAATCCTTCAGCTGCCCCTTCAGTGTGAGGGTGCTCAGTGCTGGTGCTGAGCCCAGGGACACTCGGGGAGCCCAGAGCCAGCCCTGGGCTCAGGGGACACCACAGCCCTGGGCACAGCAGTTCCCCTGCCAGGGGAGTCCAGGAGCAGCCCTGGCCTGATGGGCTGAGCTGGGGGCAGCCAGCTCTGAGATATTGCAGATTTTTGCATTTATTATAGAATGGTTTGGCTTGGAAGGGACCTTCAAGCCCTTCTCATTCCACCCCACCATGGCAGGGACACTTCCACTGCCCCAGGTTGCTCCCAGCCCTGTCCAGCCTGGCCTTGGGCACTGCCAGGGATCCAGGGGCAGCCACAGCTGCTCTGGGCACCTGTGCCAGGGCCTGCCCACCCTCACAGGGAACAATTCCTGCCCAATATCCCATCCATCCCTGCTCTCTGACAGTGGGAAGCCATTCCCTCTCATCCTGTCTCTCCATCCCTTGTCCCCAGTCCCTCTCCAGCTCTCCTGGAGCCCCTTTAGCTCTGGAAGGGGCTCTAAGGGAATCTCCTGGATCCCTTCTGGGCATTGAAAGGGGTTCCAAGGGGATCTCCTGAAACCCCTTTAACTCTGGAAGGGCTCTGAGCTCTCCCTGGAGCCCCTTAAGGCTCTGGAAGGGGCACCAAGGGAATCTCCTGGATCCCCTTTAGGTCCTGGCAGGGGCTCTGAGCTCTCCCTGGAGCCTTCTCCTCTCCAGGCTGGCTCCAGCCCTGGGAGCATCCCTGGGGTGTCCAGGGGGGACCCTGCTGCAGGTCTGGGTGTCCCTGATGATTTTGGGGTGTTCTGGGACACCCAGGATGATTTTAGGATGGTTCTGGGTGTCCCAGGTGGTTCTGGAATGGTTCTGGGTGTCCCAGGTAATTTTGGGATGGTTCTTGGTGTCCCAGGTGATTCTGGGATGGTTCTGGTTGTGGTTCTGGAATGGTTCTGGTGTCCCAGGTGGTTCTGGGATGGTTCTGGGTTTACCAGGTGATTCTGGAATGGTTCTGGTTCTGGTTGTCCCAGGTGATTCTGGGATGGTTCTGGGATGGTTTGGGTGTCCCAGGTGATTCTGGGATGGCTCTGGATGTCCCAGGATGGTTTTGGGATGGTTCTGGTGTCGCAGGTGATTCTGGAATGGTTCTGGGTGTCCCTCCCTGGTGATTTTGGGATGGGTCTGGGTGTCCCAGGTGATTCTGGGATGGTTCTGGTTGTGGTTCTGGAATGGTTCTGGGTGCCCCAGATGATTCTGGGATGGTTCTGGTGTCCCAGGATGGTTTTGGGATGGTTCTGGGTGTCCCAGGTGATTTTGGGACAGTTCTGGTTCTCATTCTGGGTGTTCTAGGTCAATCTAGGATAGTTCTGGGTGTCTTAGGATGATTTTGGGATGGTTCTGGTTCATGGGTGTTCTAGGTCATTCTGGGATAGTTCTGGGTGTCCCTCCCAGGTGATTTTGGGATGGTTCGAGTTCTGGTTCTGGGTGTCCCTCCCAGGTGATTTTGGGATGGTTCTAGTTCTGGTTCTGGGTGTCCCTCCCAGGTGATTTTGGGATGGTTCTAGTTCTGGTTCTCCCTCCCAGGTGATTTTGGGATGGTTCTGGTTCTGGGTGTCCCTCCCAGGTGATTTTGGGATGGCTCTGGTTCTGGTTGTCCCAGGATGGTTTTGGGATGGTTCTGGTTGTCCCAGGATGGTTTTGGGATGGTTCTGGTTGCCCCAGGATGGCTCTGGTTCTGGTTGTCCCAGGATGGTTTTGGGATGGTTCTGGTGTCCCAGGATGGTTTTGGGATGGTTCTGGTGTCCCAGGATGGTTTTGGGATGGTTCTGATTTTGGGACAGGATCAGCAGCCCCAGCCCTGTTGGGCCCATCAGCACTCACCAGCACGGGCAGCACCAGGGCCATGAAGCCCCCACAGAAGGTGGCCAGGGCCACGGTGTAGGCCAGCAGCAGGGGGAAGGAGGTGGCCAGCGGCCCCAGCAGGTTGGTGGCCCCGCTCAGGAGCAGGTAGGTGACATGGAAATGGTACTTCTTGGTCCAGTTGTGGTCGGCCACCCAGCCCGAGAGCAGCTGGCTCAGCATCTCCGTGATGCCTGAGGGAACAGGAGCGCTCAGAGACTTCGTGTCATCTTTAAATTCTGTTATTTCTAGGTATTTTTATAAAGTATTTGTAAATTATATAAATTGTTATTTCTAGATGTTTCTATCAATTATATTTATTTTTATAAATTATTACTTTATAAACGGTTTTATAAATTATTACTATAAATTCATTTATAAAATTATTTTATAAATTATTATTTTATAAATTATTATTTTAGAAATTATTTTATGAATTATCAGATATTTTTACAAATTATTTTTATGAATTATTATTTTTACAAATTATTTTAAACTTTATATACATTTATTACATACCATAAATTTAGCTGGATTTTACAGTATTTTATATGATTATATTTATTATTTGTAGTATGTGTAATATATTAAGACTTGACTTTGTGCAATATTGAAATTCTGTTGTTTCTAGGTATTTTTATATGTTATTGCTTCATATAAATTCATTAGATATTATAAATCTAGCTGTATTTTATAGTATTTTATATAATGATTTTTATTATTTATAGTATATGTAATATATTGAGACTTGACTTTGCGTAATATAGAAATTCTATTATTTCTAGATTTTTAATAAATTATTACTTCATATACATTTATTAGATATAATTTTAGCTGTATTTTATAGTATTTTATAGTATTTTATTATTTGTAGTATATGTAATATATTGATACTTGACTTTGTGTAATATAGAAATTCTATTATTTATAGATATTTTATATATTATTATTTCATATACATTTATTAGATATAAATTTAGCTATATTTTATAGTATTTTATTTATTATTTGTAGTATATGTAATATATTGACTTTGTGTAAGGTTGAAATAGTATCATTTCTAGATATTTTTAGATATTATTGCTTCATATAAATTTATTAGATATTATAAATTTATCTATTTTATATTTTATATTATTCATAACGTTCTGTATTATTCCAATTATAGTTTATTATCAGTAATATAATTAATATAATATACATGTATAATATGATATTATATTATATTTTTTCTATTATATTACTATATTAACTTCTATAAGTGTATTTCATATAGGTAAGTTATACTTTCATACTTTCACATTACTGTATTTATTATTTAGTATTTGCATATTTTTAATATTTTTCTATTTTTACTATACATTATAATACAATATTACATATTATATTTTCTAATATAGTTCTATTTTACAGCATTTTATAATATTATTTTTATATTATTTTTATACATTATGTTACACTTGAATATTTATACTAACCCTAATATTTTTTTATTTATTTTATAATCATTTTAATCATCTATATATATCATCATTTATAATCATTATAATCATCTAAAATTTAATTTTTCTAAAACCCCAGGCGTTTTATAGAAACCCAGACATTTTAGAGGCTCAGCAGCCTTTTAGTTGTTGGGGTTTTGAGAGTCTGGGTTTTCAGAGTTGGAGTTTTGAGAGTTGTTTTTTACATTTCTTGTTACATTTTTATGAAGCAAAGATCAAGAGCTCTTGAATGAGCTCATGTCCCACTGAGCCCTGTGTCCCTCCCACTCCTAATCCCAAATATCCCATTAATTCTTGGGGATCCTAATACCTCCACAACCCCACACTGCTGAATATTCCCCAACACTGCAGAAATAAAAATTTTGTATTTTTGTACAATAAAATATTTGCTGCTGACTCAGGCTGGAGCCACTTTCTTACCCCAGGATGGCTTTAGTGTTAATCCTGACTTAAAACCAGGCAGGAATTTGGGTTTTGGGGAGTGTGCCTTAAAACCAGGCATGGGTTTGGTTTTTGGGAGTGTCCCTTGTTTTAACCCCACTTTGAGGTAGATATTCCAAATCCAGATACCTGGATCTGGGCATGGGTTTGGGTTTTGGGGAGTGTGCATTAAAACCAAGCAGGGGTTTGGGTTTGGGAACTGTTCTTTATAACCAGGCATGGGTTTGGGTTTTGGGGAATCTGCCTTAAAACCAGGCTTGGGTTTGATTTTTGGGGAGTGTGCCTTAAACCAAGCACGAATTTGGTTTTTGGGGTTTGTGTTTTGGGAAGTGTGCCTTAAAACCGTGCATGGATTTGATTTTTGAGGGCTGTGCCTTGTTTTCCCCCACTTTGAGGAGGATATTCCAAATCCAGATACCTGGATCTGGGCATGGGTTTGGGTTTTGGGGAGTGTGCATTAAAACCAAGCAGGGGTTTGGGTTTGGGAACTGTTCTTTATAACCAGGCATGGGTTTGGGTTTTGGGGAATCTGCCTTAAAACCAGGCTTGGGTTTGATTTTTGGGGAGTGTGCCTTAAAACCATGCATGGATTTGATTTTTGGGGTTTGTGTTTTGGGAAGTGTGCCTTAAAACCATGCATGGATTTGGTTTTTGAGGACTGTGCCTTGTTTTCCCCCACTTTGAGGAGGATATTCCAAATCCAAATGCCTGGATCTGGGCATGGGTTTGGGTTTTGGGGAGTGTGCCTTAAAACCAAGCATGGGTTTGGGTTTTGGTTTTTAGGGAGTGTGCCTTAAACCCAAGCATGAATTTAATTTTTGGGGTTTGGGTTTTGGGGGATGTGCCTTAAAGCCAGGCACGGGTTTGGGTTTTGGAGATTGTGCCTTATATTTTCCCCACTTGGAGTTTGGGATGTGCCAATGCAAATGCCTGGATCCTCATTAATGTGGGAGATTTTTCCCCACTATTGAATTTCTCCCTTTTGGGTCCAACTGGAGGGTTTTGGATGCTTCTCTGGCCTGTGGGTTTAAGCCCAGCAGGGATTGTGGTGGGCCCAGAGCACCTTTTGAGGGAAGATTTGGGATTTTTGGGAGCAGGGAGGTTGTGGGATCATGGCCCTGGGAGAAGAACCCAGGAGGATCCATCCCAGGACATATCTGGGGCCACTTTGGGGCAGAATTGGGGTGTTTTCCTGTGAGCTGGGGGTGTGGAGGTCCCTGTGCCTACCAGCCACGGCGATGAGGTAGGAGCCATCCCTGCTGCTCAAGCCCAAGGTCCTGGCTCTGGCCACCAGGTGGAAGAAGGGCACGAAATAGGCCAGGTGGCTGAAGAGGAAGGACCAGGTGAAGATGTAGAAAACGGGATCCTTCAGCGGGGAGAAGTCCAGCAGAGGCTGAGGAGGTTCCTTTGTGGTGGCTGCAGGGGTTTGGTGGCTTCTCCTGGCCTTGGTGAGGGTTTCTGAGCAGGAGCTCTCCAGGCTGGGTTTCTGCAGCTCTCCCAAGGCAGATGGATCTGCTGGCTCTGAGACATCTCTGCCATGGGGCACCACCAGTCTCTCCTGTGCATGGAGAAGCTGAAATTCCCTCTGGGTTCTTCCATCTGAACACCCACCAGGAGTTTCTGGATCCTTCTCTGCCCCTGGAGACCCCTGGTGTTGATTTTTGGCAGATTTCTGAGGCATATGGGGGCTGGCAGGCCACAGCAGCATGCTGGAGGGCACCAGGTTCAGCATGATACCTCCAAAAATCAGCAGAGTACCTGAGGGGAGGAAAAAATGGGTTTGTTCTTGGGTTGGAAGGGGGGAGCAGCAGGAAATGGCATTTTAGAACAGGGTGTGATTTTCACTGGCCATGGAGAAAGCTCTGTTTGCCTTCTCCTTCTGCAGGAATTAACAAAACAGGGATTTTATTCCTGCTTTTCTAGCTGGAAGTTCATTTTGCTGTGATGCACAGAACAAATCCACAGCTACCTCTGGGCTCTGTTTTGCTTCTCCTCATTCCTCATGATGGACCTTCAGGATGGTCTTGAAACACTACAGTAAAATTAGGGATTTCTGGTTTTGATTTCTGAGATCCGTGCTTTGATTTTAATGAGGGATTTCTGGTTTTGGTATCTGAGATCTGTGCTTTGACTCTGATTTTAATGAGGGATTTCTGGTTTTGGTATCTGAGATCCGTGCTTTGACTCTGATTTTAATGAGGGATTTCTGGTTTTGATATCTGAGATCTGTGCTTTGACTCTGATTTTAATGAGGGATTTCTGAGATCTGTGCTTTGACTCTGATTTTGATGAGGGATTTCTGGTTTTGATATCTGAGGTCTGTGCTTTGACTCTGATTTTAATGAGGGATTTCTGTGTTTGATTTCTGGGATCTGTGCTTTGACTCTGATTTTGATGAGGGATTTCTGGGTTTGATTTCTGGGATCTGTGCTTTGACTCTGATTTTGATAAGGGATTTCTGGTTTTGATTTCTGGGATCTGTGCTTTGACTTTGATTTTAATGAGGGATTTCTGGGTTTGATTTTTGAGGTCTGTGTTTTGACTCTGATTTTAATGACTGATTAAGTGTTTAATTATTACCAAGATGTCCCCAGACTATCCTAGAAGAGGAAGAATCATTCCTTGGTGTGTTGAATTTTAAGAAGAGCCTCTTAGAGCCTCCAGATCTCCCCAAATTCCCTGTCAGAGCTGATGAATTGGAAGGAACAGGATCCAGCTGCAGCTTTGGAAGGACTTTGCCCCTGTAGGGCTGATCCAGACTGGAACCAATTTGCCTCCCTAAGGCAGCTGTGGGAATGGCTGGGATGGGAGAGGCTTCTCTGCCTTCAGAGGAAGGAGTTTGAAACTCTGAATGCCTTCCAGAGAGAAATTCCAGATTATAATGGTGCCAAATTACAATCAGAGAATCCTGGGTATTCAGAGATATCCTGGGAGAATGGTTTGGGTTGGGAGGGACCTCAAAGCCCATCCATTCCACCCCTGCCATGTGCAGGGACACCTTCACTACCCCAAATTGCTCCAACCTGGCCTTGGACACTTCCAGGGATGCAGGGGCAGCCACAGGGGACTCAGGGATTGTTTTGTGCTCAGTGAGAAGCAAGGTTCTGTACAGCAGCAGGGATCTGCAATCCAGGCTGTGCATCACCCTGACGCTGGCAAGCTCCTTGTCAATGAAATGTTTTGGCTCCTTGAAATTAATTTATATATTATATATTAATTTTTTTCCTGTGCATGGAGCTGGAATTTACAGAACCCTTGGCAGCTTTGAGCTGGGTGCCTCTGCAGGCTGGAGGCAGCTGATTTGGAAGGCAGGGAACAAAAAAAATTATGGTTTGGGTTGGAAAGGGCCCTAAAGCTGCTTCCATCCCACCCCCTGCCATGGCCGGGACATCTTCCACTGTCCCAGGCTGCTCCAAACCCATCCAGCCCGGCCTTGGGCACTGCCAGGGACCCACAGCTGCTGTGGGCAGCCTGTGCCCTCTCACCTTGCCATCCATAGGCCTCGATGAGCAGCTGGGTGAAGGGGGCCATGAGGAAGGTCAGCCCCATGCCCGAGCGGGCCAGGGCATTGCTGAGCCCCAGGCGGGCCCGGCAGCGCTTGGCTGTGACCACTGCAGCGGCCTGGTACAGACAGGCAAAGCCCAGCCCTGGGAAAGGGGGAAAATGAGAGTGAGAGACTCCAGCAGGCAAAGCCCAGCCCTGGGAAAAGGGGCAAAATGAGAATTAGGGGCTTCCACCACACAGAAACTCCCACCAGGCAAAGCCCAGCCCTGGAAAAGGGGCAAAATGAGAATTAGGGGTTTCCACCACACAGAAACTCCCACCAGGCAAAGCCCAGCCCTGGGGAAAGGGGGAAATGAGAGTGAGAGACTCCCACCCCAGAGAAACTGCATCCCTGAGGGAAGGGGGGAAATCAGAATTGGGTTCCCACCGCAGAGAAACTCCCATCAGGCAAACAGTGTCCCTGAGGGAAGGGGGAAAATGAGAGTAAGAAACTCCCACCCCAGAGCAACTCCATCCCTGAGGGAAGGGGGAAAACAAGAATAAGAGGCTCCCACCACAGAGAGTCTCCATCAGGCAAAGTCTATCCCTGAGAAAAATGAGAATCAGGGGCTCCCACCACAGAGAAACTCCACCCCTGGGGAAGGGGGAAAATGAGAATAAAGGTTCCCACCCCAGAGAGACTCATGGTGCCCCATGGCAGAGATGTCCCTGACCCAGCCTTGGGAAAGCTCCAGAAACCCAGCCCAGAGAGCTCCTCCTCAGACACCCCCACTGAGGCCAAGGGAAGGCACAAACCCCTTCCAGGCCCAAAAGGGGCTCCTGTGTGGGGATTCCATGTGCTGCTGTCCCAAGCTGGCAGTTCCTGGGTGAAAGGAGAGGATTTCTGCTCTCACACTCAGGGGAGAGCGAGATTTGGTGGGTGGGTTTGGTGTCTGGGAGGCTCTGCCCTTTTATAAGGGATTTTAAAAGGCCAGGATCTGGGTAGGTCCAGGAAATTATCAAGGTGGGTTGGGACTGGGATATTGAAACTCATGTTTTATTCTGAGCATGAAGCTTTGGGAGTTCACAGGGTTTCTCACAGAAAGGAGCTGGGGATGATTTGGCACTGAAGTTTCATGGAATTACAGAATATCCTGAGGTGGAAGGGACCCACAAAGATCACATCCAACCAGGATCACATCCAACCATGTACAGACACCCTCAAATCCCACCCTGGGCATCCTTGGGAACATTGTCCAAACCCTCCTGGAGCTCTGGCAGCCGCGGGGCTGTCATTCCCTGGGGAGCCTGGGCAGTGCCAGCACCTTCTGGGGAAGAACCTTTCCTGAGATCCAGCCTAAATCTCCCCTGACACAGCTTTGTGCATGGCTGTATGATCTTCACCCACCCAGGAGGGCCCTGGGCTGTTTTTGGGAGCACAGGGTGTCCCTGGCAGGGCAGGCAGTGCCAGTACTCCCTGGGGGAAGAACCTTTCCTAAGATCCATCCCAACCCCCTGGCACAGCTCCTTCCTTGGGTCCTGTCCCTGATCACCTCAGCTCCTCCAGCTGAACAAACCCCTGCAGAACAAAACCCCTTTTCCCCAGGTTTAAGGCTAAAGGAGCTGATTCACTGTCACCGCAGTAAAACAATGCCCATCTCACCCAGCAGGAAGCCCATGGAGAAGCAGAGGAAGGGGACACTGGTGGCCTGGGTGCTGAGCAGGCAGCCCCCAGCCACCAGCCCAGCGCCGAGGATGGAGATCGGCCGCTCTCCCAGGCGGCAGCACAGCACGGACACCAGCGGGGCTGCGAGGGAAACAGGGACACAGATCAGCATGGGGGACACGGATCAGCCATGGGGACACAGCCATGGGGACAGGGATCAGCCATGGGGGACATGGATCAGCCATGGGGACACGGATCAGCCATGGGGACACAGCCATGGGGACACAGATCAGCATGGGGGACACGGATCAGCCATGGGGACACAGCCATGGGGACACAGATCAGCCATGGGGACACAGATCAGCATTGGGGACATGGATCAGCCATGGGGACACAGCCATGGGGACAGGGATCAGCCATGGGGACACAGATCAGCATGGGGGACATGGATCAGCCATGGGGACACAGCCATGGGGACACGGATCAGCCATGGGGACACAGATCAGCCATGGGGACACGGATCAGCACTGGGGACACAGATCAGCCATGGGGACACAGATCAGCCATGGGGACACAGCCATGGGGACATGGATCAGCCATGGGGACATGGATCAGCCATGGGGACACGGATCAGCCATGGGGACACAGATCAGCCATGGGGACACGGATCAGCCATGGGGGACATGGATCAGCCATGGGGACACGGATCAGCCATGGGGACACGGATCAGCCATGGGGACACAGATCAGCCATGGGGACACGGATCAGCCATGGGGACACGGATCAGCCATGGGGACATGGATCAGCCATGGGGACACAGCCATGGGGACACAGATCAGCATGGGGGACAGGGATCAGCCATGGGGACACAGCCATGGGGACACAGATCAGCACAGGGACACAGATCAGCCATGGGGACACAGATCAGCACTGGGGACACAGCCATGGGGACACAGCTCAGCCATGGGGACACAGTGTTTAGCGGAGATAATCAAAACTCCACAACTTTTGTGAAAGTTGTAAAGCTGGGATGTGTGACCGTGCTCACAGGGGTCCCAGGATGAGGGAAGAGATGAGGATCTGACTCCGTGTTTCAGAAGGCTGATTTATTATTTTATGATATATATTACATTAAAACTGTGATAAAAGAATAGAAGCAAGGTTTCCTCTCAGAAGGCTGGCTAAGCTCAGAATAGAATAGAATGTCAAAGAATCATAACAAGGGCAGCTGTCTTGGACTCTGTCCGAGCCAGCTGACTGTGATTGGCCATTAATTACAAACATCCAACATGGACCAATCACAGATGCACCTGTTGCATTCCACAGCAGCAGATAACCATTGTTTACATTTTTCCTCCTGAGGCCTCTCAGCTTCTCAGGAGGAAAAATCCTAAAGAAAGGGTTTTCCAATATCAAACCCCAATTTCCCTTTTTCCAGTCGAACCCATTCCCCTTTGTCCTGTCAATCCAGTTCCTGATGAAGAATCCCTCCTGATCCTCATACACAATCTTGTACAAGGGAAGGATTCCCTCACAGGAAAGGATTTCTTCCCAATTTCCAATTTTTTCCCACTATCCCATCTGAAGGTCCCAGTGTTTAGAGCACATTCCTGCTCAGACCCGTGTGGGTGCCAGCTGTGTCCAGCTGGGAGCAGTTTGGAGTGGGAATGGGATGGGAATGGGGTGCACAGAGCCCCCTCAGGGCCCTGGGACAGGAGCTCACCTCCCAGGAAGCGCAGCGAGGACATGATGGAGCCGATCCAGCTGAGCTGCTCTGAGGATCCCCCCATCTCCTCTCGGAAAGCCACGAAGAAAATCCCAAAGGTCTTGAGCATCCCCATCACGAGCACATTGACCTGGCATGAGAGGGGGTGCAGGGGAGGTGCCACAGGGCATCAGGAGGGAGGAAAAGCTTTTCCTTCTGCTCATTTCGTGGGGGTGTGGGGGACACTTTGACTGGTGTTGGGGAATGCCAGCAGGCTGGGCTGGGGGTGGCCATGCTGAGTTTGGCCTCAGCAGATCCTCAGAAAACCCTTTGAAAACTGATTTTCCAAAGGGAAGGAATAAAGTTGCCCTTTCCCTTTCCTTTTCCCTTTCCCTTTCCCCTTTCCTTTTCCCTTCCCATTTCCCTTTCCCTTTCCCTTTCCCTTTCCCTTTCCCTTTCCCTTTCCCTTTCCCTTTCCCTTTCCCTTTCCCTTTCCCTTTCCCCTTTCCCTTTCCCTTTTCCCTGTCCCTTTCCCTTTCCCCTTTCCTTTTCCTTTTCCCTTTCCCTTTCCCTTTCCTTTTCCCTTTCCCCTTTCCCTTTCCTTTTCCTTTTCCCTTTCCCTTTCCCTTTCCCCTTTCCCCTTTCCCCTTTCCCTTTCCCCTTCCCTTTTCCCTTTCCCTTTCCCTTTCCCTTTCCCTTTCCCTTTCCCTTTCCCTTTCCTTTTCCCTTTCCCCTTTCCCTTTCCTTTTCCCTTTCCCTTTCCCTTTCCCTTTCCCCTTTCCCCTTCCCTTTTCCCTTTCCCTTTCCCTTTCCCTTTCCCTTTCCCTTTCCCTTTCCCTTTCCCTTTCCCTTTCCCTTTCCCTTTCCCCTTCCCCTTTCCTTTTCCCTTTCCCTTTCCCTTTCCCTTTCCTTTTCCCTTTCCCTTTCCCTTTCCTTTTCCCCTTTCCTTTTCCCTTCCCATTTCCCTTTCCCTTTCCCCTTTCCCTGTCCCTTTCCCTCCCATCCTAGAGCTCAGTTTTCATAGGATCCTTTTCCCTTTGAAGTTATTTTTTAGTACTGCAGCAATGGTCAGATGGATCAGTGTGGAGCTCACTGGGAGGGGATGAGGGCAGCAGGGATGGACATTAACTGGGGCAGTTTCCCAGGATTTCTCTGCCACAGGGGCAAAGGACACCCAGTTTGTGTCCTGAATTTTAACTCCTGCTGTCTCCCTGCTGGCAGGGGGTTAATGATTGCCAGTGAGTCACTCGGGGTGGATTTGAAGGGAGGAAAGCTCTCCTAGCTTGGGGGCATGGTGCTTTTTTACAGCTGGACTCAGTGACCTTAAAGAGCTTCTCCAAGCTTCACAACTCCTTGATTCATCACTGGTGGGAAGATAAAGCCTGGGGCACAGAGAATTGGTGGCTTTAAGGGGTGTTGAGGTGCCAGGTCCTCCCAGAGAGCCCCCAAGAGTGTGTGCTGCTCCCAGTCAGTGCCTGGCTCTCAGCTCACTGCCCTTGCTGAGGGGACAGGACACCCCTTTGGGGTTTGTCGCTCTTTTGGGGTTTGACATACCTTGGGGGTGATGTGTTTGACTAGGGAAAAGCCATCCTGGCAAGGGGACCCTCCTGTCCATCACTGAGACGTTTTCAGGGGGCATTCCACAGGGAATGGCATGGCTGGGGTGTGCCCTGGGATGGCTGGGGTCAGTCTGTCCTGTGCTGGGGTCAGCCTGTCCTGGAGATCCCCCTGCCCCAGCCCCGGGAGGGTTTGGATCATTCCCCACTCACCAGGAAGAAGTGGAACACCACTCCCCATGCCCACCCTGCTCCTGCTGCTCCTGAGCCTCGGCTCTTCCCAGCTGACGGGGCCTCCGGAGCCTCCAGCTCTTCATCCTCCAGCTCCTCATCCTCCAGCTCCTCATCCTCCTTCCCCTCTCCTGCTGGTGAGAGCGTCAGGACACATGAACACCTTCCACTGCTCTGTTCCCATTCCCAACCATTCCCAACCCTTCCCAACCATTCCAACCATTCCAAACCATTCCCTGGAACCCCAGGGCTGTGCTGGGGCAGACACCACACTCTGCACTCACTCAGGTGATGCTTCCACCAGACTCTCTGACAATTCCACATTATTCCTGTCTGGAAACAGTTCAATTTTCTTTCTTATTCCCACCAAATCACTGTAACCACTTCAGCTTTAAGTGCCTTAGTGCTGCACTAAGCCTGGGGATCCCTCACAGCTCTCTGCCAGCTCTCCCACTCCAGATCTCTCAGCTCCCATCCTCTCACCCATCCCATACCCCTGGCAGGGGCAGAATACTGCCCTAGGGAGCAGCTGGACCCTGCAGCACCTGGGGCGATGAACTGGAACTTTTCCTTACCCCCTGGCATGCTGGAAAATCCTCCCCGGGACTGTCGACAGCAAAGAGGAATCTCTTCAGAGCCTCTTCAATACCTTCAGAGCCTCCTCAATATCTTCAGAGCCTCCTCAATATCTTCAGAGCTTCCTCAATATCTTCAGAGCTTCTTCAATACTTTCAGAGCTTCTTCAATATCTTTAGAGCTTCTTCAATGTTTTCAGAGCTTCTTCAATATCTTCAGAGATTCTTCAGTCTCTTCAGAGCTTCCTCAATATCTTCAGAGCTTCTTCAATCTTTTAAGAGCTTTTTCATCTGCCCCAAAGTTTAAATCCCCCTTTCCTGACCTGGCTGCCTAGATTCTGCTCCTTCATTCCCGTGCGGTGAGGATGAGGATGGTGTCGGTGCTGAGCGGGACATGGAGCCGGGCAAGGGCTGGGGGGACGGACCCATCCTCCTCCTCCTCTTCCTCCTCCTCCTCCTCCTCCTCTTCTCTGGAGGCAGAGCTCGGCTTGCGAGGCCCCGGGGCCGGCAGTCCCTCCCCTTGTCCAGCTGGGAACAGGAAACCCGGAGCGTTCAGAGCAGAAATCCTGCAGGGCAGGAAAGGGAGGGGGAGCCTGCAAAGTTGTGATCGCGGGGAGAGCTCCGGACCCGGCCGAGCCGAGCCGAGCCGAGCCGGGCTGGGGCTGAGCCCGGTCCCTGCCTGGGAGCAGCATCACTGAGCGGGGACAGGATGGAAAACTGAGCGTGCGGCAGCCCCGGGGGTTGGCTCTGTGAAAAATACCTATTTTACGATTGGCTTTTTCCAAATATTAAAATGGATATTGTGAAATACCAAGCTGCGTTTGGTGTCAGGTACATACAGGCAATGTGTGTATTTGTGATTGTGAGATGTGTGGAGACCGACCACGGGACAGTTATAAAGATGAATTCTAACAATAACTGAGGAAAGTAAAGCATGGAAGAAGGCCTTTGAACCTCTCGTTTGTTTGCAATTAACCTTGGTTGATTTAGGAACATTGGAATTAAAGTGTTAAGGATGTTGCTTTTTGCTTGTAGCTAAGCCTGAAAGAGTTTTGCAATAATAACCTTTTGAAGTATAATTTTAGAATATTGCTTGCATCCTTGAAACTGTAGCTTTGGAATGTATATCAACGAAACATGCTTATCTCACACCTTAATAAAGCAGAAAAAAACAGCTTGAGAAAGGAAGATGAACATCACCTCAAGGATTTATAGTTTTGACCAAGGGAAGCTGGACATCACTGTTATGAGATTTATAGTCCTTGCAATTAAAAGGTGGATCCACATCTGGGGAGCTGGACCTCACCAGATGGGATTCTTCTTTCAGAAACCAGACCAGCACCATCTGGGGATGCTCCTTTTGGGATTCATCCTGAGAAAAACTAAATCACAATAGTGTATAGAATTGTGACATAAAAATTGGGAATAGAAATTGCTGATGAGTAAAAATTGGAATAGAAACTGCTGAGAAAGCTGATGAGTACCCCTATAAATACCTGTAAGCCCCAACTATGGGTGTGCAGTTGGAGGGAAAACTTCTCCCACTGTACCCAGCGCTGTATTGCTCATACTTTACCATATTAAATAATAAACTGATTGCTGCTTGGATATTGGCCAAATCAAGCTTCTTATTCATAACAATATTATACGTGTTGTGTTTAAAAGTGGTGCTGTATTAATTCTCTGAAGTAGCATGTTTAATATAGTTTTAGGTTGTAAGAAATGTTGAAATAGAAACTATGCTATGTAGGATACTTTTCTTTAAAGTATCTTGACATTTTTTATTTTTTTTTCTCAAATAACTAAACCATATATCCCTACATTATCCAAACCATTTGTCATCAATACACTTTCAATAACCTTCCTCTATATTTCCTAGCATCAAAAACAACCGTCATCATCACTCCACAACCACCCCTAAACAAACACAGAATTAACCCCAGAACTAACCCCCCCAAAAAACCAAACAAAAATACAAACCATGATGATAAATCATCAAGCAATCACCCACCAAATTTTAGGTTCTTGTAGCTTATAAAAAGCATGGCACTGAAGATGTCAAGATAAAGGACTCAGATGTAAAGAAAGGACTCACAGAGGAATAGCAGCCACAGGACACCTCAATCTTAGAGAGAAAAATAATTTATTGCCCTCTTATCAGAAGATACAAACTTCTTCCTGCCTCAAAGGTGCTGTTAGGATTCAGAGGAAGAAGTTGAGGATGACCAGACAGAATCCTGTGCTTGAATGGAATTTATGCATCATGTATGAGGTGTATGAACATGCAACAGGCTGTTGCTTTTAAGGGTTAATCCTCTCTTAACGTGGGTCCTTTTTCAGGTTTATTTTGCCCAGAAAGAGGCACCCAGACTGTCTGTAGCTCTTTGTTTCTATTGCCTCATATTGTCCTAATCCAAATTGTCCAAATTATTATTACTGTAATTGTATTACTAATTTTATAACCATTATATTACTATTAAACGTTTTAAAATTTAAATAAACCACAAGTGATTAGCATTTTTCACAGCTTCCTGCCTTGCTGTGAATCTGCCTGAGCTCCTGGGTGAGCACAGCCCTGAGCTCCTGGGTGAGCACAGCCCTGCTGCCCCTGCTGATGTGCCACCCCAGGTGGGATTCACTCCTGAGGTCACAGAAAACTGGCATCAGTGTGGACAGGGATGGTCTCTGCAATATAATTATGATTTTATTGTTATATAACATTTTCTATGCAATATTTATATTCCTTATGTTTCTATAGTTGTAAGTAAGGATATGCCTTAAGAAAGTGAGAAGCTGTATGGGTAAGATGGTGAAAGGTTTATACTGTAGTAATAAAATAGTATGGAGTAGGCTGGGAGTTTAGAAGTTATAATAGAAATATTAAGTTAAAACTTGTGAGTTAAACACCCATTAGATAAAAGTATCTGCAGAAATAAGTAAAGAAGATAGGTCAGAAAAGCAAAATAAATCCTGTAGCCTTTTCTGTTGGGTTAGAAAGTTCTATATTGCCTTATAACAAAAAAATCTTGTGCTACTCTTGAGCTAGCTGGCTCCTCTAAAATCTCACAGCCTCTGAAACTGATGTTCATCTGAGCAATAAATCATTTTGGCTTGAAAATAATCCCATCCCTTCATTTCTAGCAGTGACAATCTCCTGTTTTTCCCTCATGCTCTGCTGTGAAACTCCCCTTCCCCTCCCCTTGCTGCAGCCCAGCTCCTTTTCCCTCCCCAGCACACAGGAACCATTGGGGTGCAGCAGCTCTCCCATTTTTTTGCAGGATTGTTTCCTGTGGCATTTAAAATCTGTGAGAGCAAGAGGGGCCTGGATTTGTGGGGACATTGCCAAGATCCCTTCACATCTCCCAGGGCCAGGTTTGAACTTCAACCCAAGGCACAGTGAGCAAGAACTCCCACAGAATGTTTAACTTGGGGAGGTGAAATGTTTCCTGGGAGAAATTCCTCAGAAAGCTTTTCTGGTGAGGAGCCTCCATGAGTTCCAATGTTTCTCCAGAGAAATGCTAATGAAGGCAGTGGGAAAAGTTACCTTGCCAGCTAGAGCAAAGAGAAGGAAGGAAGGTTTTTACAGTTAATTTATTAATTTTTTTCAACAAATGAACCCCCCCCCAAATAGAGCAGGGAGGATCTGCTTGTTACAGGGCCTGGGGGGTGCCCATGCTTCATCCTCAGCAGCACAAGGGCTGAAATGTGAGCTGGAGAGGCAGGCAGGGAGGGAGAGCCTTCATCCCAGGTGAGGAGCTCCAGAGGGAGGGGGGCAGTGCAGGGAGGAGCTGGGGCAGAGCTGTGCCAGGGCTCAGGACAGCAGCTTGTGCACTGCCACGGTGATGCTGTCGTGCTTCTGGATCATGATGTTCCTGCAGTAAGGACAAAGGGCTGGGGGGGCAGCTGGGCCAGCAGGGGCTGCTGGGGGTGGGGAGGGGGCAGGGGAATCCCTGAGCAGCCCCCACTGAGGGCCCATCCCCACCCCAGAGCGTGGCTGCTCCATCTCCCCACCCCATGGGCAGCGATGGAGACATGGGCTGTGCCACACACAGGGACCCAGGATTTGTCACCCACAGGCTGTGCCACCCACAGGGACCCCAGGATTTGTTATCACAGGGACCCCAGGATGTCACCCACAGGGACCCCAGGATTTGTCATCCCCAGGCTGTGTCACCCACAGGGACCCCAAGCTCTGTCACCAACAGGGACATCAGGGCTGTGTCACCCACAGGGACCCCAGGATTTGTCATCCACAGGGATCCCAAGCCTGGTTATGCACAGGAATCCCAGGATTTGTTACCCACGGGGACCCCAGGATATTTTACCCACAGGAATCCCAGGATTTGTCGTGCCCAGGTTGTGTCACCCACAGGGACCCAGGATTTGTCACCCACAGGGACCCCTGGCTCTGCTATCCACAGCAACCCCAGGCTGTGTCACCCACAGGGACCCCAGGATATTTTACCCACAGGAATCCCAGGATTTGTCGTGCCCAGGTTGTGTCACCCACAGGGATCCCAGGCTCTGCCACCCACAGGGACCTCTGGCTGTGTCATCCACAGAGATCCCCAGGATTTGTCATTCAGAGGGACCCCAGGATTTGTCACCCACATGAATCCCAAGCCTTGTTATGCACAGGAATCCCAGAAATTGTCATCCACTGGGACGCCAGGCTCTGCCACCCACAGGAGCCCCAGGATTTGTCACCCACAGGGACCCCAGGATTTGTCACCCACAGGGATCTGTCATTCCCAGGGACACCAGGATACTTTACCCACAGGAATCTCAAGCTCTGTCACCCATAGGGACTCCAGGCTCTGTCACCCACAGGAACCCCAGGATTTGTCACCCACAGAGTTCCCAGGCTCTGTCACCCACAGGGACCCCAGGATTTGTCATCCCCAGGCTGTGTCACCCACAGGGACCCCAGGATTTGTCATCCCCAGGCTCTGTCACCCACAGGAACCCCAGGATTTGTCATCCCCAGGCTGTGTCACCCACAGGGACCCCAAGGGAGCAGAGCTCCTGAGCTGCAGTAACCAGCAGCCCCTGGAAGGTTTCCCCTGCTTTTCCACCCCCATTATCCCAGTCCCTGTGGCAGTGCCTCCCCCAGGGCTGCTCCAGACTCTCCCTCAGGCACTGCCAGGGCAGGGGAGGGCCCGGGGGGGCTCAGAGGGCTGGGGCTCACCCGCTGTCTGACTCCAGGCACACCACGGGCGTGTCCGTGGGGTCCGAGGTGAGCTTGGCCGCCTGCTGGGCCAGCACGGAGATGATGCCAGCGTGCTCATCTGACAGGGTGCCCCTGCCTGCAGGGGGGAGGCCATGGGTAACCCCTCCCTGTGCCAGGGCACTGCTCTGGGACAGCCCTGATCATCCCCCAGGCCCAGGGGGTGCTCCTGCCCCAGGCATTTCCCTCCCTGGTCCTTCCTGGGCCCATTTCCCTCCCTGCTCCTGCCCTGGCCCATTTCCCTCCCTGGTCCTGCCCAATTCCCTCTCTGGTCCTTCCTGGCCTTATTTCCCTCCCTGGTCCTGCCCGGGCCCATTTCCCTCCCTGGTCCTGCCCAATTCTCTCCCTGGTCCTGCCCCAGCCCAATTCCCTCTCAGGTCCTTCCTGAGCCCATTTCCCTCTCTGCTCCTGCACTGGTCCATTTCCCTCTCTGCCCCAGCCCATTTCCTTCCCTGCTCCTGCCTGGGGCCAATTCCCTTTCTGGTCCTGCTCATTTCCCTCCCCAATCCTGCCCTGGCCCATTTCCCTCCCTGGTTCTGCCCAATTCTCTCCCTGCTCCTGCCCTGGGCCCATTTCCCTCCCTCAGGGCTGTCCCAGCACCTCCCCAAATGCTTCCTCTCCCTCCACCCAAAATCCCAAATTAAGGTGACAGGAGGAGCTGACCCTGGTGGGCACAGGCAGGTGGTGGCCCTTGGGGACACCCAAAGGAGGGGACAGGGCAGTGGGGCAGGGCAGGTGTCCCCAGGGTGATGCAGGACAGGGAGGGTCTGGAAGGCTGCGCCTGGTGCCCCCAACCCCATCCTGGGGAGCCCCTCAGAGGGTATGGGCAGGACCTGGGGCACCCCAATCCCCTGTGGGGCAGGACTTGGGGCACCCCAATCCCTATGGGCAGGACTTGGGGCACCCCAATCTCTGTGGGGCAGGACCTGGGGCACCCCAATCCCCTGTGGGGCAGCACCTGGGGCACCCCAATCTCTGTGGGGCAGGACCTGAGGCACCCCAATCTCTGTGGGGCAGGACTTGGGGCACCCCAATCCCCTGTGGGGCAGGACCTGGGGCACCCCAACATCATCCTGGGGAGCCCCTCAGAGGGCATGGGCAGGACTTGGGGCACCCCAATCCCCTGTGGGGCAGGACCTGGGGCACCCCAATCCCTATGGGGCAGTGCCAGGTGCCCCCAGCCCCAGGAGCCCTGCGAGTGCCCGGGCAGTGCCAGGAGCGCCCCCCAGTGCCCCCCATGCCCGGAGCTCCTCACTCACAGCCCAGGTTGAGGCCCTGTGAGTCGGTGCACAGCACACCCACCACGGCCGGGCTCTTCATGCTGCAGGAGAGAGAGAGCAGAGCTCAGAGCAGGGACAGCTGGGACAGAACAGCCCCCTCAGGGGGACAGCCCGTCCCCATGTCCCCATCATTCCCCTGTGGGGGGGACACCCCCAGTGTTCCCCGTGTCCCCCCCATCCTCCCATATCACCCCATGTCTCCCTGTGTCCCCCCGTGTCCCCCATATCCCTCCATGTTGCCCCTATCCCCCATGTCCCCACGTTCCCCATGTCCCTATGTCCCCCCTGTCCCCCCATGTCCCCTACATTCCCCGTGTCCCCCTCTGTCCCCCACATCTCCCCGTGCATCCATGTTCCCCCCGTGTCCCCATATCCCCCCATATCTCCCCATACTCCCCTGTATCCCCCCATGTCCCACATATCCCCCCTCCCCATGTCCCCCCATGTCTCCCTTTATCCCCGTGTCCCCCATGTCTCCCAATGTCCTTGTGTCCTTTCCATGTCCCCCCTTGTTTCCCCGTCCCCCTGTGCCCCCCATATCCCCCCACGTCCCTCCACATCCCCCACATCTCCCCGTGCCTTCATGTTCCCCCGTTCCCACGTGTCCCCCCCACATCCCCTTTGTCTCTCCATGTGCCCCCAGTGTTCCCCGTGCCCCCCCAATCCCCCCGTCCCCCGTGTCCCTATGTTCCCCCACGTTCCTGTGTCACCATGTCCTTCCTGTGGCCCCCATATTCCCCCCTGTCCCCCCCGCCTCCATATCCTCCCATGTCCCCCTTTATCTCCACACATCCCCTGTGTCCCCCGTGTTACCCACATCCCCCGTGTCCCCCCATGTCCCCCATATCTCCCAGTGCCTCCATGTTCCCCCCGTGTCCCCCCACATCCCCCGTGTCCCTCTTTATCCCCCCATATCCCCCTCTGTTCCCTCATGCTTCCCTATCCTCCAACGTCCCCCCGTCCCCCTCGTCCCTCCTTGTCCCCTCACATCCCCCCAAATCCCCGTTTCCCCCGCGTCCCCCACATTCCCCAATGTCCCCCAATATCCCCCCGTACCCCCTCATGTCCCCCACATTCCCCTATACCTCCCCATGCCTTCATGTCCCCCCCCATCCCCGGTGTCCCCCCGTGTCCCCCTGTCCCCCACATCCCCCCGTGTCCCGCCCTGTCCCCGCTGTCCCCTCACGTCTCCTCCAGGTGCTGTTCCAGCGTTCCCTCCATCGCCGCCCGCCTCCACTTCCGCAGCGCTCACGTCACCCCCGCCACGGCGGCTCCGCAGGGCCAAAAGCGCTCGGGGCGCGCTCGGCTCCGCGGGGCCGCCCCGCTTTGGGGACGCCCCGCAATCCGCCGGCCCCGGGATCCCCCGGCCCCGCCGTGCCGCTGCCGCCTCTCCCGGCACCGGGCCCGGCTCTGGGCGTTCGCAGCAAACCCGCCCCCCCAAAACAGCCCTCCCCGCTGGTTTTCCCCCAGAGCACGCGGCGCAGTTGCGATATTTTGGTTTTTTTCCTTCTTTTTCTCGACTTTCTCGTCCAGTCGCGTCCCTCCTTCCCCGCAGCGCCGCCCGGGGTTTGTAGGGCCGAAGGAAATTCAAGAGGGGTTTTAAGGATCCTCCTGGATTCTCCGTGGCATCACAAATCCCTTCCCCAGGTGTTGGCTCCTGGATGCTGCCCATCAGTTTCCACAGCCCCTCTTTATTTTCTCCCAGCAGAAATATATTTCTCCCACCACAACATCTTAGCAAGAAACTTCTAGGAAATATCCTTGGGAATAGCCTTTTGACTTATAGGAAATATCCTTTTAATTTTTAGGAAATGGGAAATATCCTAGGAAATGTCCTTTTACTGCTAGGAAATATAATATAATATAATATAATATAATATAATATAATATAATATAATATAATATAATATAATATAATATAATATAATATAATATAATATAATATAATATAATATAATATAATATAATATAATATAATATAATATAATATATTTTAATATAATATAATATAATATAATATAATTTAATATAATATAATATAATATATATTGCCATTATATGAATTATAATTATATAGATATTGTTATATATTATATTAATATAATGATTACAACACTTAAATAATAATTACAGTAATAATTATAATATATTAATTATAGTAACATATTATTATATATTATATCATTATAATACAACACAGTATTATTATAATATCATGTAATATAATATCATATTAGAAATTACTATATTAATTAAATGAATTATACTATATTGTGACATTATATGACATCGTATGACATAATGTGATGTTATGCTACATTTTAATAATGTAGATATTATCATATATTATATTAATATAATGATAGTAATTATATTATTATAATTACATAATAATTATAACAATTATAATAGATTAATTATAATTATATAATATTCTATATTAATATAATATAATAAAATATAATTATAGAAATTATTGTATTAATTATATTAACTATATTAAGTGAAAGATTATATTGTATTATATTATATTATATTATATTATATTATATTATATTATATTATATTATATTATATTATATTATATTATATTATATTATATTATATTATATTATATTATATTATATTATATCATACTAGATGAGATTATATGACATTTTATTAATTGTAGTTATATAGATATTATTATGTATTATAATAATATAATACATGTATGATTATAATTATATAATAATTATAATGATTATGATAAAATTTTAATTATAATAATATATAATTATATATTAATATAATATAATATATAATAGTATATGAATATAATATAATATAATATGATATGACATGACATGATATAATATAATATAATATTATATTATATTATATTATATTATATTATATTATATTATATTATATTATATTATATTATATTATATTATATTATATTAATTATATTATATAATGACATTATATTACATTTTATGCCATTATATTAATTATAATAATATAGATAATAGCATATATTATGTTAATATAATGATAGTAATTATATTATTATGGTTACATAATAATTAAAATAATTATCATCATACATGACTTATAATTATATATCATTATATATTAATATAGGTTAATATAATGTAATATAATGTAATATAAATATAATGTAAGTACAGAAAATTTATATTATATTATATTATATTATATTATATTATATTATATTATATTATATTATATTATATTATATTATATTATATTATATTATATTATATTATATTATATTATATTATATTATATTATATTACTAAAGAAAGAGAAAGGAGACATCAGAAGGCCAAACAGGAATGAATAATAAAAACCTGTGGCTGACCAGAGTCCCAACACAGCTGGACTGAAATTGGTCATTAAATTAAAACAATTCACATGCTGAGTAAACAACTCTCCAAATCACATTCCAAAGCAGCAAAACAAGAAGAAGCAGAAGCTTCCCAAGAGAAGAAATCCTAGCAAAGGGATTTTTTCATTAAATATCCCAGTGGCACGGGGCTCCCTGTTCCGGGCACAGCCTGGCACCAGCCCAGCACCCACAGGGTCACCTTGTCCTGTTTGCATCCCGGGGTCAGAGATAAGGGGGGGTCACCCACGTCAGCAGCCACAGGGGCCCCCTCGTGCCAGCCTGGGGGGCTCCTGCAAACAGGAGGGTCTGCAAACAGGAGAGTCCTGCACACTGGAGAGTCCTGCAAACAGGAGAGTCCTGCACACAGGAGAGTCCTGCACACAGGAGAGTCCTGCAAACAGGAGAGTCCTGCAAACAGGAGTCCTGCACACAGGAGTCCTGCACACAGGAGAGTCCTGCAAACAGGAGAGTCCTGCACACAGGAGTCCTGCACACAGGAGTCCTGCACACAGAGGAGTCCTGCACACAGGAGTTTGAATAAAGCATGGCCACTCCACCGAAATCTGATCGGACCAACAACAGACCCCCACTATTCACCGTCCCCTCGTCCCCCAGTAACCCCAACACACACCCTACAGCAAGCCCCCACCACCACAACCAACCCCATCCCAAGGCCATAACCAACAACGCCCCAGCTGGCCCAGGTTCTGGGTAAGGATCCGCCACCAACAACACTGAATAAACAAACACTACCAACATCCCCCCTAAATAAACCATAACAAGCACCAAAGACACAAAGGAAACCCCCAAACTTACCAGCCAACCACACCCTGCAACTGCTACTGCAACCAGCCCCAGCACCCTGTAATAAGGGGAGGGGTTAGATGAACTGCCAACCCCGCTAAAACAAAGCACAACCCTAAAAATAAAACAAATTCTATCATAAATCTATCATAAATTCTTACTCAGCATCTCTCTGAGATCTATGGCCTGCAAACAGGAGAGTCCTGCACACAGGAGTGGGTGTCTGGCACACAGAGCCCCTCTGCTCTTTGAAATGGCCAAGGGTGCCAGGCTGAAAAGCCCAAACGGTGTCTCCAGCTCTGGGGTTTGCAGCATCATGGCATGGAGATGCTGGAGCAATTCCAGAAGAGGCCACAGGGATGATCCCAGGGTTGGAGCTCTCTGCTCTGCAGCCAGGCTGGGTGAGCTGGGGGTGCTCACCTGGGGAGGAGAACTCACAGAACTCACAGAATGACCAGGTTGGAAGAGACCTTAAAGATCATCTAATCCAACGCAGCCCCAGTGTGGTGGTGTTCAGTGGGGTCCCAGGGTGAGGGAAGAGACGAGGATCTGACTCCATGTTTCAGAAGGCTTGATTTAATATTTTATGACATATATATTGTATTAAAACTATACTAAAAGAATAGAAGAAAGGATTTCATCAGAAGGCTTGCAAGCAAGAAGAAGAATGATAACAAAAGCTTGTGTCTGACCAAGAGTCTGAGCCAGCTGACTGTGATTTGCCATTAATTAGAAACAACCCCATGAGACCAATCACAGATGCACCTGTTGATCCCACAGCAGCAGATAACCATTGTTTACATTTTGTTCCTGAGGCCTCTCAGCTCCTCAGGAGAAAAAACCCTAAAGAAAGGATTTTTCATAAAACATGTCTGTGACACTCCAACACCTCAACTAAACCCTGGCACACAGTGCCACAAATAGAGAAGGCTCCAGGTAGAGCTCAGAGCCCCTTCCAGAGCTAAAGGGGATCCAGGAGAGCTGGAGAGGGACTGGGGACAAGGGATGGAGGGACAGGACACAGGGAATAGCTCCCACTGTCAGAGAGCAGGGATGGATGGGATTTTTGGGAAGGAATCCTTCCCTGGAGGGTGGGGAGGGGCTGGGATGGAATTCCCAGAGAAGCTGTGGCTGCCTCTGGATCCCTGGCAGTGTCCAAGGCCAGGCTGGATGGGGCTTGGAGCAACCTGGGACAGTGAAGGTGTCCCTGCCATGGCAGGGTTTGGGACTGGATGAGCTTTAAAGTCCCTTCCAACAGGCATTATCCTGGATTTCTGGATCCATGCCCACAGCCAGGCAGTGCCTGGTTGGGATGAAGGATTTGGGGCCTCAAGGATGGAGAGTTTGGATTTGGGATCTAGAAGGGAGCATGGGGTCCCAGGAGAGGACCATGGTTGGCATTAGGGGACAATTCCACCCTGCCAGGTGACGTGTGGCTCGTGTGTGCTGTGTCCTTCAGGCCCTGGCTGTCACCTGCCTTGGCTGGGTGCCCAAAGGAGGGGAGGGGGCAGCTCCTGCTGGTCCTGGCTGCTCTTGGCACGGCACGGGGGGTGGGCAGGGGCTTCATGGGCTTTATAAACCTGAGGGAACTGGCCTGGCCTGTCCTGGCAGGATGTGGTTCCTCGTGCTCCTCTGTGCTGCCTCTGCCCTGTGCCAGGGAGTCACCAGGTGAGCCGCAGCAGCATCACTGCCAGGGACACTGGGAAAAGTGAGGGGGAAATGGGAATTTGGAGGCTTTTTGTGTCTTTGGGGAGCGCAGGTGAGGTCTGAGGCTGCAGAAAGCTGCTCCTGGGGTGCAGAGAATGAGGGTGTGCCTGGGGAGGGGGCAGATTTCTTAGGCTGTTTAGGGATTTTTGAGGAAATCCCAGATTCAGAGTTTTGGGGGAGTTTCCTGTGCTCCTGCTGTTGGATCAGGGAAGTGTCAAACACTGGAGCTGCAGGCAGCAAAATCTCATCTCCCTCTTTTATTTCCCTTGTTCCTTGTGCCAGGCTGCCCTTGGAGAGGGGGAAGAAGCTGAGAGATGTCCTCAGGGAGAAGGATTTGCTGCACCAGTTCTTCCAGCATCACCACTACGACATCGGCACCAAATTCCCGCACGCTTTCCCCAACGGAACCGGGTTGGCCACCGAGCCCCTGCTGAACGCCCTGGATGTGAGTATGGGCTCCAGTCCCCCGGAACACAGCCCTGGCAGGGCCTGTGGGATGTCCATCCCTATGTCCAAACCAAATCCTTCATCCCAGAACCTTTAACTCACATCCTTCACCCCTCCTTGCCCACACTGAACAGAGAAATATCCCCCAGGAGCTCTGCTGGAAGCACAGGTGTCAAAGACATCTTTTATGGAAAATCCTTTCCTTAGGATTTTTCCTCCTGAGGAGCTGAGAGGCCTCAGGAACAAAATGTAAACAATGGTTATCTGCTGCTGTGGAATGCAACAGGTGCATCTGTGATTGGCCCATGTTGGTGTTTCTAATTAATGGACAATCACAGTGAGCTGGCTCGGACAGAGAGCCCAAGCCACAAACCTTTGTTATCATTTCTTTCCTATTCTATTCTTAGCCAGCCTTCTGATGAAACCTTTTCTTCTATTCTTTTAGTATAGTTTTAATGTAATATATATCATAAAATAATAAATCAAACCTTCTGAAACATGGAGTCAGATCCTCATCTCTTCCCTCATCCTCGGACCCCTGTGAACACGGTCACACAGGGGGTCTCCATGAAGCAGGGGAAGGTCCAGGTTTGGTTTCATGACTCCAAATCCATCTCTGGCCTGCAGGTGGAATATTATGGGACCATCTCCATTGGCACCCCCCCGCAGGACTTCAGCGTGGTCTTCGACACCGGCTCCTCCGACCTCTGGGTGCCCTCTGTGTCCTGCCCCAGCCTGGCCTGCCGTGAGTAGGGCCCAGCTGCATGTTCTGGGTTTGGAATGGCTCCACCAAGCCCAGAAATTGGGGTGACATTGCCAGGGGAGGGGGATTCACCCTGCTGGGGAATGGCAGCTGTGAGTGATGGATGTTTGGGGTGTAGGGGCTGCTCAGGGCTGCATTCCTCAGGTGATGTGATTTCTGCTTTGTGCCTCAGTTTCCCCACGTGCCCAAGGGGGGTGGGAATGCCTGTAGTTGCTGGAGGAGGGGAAGGATGAGCAGCAAATACTCACAGCTGAATTATTCTTGAAGGCAAGATAATGTAGAGCAACTCAGGGCTTCTTCTCCCACACGTCCCTTAGGCTTGGCCTTGCTTGAAGGTTTAATTCTGTGTTTTGCCACTTATAGAAACCCACCAGATGTTTGACCCCTCTCAGTCCTCCACCTACAAGAGCACAGGGCTGAGTCTGTCCATCCACTACGGCACAGGAGAGATGGAGGGGACCGTGGGTTCAGACACCGTCACTGTGAGTGTCCCCATGGAACGGCTGGGGAACATCCATGGGGAACATCCGTGGGGAACATCCATGGGGAATATCCCACATCCCACCTGTAGGGCCAACGGGGGTAGGACAGTCTGTTGGGGAAGATGAAACGGGAAAGCCTTACAAATATGATTGCCTGGCAAAAGATTTTGAGAATATAGAAACTATAAGTGAGATTGAAATGAAAGCAAGCTTTGAGATACCTCAGTTACTGAACAACTGGAAAACAATGGTGTGGCCAGCTGAAGGTGATCCCCTTTTGATGGAACAACACCCTCTGCTTGCAGGCAGCTCCAAGGGTCAGAGCAGACCCTACAGCTTGGCAGAAGGGCCCAAAGAGGAGTTTTTAGGGTTTAAAATGTAACACAGTATGGTAATGTAATGATTCTTATAGGCTGTATGTAAATGCTGTAGGATTTGTATCTTGTACTAGATTGGTTAGTGAGAATCAGAATATTCAACACAGAAGAAGATTTATGGTATTGTAACGGGAACTCCACTCTTTTTACTCTTCCTTGTTCTCTCTCGTCCTCTTAACCACACTCTTGCCTTCTCTCTCTTTACCTCTCTCTCCCTCTTTGGGGCTACTCCGAGCTGTGGCTGGCAGCTCCCAGCAGGGCCCTCCGTCTGTCCCCGCTGTTGTAGGAGCGTCAGGGGTGGGACGGTCAGGATGGATGGAGAGGAGAGATCTCTGCAGGCAGGGCTGGGAACTTGTGGGTTATTGCAAAGGGCCTGGGTGCAGGGCCCTGCTGGGAGCTGCCAGCCACAGCTGGAGCAGGGCTGAGAGAAGAGAGGGGCAGAGAGGATGAGGGGGTGAGAGAGTAAAAGGCAAGAGAGCGAAGTTCCCGTTACAATACAATAAATCTCCTGTGCTGAGCATTCTGATTCTCACTAACCAATCTAGTACAAGATACAAATCCTATAGCATTTCCATACAGCCTATAAGAACCATTACATTACCTTCCTGTGTCAAAATCAAATCCCCAGATGCTCTGGGCTGTGTGCCAGGGTCTCTGAGCCCCCTGGCGGGGTCCTGGCAACTCTGGACACCCAGAGGGATGCACTGAGCTCTGAGAGCTGAAGAGATCCAGAGTCTGTGTGTTACTCATTCACCTGCAGTGGTGTCTGCAGGAGCCTTTTCAGATGCAGGAGGTGCTGGGGCTTCTCCTGCTGGGGCTGGGGGTGCTGTGAGGGATGGAATCCCTGAGCTGCCTCCTCTCTGTCATCCCTGTGACAAGGAGGGAATTCCCAGCTGGGCACCTTGTACATCTCTCCTCTCTCAAACCTCAGTGAGAATTTCAGCCTTAGAAGTTTTTTTTTTTTTTTGTATATTTAACAAAAGAGATTATTTCTGTTCCACTGGAGTGACTGGGACTGGTGTTTGGCAACTCTGGACACCCGGAGGGATGCACTGAGCTCCGACAGCAGGGGATCCCCAAATTAACCAGATTAACACCAGAATCCCAGTGCCTGCTCCAGGCCTCACTTCCCTGTCCCCAGGTGGCCTCTCTGGTGGACACCAACCAGCTCTTTGGCTTGAGCACCGCTGAGCCCGGCCAGTTCTTTGTCCACGTCCAATTCGATGGGATCCTGGGCTTGGGATACCCAAACCTGGCTGCTGATGGCATCACCCCTGTCTTTGATAACCTGGTGAACCAAAGCTTGCTGCAGGAGAACCTCTTCTCTGTCTACCTGTCCCGGTGAGCCACGTGGGCTTGGGGGGCTGAGGAAGGGGGGATTGTCTTGGTTTGGAAAGCCAGAAGTCTGCTAAGGAAGGCAGGAGCCTCCCCTGAAATGGAAAATGTAAACCCTCCACACCCCTCTGAATTGCTATAAATTTTATATAAATTTTAAATTAAGGGGCTCTCAGGTAAAAATATGGGAGCAGGAAATAACAGTTCTTTACTAGGGAAGGAAAAAAAAAAGGACAAAATAAACAATGCAGTGCACTAGAACAACACTGCCAGAGTCAGAACCCAACCTGACACCCTGTGGGTCAGGGTGGTGGCAGCAGTCCCATTGGAATTGTGGCTCAGCCCTCCTGCAGTGTCAGGGCTGGTTCTGCTGGAGCAGGGATCCTGGAGAAAGGTGCAGTCTCTGCCTCTGAAGATCCAGGGGAAGAAGAGGCAGCTGCTGTTCCTCTGGGCAATCCAGTGCAGAAGCTGTGCTGGTGTTCCAGAATCTCTAGATTATATCCGGGTAGGAATGCTTGGCTCCTCCCTCTGGGCTCCCATCTCCCAATGGGATGCTGTAGTTCTTATCAGCCATGCAGGAACATTCAATAGCTGTTATCTGCAGAGGACTCCTCAGAGGGAGGTGTGAATGTGGTCACTCAAAGAGAGAGATAAGCCAAACTGCCCACTTGACAATAGATGGTAATTGAAAACATTTTGCATTGCAATCTTCAACAGGGATGCACCTCATGCACGGTGTGCTGGCGGCTCTGGCTCCTCCCTTGTCACTGCTGCCATCAGATATTGTGTCTGTGCCACCATGTGCAAGGGTTGGGGGCTGTAGGAATGTGCTTCTTGTTGATAGAGTGACAAAGCTATTTTTTGTCTCTTTAAAAAGGAAATAAGCTCAGAAGTTTTTCTTTTCCCTTAGGTGGAAAAGGCATCACATAGGTTTGGGGGACTTCACCTCAAACTTAAGGATGGCTAATTGGATGGGAGCCAAAAAGATCCTGTTTAGGCAATTTACCAGAAAAAGAAGAGAACAAAGAAAATAATCGCTTTTGTGAGGTTTTTTACTAGAAGCAAGAACCTCTTGCACTTGGCTCAGTTTTTCTCTGTAGACAGTTTTGTTATTTTGCCTTTTATTAAAACCTTTTTGTTTCCAACACTGCAACAGAAGGCATCCTGCTGATTTTATGCCTTCTAAAGTAGCTGAGCTATCTTGGGTGTCAAATAGGCCTCCAAGAGCTCATGAGACCTGGCTCAAGGAGGCTCCTATTTCCAGCCTCCCCAGAGGGCTCAGGGCTCACTGGGAAACAATTCCCAGCACTGCTCCTGGTGCCAAAGTCTCTGGCCCTGCTGCTTTGCTGTGTGAGGAGGTGGGGACAATCAGTGTCCTACCCTTGGGACACACAGCCCTGCATTGAACCACAAGGCAAATCTCCCTTGTTTTTGTTTCCTGCACCATCCAGGGAGGCAGCAGGGAGCGTGGTCATCTTCGGGGGCATCGATGAATCCTATTTCACTGGCCCCATCAACTGGATCCCTGTCGCTTACCAGGGCTACTGGCAGATCTCCATGGACAGGTGACAAACCAGCTCTGTTGCTCTGTGATCACCTCAAAGCATTGCTTCTAAAGAGACATTGGGCCCATCAGCACCAGAGGCTTCCAGTGACATCCCCACCCCAGGGCTGAGGGATGCAGGGGGATAAGGAGACAAACTCCGTAGTGCTTTGGTAACTGACACCCAAAATGAGGATGCTTTGTGCCTGGGGCACAGCCTAGTTCCTGTCTTGTGATTTAGGGAATGTCTGGTGATGAGGAGAGCAAAATCATGGGTCAAAACCTCATTTTGTTGGGCTGCAGTGGGTCCCAGCTGCTGGGATGTGTTCAGATCTGCAATGGTGGCTCTGCAACTCCAGACAGGAGCAGGCTCACAGGCAGCACTCGGGGTTACCCAGCTTCAACTCTTATAAAAGAAGTTAGAAACCAACCCTGAGGCCCGTGGGTTAATTCACGGCCCCGTTGGTTATTTCACAGCCCCATTGGTTATCTCACAGCCCTGTTGGTTATTTCACAGCCCTGTTGGTTATTTCACAGCCCTGCTGGTTATTTCACAGCCCCGTTGGTTATTTCACAGCCCCTTTGGTTATTTCACAGCTCCATTGGTTATTTCACATCCCCATTGGTTATTTCACATCCCCATTGGTTATCTCACGACCCTGTTGGTTATTTCACAGCCCCTTTGGTTATTTCACAGCCCCGTTGGCTCTCTCACAGCCTCTGCTTGGTCTCTCTCCACAGCATCATTGTGGGCGGCCAGGAGGTCGCGTGCGCTGGTGGCTGCCAGGCCATCATTGACACCGGCACTTCCCTCGTGGCCGGGCCCCCCTCGGGCATCAGGAGCATCCAGAGCACCGTTGGGGCCACAAATGGCGAGTATGGAGAGGTGAGAGCTCACCCTGCTGGCTCTGGAGGCAGCTGGCACAGCAGAGCCCAGCCAAGGGCTGGGGAAACCGTGTGGGGAAACCGCCCCGTGCTCATGGCAACCCTGACAGGGATACCCTGGGGCTCTCTGGTTTGTGTCAGTGGGACAGAAAATCACAGAATGTCCTGGGCTGAAGGGACCCATCAGGATTCATCCAGTCTAACCCCTGCCCAGGATACCCCAACAATCCCACCCTGGGCAACCCTGGCAGCGCTGTCCAAACTCTCCTGGAGCTCTGGCAGCCTTGGGGCTGTGCCCATTCCCTGGGGAGCCTGGGCAGTGCCAGCACCCTCTGGGGGAAGAACCTTTCCCTGATCTCCAGCCTGACCTGCCCTGGCCCAGCCCCAGCCCTTCCTTGGGTCCTGTCCCTGTCACAGACATTGGAGCTGTCCCTCTGCTGCCCCTCAGGAGGAGGTTGGAGGCCCCAGTGAGGTCTCCCCTCACTCCTCACCCTCTGAACACGTTTCCCTGCTGAGAGCCCTCTCCTCTGCTCCCTGCAGCACAGTGTGAACTGCAGCTCCATCCCTGCCATGCCTGATGTCATCTTTGTCATCGATGGGGTCCAGTACCCTGTGTCAGCCTTGGCCTACACCGAGCAGGTAAGTGGGGACCAGCAGCTCCTGGCTGCAGGAACCTCTCTCAAGGTCCTTCTGTTCTCTCCAGTGGCCTTGGCTTCTCCCATTCCCTTGGGAGATGAATGGCCAAAGGCCTCCAGGGCAATGCAAGAAGAGATTTCCCACATTTCCCCAATTTCCTTCTCGTGCTCGAACGCAGCAAAGTGAAGAATCTTGCATGAGCAGCTTCCAGGACACCTCTGGGGACCTCTGGATCTTAGGAGATGTCTTCATCAGGGTGTACTACAGCATCTTTGACCGGGCCAACAACCGCATTGGACTGGCCAAGGCTGTTTAGATCCACCACGATGGGAGAGCTGCTGGGGTTTGTGCACACCCAGCCCCAAGCAAGGCTTTTGGCACAAATAAAGAGCTGGTGGTTCTGAGCTGGTGGCTGTGTGTGTATTTCTGATGGAATGGCAGGAGGCAGGAGGAGCTGCTTTGTGGTGGCCAAGGATGGTTTGTCCATCACAGCTCTGCTGAGGGCCCCTGGGAGCTGTGATCGCTGCAGGGCTGAGGGGTGGAAGACAAGGTTGGCTCTTTTTGTGGGGCTACAACAAGTAGGGGATTCTGGAATTCTGGGGAAGATGAAACAGGAAAGCCTTATAAATATGATTGTCGGGCAAAAGATTTTGAGAATATGGAAACTATAAGCGAGATTGAAATGAAAGCAAGCTTTGAGATACCTCAGTTACTGAACAACTGGAAAACAATGGTGTGGCCAGATGAAAGTAATCCCCCTTTGATGAAACAACACCCTCTAGTTGCAGACAGGCCCAAGTGGAATTGCTCAGCAAGAAGCCAGGAGAGAGATCCAGGTCCCTGCTGTGTCTTCATTTCTGCAGCGCTGAGGGACAAGGGGCTGCTGGCTTTATTTGTTGGTAAATTAAGGCTCCACCACTGGTGGGGCCTGGAGATTCCATCCCCAGCAGGAGCAGGGATGTGGAGGGGGAGATCCAGGTGATTTGGGTCAGAAATTAATTATTGTCTTCTTGCACTGTGTAAGAACTGAGCTGGCTGTAGAGGAGGATGTGATGTAGGATGGTGGGAGTGGGATTTACCCCCCCACATCCCGGGGATCCCAAATCCCTGGGATTCCCAGCCCAGCTGGTGGGAATCCCTTGTGTCCAAGCACAAGAGTGATCCAGCCCTGGATTTTGGGCACATGGGACTTGCCCTCAGGTCTGTCACAGGAATTTTCTCATTACTATTGCTGCCTCAGGTTTGGCTTTTATATTTTTCAGATTCTGTGCTGCTTTAGTATGTGGGTCTGGGTTCACATTAGGGGATGGAGAGCTCTCTGCACAGAGCAGGGAGACAAAACAATTCCTTCTCTAGCTGGGGACCAAGGACAAATGATCCAAATCTCAGGCCCAAGAGCACAAACAATGTGGGCTGAGAGAGAAAAACAAGGATGGGACTTCATGGGCTAAAGCTGTAATTGGACGATTAACTGCAATATGCAAATGGAGCAGAACTGATAAAAGTGAGAGACCCCATGATCTGTCATGCATTTTGTGACCATTTTGGGTTCACCTGGGCTGGGGTCTTGTGCTGCCCAAGGTGGATCCATTGAGGCCTCCAAATTTATTCCCTTTTTTAAATCCCTATTTTTTCCCCCTTATTTTTCATTTCTATTTTTATATAATTTATTTACTCCCTGCTTCATTCTTTAGCTTTGTCTGGTCTCTATTCCAGCTCAGCCTGCACAAGGCACCACCCTGACCAAGAATAAATGAGTCAGGTGCAGGGGGAACTGTGACTCTGAAGACCAGCCCTGCCAGGATGGACAAGATCTGGAGGAGCAGCCAGGGCTGGACCTGCCTTTTCAGAGCGGGGTGGGACGTTGGTCCTTATTCCAGGCAGGACCGACCTGGCCTCAAAGTCCAGCAGTTCCTAAATCCTCCTCCTGCACTGGTGCTGAGAATTCCCGATAAAGGGATTCCTTCCCCTGGCCGGGACAGCCCTTCCCAGCCGTGTTTGCATTCCAATAAAGGGATAAACCAAGGGAAATCTTCCAAGTGCTGATTGGAGAGCGGGGAGCGAGCTGGGACTGCCGATCCTGGAGTGCCATCTCGTGGCTCTGGTGCCAACCCTGAAATCCTGCGTGCTCCAGCCTTGGAAATGCCCAAGGCCAGGTTGGACAGGGCTTGGAGAAACCTGGGATAGTGGAAGGTGTCCCTGCTCATGGCAGGGTGAGCTTTGAGGTCCCTTCCAACCCAAACCATTCTGGGATTCTCGGGAATTTCAGCTCAAAGGAGGGAGTCACTCCTACCTGCAAATATTTCACACCTGGCCACAGGTTTTGTATTGCTCCAAGGATAAAACATGGCCAGGACACCTTTCTGATAGAGTAAAGGGGGTTCTTGTCTACTTTTAGCTTTTCCTGAGGCAGTAAAAACCTTGAAGAGGGAATTCAACCTCTGTGCAGAAGGACAAGCCAGATTGGCTCATTAGGGCTTGGCTCTGGAACAGGACAGGTACTGAAGGCTTTGTATGGATTTTGTTGGGCTTTGAGCTTTGGGGCTGTGTTTGGGAAGGGACAAAGCTGCAGATTGTGCAGGAAAATGGGGTTTCTTGCAGGTTTTCATCAGTGTTGACACTGGGAGTTCATAGCCTGTTTTTCCTCCTCTTTGGGGCAAACTGGAAATAGGTTGGTATGTCCGGGGAGGTTTAATGCCTCTGATCCCCTTTTCATGGCATCAATCAGGGATTCCCCCTTGGACCTGATCTCCCAGAATGGTGTGACCCAATCTGCAGAGTTTGTCCTCATCTCACAGAGCTGGAAATCTGCAATTCTCTGTTTTCTAGAGCAGCTGTGCCTGCCCCTTCCCTGGATCGCCCAAGGCCAGGCTGGACAGGGCTCAGAGCAACCCAGGATAGGGGAAGGTGTCCCTGCCTTGTGGAATGAGGTGAGCTGTAAGGTCCCTTCCAACCCAAACCTGTCTGGGATTCTATACTGCCCCATGTCTCAACCCTCCCACACACAATTCCCAGCTGGAATTGCTTTGCCATGGAGCAGCACAAAGCCAAGAATAAAAAAAGTTGAGTCCAAACAAAACAATATTTTCTGCATATCAGATTTTGAAGCATTTATTCTTTTATTTGAGGATAGTTTACAAGTTTATAAGAATCAGGTTGTCCATCCATCCATCCATCCATCCATCCATCCATCCATCCATCCATCCATCCATCCATCCCAGCACCATTACAGTCCATGTTTGCAGGAGGAATGGAAATGTGCTCGTGGCTGATCAGGCTGAATATTTCCCAGCCCAAACCTTCTCATCAGAGTTTTTTCATGGTGATTTCCCAAGGAAAAACCACCAAAAGTGCTTCAGATTAGAGAGGCTGGGAGAGAATTTGGGGAGGGGAGCAATAAAAATACAAAAGAATGGAAAAAATCAAGTTTATGGAAGGAAAGGAGAAAGAACCTGCTATGAAATAAAAGTAGTGATGTGAAAGAGCTGCTGGAGACAATCGAGGGGTGAAAAGAGAGGAGCTGGGAATGTTTGAGTGCTGTTCCCAGCTGTTCCCAGCTGTGGCTCCTCCAGCTGTGCCCAGCTGTGTGATCTCCAAGCGTCCCCACAGAACTTGGACACAGTGGGAAGGAGATAAAATAGCTCTGACAGTTCCTCCTGTCTGAAATGATGGTGTGAGGGCTGCAAGGAAGGGGAAAGGGATGGTGGAGGGATGGGCATAAAAAACAACAGGGAGAGCAGGTGGTAAGTGGGATTTGTCCCAGAGGGAAAAGGGATTGTACTGGTCATGTCTCAGATCCATCTCCTGGGGTGAAAACCACCTCATTGCAGAAAGACAGGGCACAGAATCCCCTAAAACCAAAATAACAACCCCCTCCTATCAGGGCTGTGGGATTTCTGCTACAGGGAAAATCCCAGCGAGCCCAAAGCGACATTTTCCAACAGAGCAGGAGCAATAAATCCAACCTCTGTTTCACCTCTGCTTTCTGAATGAAATTGCAAACCAGAAATGCTGGCAGGCTGTGTGATGATCAGGGGGATCTGCCAGGAGATGAGACATCTGTGCAGCAGGTGTGGGACATCAGAGTGGATGAGACACTGCACGAGAAGCTGGGATTTCAATGGAGGCAGAAACATTAAAAAAAAAAAGAAAATCGAGTGAAACAGTGAAGTGGGAACAAGATGTTTTTGTCAGAAAAACTGCTGGCATTGGAGAGAATGGCAAAATGAGCTGCTGCTTGCTGCTCCCATCCAAAGTGCCACTGGAAATTTGCATTTTTGGGAAAGCAGAAGTGCCTTGTTACAACAGGGAGCGGAGCTGTCAGGAAATGTTGGCTCTCGTTGCTCTCTGCCCCCTTTGCAGCACCAGAAGTGACAATAAAAGCTACAAGGTCACAGTGGCTCATCCCCAGGATTGTTTGTAAACCAGATAATGAGCATTTGTTGCAGGAGAAATCCCATTCCCTCTCTCAGAGCTCAGTTTTCCAGCAGAAACCCCAGTGGGCTTTGAGCTGCAGTGCCCTGGACCTTTGGGGTGGCTGTGCCCCTGTGTCTGGTCAGCAACCCCAAATCCCCTCCTGCTGCCTTGGGTCCATCCGTGACTGCCCACCCTGCTGTGCCATCAGAATTAATGAGTCAGGCAGGCCAGGGAACTCATCCAGCTGAAAATATCCCTTCTCATTTCTTTTTGCCAGCTTATTTTTGCTGTCGCAGGCCTTGGGGAATTTGTCAGACCCCCAGATGTGAAGTGCTGGGCAGGGAGGAACTATTTAAAATGTTTAAAACTGTTTTTATAAGCAAAGCAGGGAACTGGACCCACCTTCATCCCTGGACAGCTGGGTGTCACCAAGCCAAGCATTTAATGTCATTTTGCCCTTTTTCCTCTCCAGTAAATGGGGAAATCTCTGTATGTGGGGGAATTCCACTCTGACGCCGGGGAGTGTGGAAGAAGAGAGAAGACAAATGTCAAGCAGATGAGCATCAAATAAAAAACACCAGACCGATGGGCAGGGCAGAGAGATAAGAAAGATGGTATTTATTTGAACAGCCACAGGAAATCAGAGATTGAAAAATGTCTTAAAAAAAAAAAAAAGAAAGAAAAAGCAGCAGCACATTATTTAAAAAAAAAAATAAAATCAGAGCATGCAGATGTTGGATGCATTTTCCAGCCAATCCCACCTGACCGTGCCCAGTCCCTCAGGGCCTCCAGCATCATTTTTTGGCCTTGTCTCGAGGGTAACCCCCATTGGTCTTATTGAGTGACTCCATGCTGCCGTTGCCCGTGGCCACGCTGGCCAGCAGCCGCTCCACCTCCCCGGGCAGCATCTGCTTCTCCTCGTTCTCCGTCTCCCGGTGGTAGAAATAATTGAAGTTGGAGACGATGACGGGCACGGGCAGGGCGATGGTCAGCACGCCCGCGATGGCGCACAGCGTGCCCACGATCTTGCCGCCCAGCGTGGTGGGACACATGTCCCCGTAGCCCACGGTGGTCATGGTGACCACGGCCCACCAGAAGCCGTCGGGGATGCTGGAGAAGTGGGACTGCGGCTCGTCGACTTCCGCGAAGTAAACGGCGCTGGAGAAGAGGATGACGCCGATGAAGAGGAAGAAGATGAGCAAGCCCAGCTCCCTCATGCTGGCCTTGAGGGTCTGGCCCAGGATCTGCAGCCCCTTGGAGTGCCGGGAGAGCTTGAAGATGCGGAAGACCCTGACGAGGCGGATGATGCGCAGGATGGCCAGGGACATGTTCTGCTGCCCGTTGAGTTCGCTCTGCTGGATCAGCTCGGTGGTGAGCGTCACAAAGTAGGGGATGATGGACACGATGTCGATGATGTTCATGATGTTCCTGAAGAACTCGGTCTTGCTGGGGCACACGATGAACCGGACAAAGAGCTCAAAGGAGAACCAGACGATGCAGGCGGTCTCTACGACGAAGAAAGGGTCTGTGAAGGTGCTGTGGGACACCAAAGTGTCTGTCATATTCCTAGAAAGCTCCTGGGTGGACCTGAACTCCCTCTCCTCCCGGAATTCCGGCAGGGTCTCCATGCAGAAGATGATGATGGAGATGACAATGACCAGGACGGAGACCAAAGCTACGCCTCTGGCTGCACTGGAGCTCTCAGGGTACTCAAAGAGCAGCCAGAACTGCCTGTGAAAGTCATTGGTTGGTAAGAGGGTCTCAGGATCCTTGATGAACCCTTCATCCTCCCGGAACTGGTCCATGGCTTCATCACCCAGCTCATAGAAGGTGATTTCATCAGCAAAGACGTCGATGGGGACGTTGGCCGGGCGCCGTATTTTCCCCCCAGACTGGTAATAGTACAGGATCCCATCAAAACTGGGCCTGTTCCTGTCAAAGAAATATTCATTCCTCATGGAGTCGAAGTAACGCATCCTCTTTTCCGGGTCCCCGAGCAAGGTCTCGGGGAACTGGTCCAGGGTCTTGAGCCGCGTCTCAAACCTCAGCCCAGCGATGTTGATGATGACTCGTTGGTCCCCCTCATCCATGCCCACCCTCTCCCCCACCAGGTGGTCGCTGAACTCGGCGGAGAACCTGGAGAAGATGGTCTCATTGTTGGCGTTCTCGCTGTTGATGAGGATGCGCAGGTTGGACAGCAGGTTGGCGCAGCTGGGGTGGCCCTTGCGCGACTGCCCGGCGGGGCTGAGGTCGTTGGAGTAGCAGGGGTCCTCCACGATCTGATCAGCGTTGTCAAAACTGACTAGTGCCACCTCCATCTCCTTCCAACTGGCCACGTCCATCATACGCTAGTCAGCTCAGCAGCAGAAACCCCCGCGGCCGACACCGGCTGCCCGCGCCTGTCCCACGCTAGGAGGATCTGCAAGGGACAGGGACACAGAGCTGAACTGTGCACGAGCAGGGTAAAACAAACCCTGAGAGGCCACACCACCCTGTTAGGGCTTTTAATGGAAGCATTATTGCCGTTGAGTAGCATGACTCCCAGCAAATCGCTCATTTTTGGATCCTGCACGCCCTTTTGGCACGGCTTTGCCATTGTAAACCTCCCCACACCACCTACAGAACCCAAGGATGGAAGGTCAGGCAGCAGCAGAGGATGGGGGTGAATCCAGGTGTCCCACCCAGCCTCTCCCCAGTGATCCCACAGCAAGGGGTCATTTCATCCATTTCCAGGTGTGGATCCAAAGCTCAGAGCACGATTTGGAGGTTTTAAACCATGGCTGTCCCAAGCTAAGGACAGCCCTAAGGACAGCCCTTGTTCCAGGTAGGAGAAGCACTGGGTCAAACCCCAGGAGGTCCTGGGCATGTTGTAGATGGGTCCAGCATTGTTTGGAAACAATTCCCAAAGCAGGAACCACACTGGAATTTGGGGAATGCAGCCTGGGGAGAAGCAGGCCAGGAGGAGAAATGTCCACCAGCCTTGGAGAACCCCTTTGGTCTGGGAAGAGGGGTGGGAACAGGACCCCTGGCCTCGGGGCAGGCACAGGATGGGGTGACATCCCCCAGAGCTCTCCTAGCCCTCCTCCACAACAGCTCTGAAATTCCCAGCCCCAGGAAAAAGCTCAGGACTAAGCCTTTGGATCCCTTGGAGAGCACCTTTCAGGCCATGGGGTGGATTATTTCCCAACCCAACTCTGAGAGGCACTCAGAGACAGTCCCCACATCCCCAAATATTCCTGGGCACACATCTCCCCACACACCAACATCGTTCTGAGCTCAGCAAAGTCAAAGAGGAGCCCAGGGACCAGGCCAAGTTATGGAGCTGGGAAATTACCTGTCCTGCCTCAGGGAGAAGCACAGAGAGAAATTAGGTGTTAACAGGGAGCAGTTCTGTGGAGATTTTCCCCAGAATGAACTTTCTAAGTAAATTCAGTGCCCTGATTTATTTCCCCTCCAAATGTATTTCCCAGACATGAGGCACCACAGGAGGACACGTGGGGCTGCTCTGCGTGACCGCTGCTCACCAAGGGCACTCTGGCTTTCTTACCCAGCCAGTGAGAGGGACACAAAAAACCCAAATGCCCTCAACTGCCAGGAATAGCAACACAATTTAGGCCACGGAGCAGCAGCAGTGGTGCCAGGGCTGGTCCTGTGATGAGGATGGTCCCCAGTGCTGGGTTTGCTTCCAGGGCTGGGCAGGATCTCATCCCCCTGAGGAGCCTGAGCTGCTCCCTGTGCCTCGAGCTCTCTGTTTCACTGATTTGGGGTGCTGGAGGTTTTGCCTGCCCAGAAGCTGAGGATCCATCCTTGCTGACATACAGCTGGGGTGGGGTTTGCTTCCTAGAGCTGGGCAGGAACTCATTCCCCCATGGGACCTGAACTGCTCCCCAAGCTGCTCCCCAAGCTGATTTGGGGTGCTGAGAGCTTTGCCTCCCCAAAAGCTGAGGGTCCATCCTTGCTGACACACAGCTGGGGTAGGACAGGCCAATGCCCCCCCAATCTGTTGCAGAAATGGGCATGAAGAGCCTGATTTGCCATAAATCCTCCCTCTCCTCCTTTCAGCTCTACAGCCCCGACAGCAGAAGCTCATGCAGGACCCAGCATCCATGGGTCAGCCTCACTCTCTCCTCAGTAGAGATTCTGGATTTTGGGGACAAATCCTACAATTTATCATAAGCTGACACACAGCTGGGGTAGGACAAGCCAAAATCCCCCCAATCTATTGCAGAAATGGGCATGAAGAGCCTCATTTGCCCAAATCTTCCCTCTCCTCCTCTCAGTTTTACAGCCCCGAGAGCAGAAGCTCATGCAGGACCCAGCATCCATGGGTCAGCCTCATTCTCTACTCAGTAGGAGAGATTCTGGATTTGGGGACAAATCCTACAATTTATCATAAGCTATTTCCAGACCAGGTCTCTTTGCTTGAGCCAAACCCACAAAGCTTGGCTGTTCTTAGAAATCCAGCCCTGAGGAGCTGCTGCAGGCTGGCTCTGTGCCCAATTTCCCTCTTGGGGACGTGTAGGGAGGAATGGCTGGGGCAAGGGACAGAAATGACGTCTGGAGCAGCAGCAGCAGCGTGGTTGTGTCCTCAAAGTAACCTCAGGCAAAGCTGGGGAGCCTCAAGGACTCCAAACCCGAGTCCTCCTCCAGCCCCAGCTGGACATGCCCAAGGTGCAGCTGCTCTCCATGGGGCTGGAGTCATCCCAGGCTGGAATATCTGGTGGCTTTGTGGGAAGCTGGTGCTGGCAGGATGATTTGTGGCATCAGAGCTGAGGATAACCCTGGTTTCAGGAGCATCAGGAGGCCTACAAAGGGATACTGCAAACCTGGCCCAGATAAAGTGCTTTCAAGGGAAAAATAAGTGTTAAAGGAAAGTAGAAAAGCAGCACATATGGTTCCCTTCTTGCCTACTTGTTTTTTCTTGATATAAATCCCAAGCTGATTTTTAAATGAAGTTTGAATCAGAGTTCAGCGTGCAGTGGCAGGGTGAGCTGACCTGGCCCACCACACCTCCAGCCAGGGGGAAGACCCAGAGGGGACCACAGGGACAGGGACTTCTCTTGGAAGTGGAACAAAGCTGACCACGAAATTCCCAGAGAGCTTTAGCCCCATTTCAAGTCCTTGGAACAGTTTCCCATGGGATGCAGGGCTCTGAGGTTCCTTTCCTTACCTTAAATCCCCAGGCCATGCTGATGTCTGGAGGGAGGTGCCCCACCTGACCCCAAACCACCTTGTCTGTCTCGTTTTTAATTAAGACCAAAATTAACAGTGCATCCCAAAGCCACAAAACATCCTCCCTAAGCTTTGCACCGGGCTCCAGCCGAGGCTTGAACTAGAAAGTTGCCTCGTTTTTTCCTCCTAAATCACCCAACATCTGCTTCTCAGAATCTGATTAACTAATATCCTTCAGCGGAAATCCCTGCCCGTGGAAAATCATAATAATAACAAAAAAACCACGCAAGGCAGAGCGGCGGTGAAACAGAAAGGTCATTTGGAGGGAGAGTTGGTGTTTTACCCATCACATCCCAGTAAGTCGGGGCTGTGGCTTCCACCAGGCTCTCTGCACCCAGTCAACCTTCCTCCCTGCAATCCTCCTCCTCCTGTGACCACCCTGTGTGAACAATCTCCGTCCCTGTGACGGTGTTCACAGGGGGCTGAGGAAGAGGGAAGAGACTCCAAGAGGATCTGACTCCATGTTTCAGAAGGCTTGATTTATTATTTTATGATATATATTACATTAAAACTATACTAAAAGAATAGAGGAAAGGATTTCATCAGAAGGCTGGCTAAGCATAGAAAAAGGAAGGAAGGAAGGAAGGAAGGAAGGAAGGAAGGAAGGAAGGAAGGAAGGAAGGAAGGAAGGAAGGAAGGAAGGAAGGAAGGAAGGAAGGAAGGAAGGAAGGAAGGAAGGAAGGAATAACAAGGACAGAGAGTCCGAGCCAGCTGACTGTGATTGGCCATTAATTAGAAACAACCCCATGAGACCAATCCCAGATGCACCTGTTGCATTCCACAGCAGCACATAACCATTGTTTACATTTTGTTCCTGAGGCCTTTCAGCTCCTCAGGAGGAAAAATCCCCATAAAAGATGTCTGTGACACATCCCCAAGGTTTTTCCAGATTATTGCAAGTGTGGAGCCTCTTCTCCCCCTCTCCTGTCCCCTCCCCTCCCCATCATCATCCCTGGGTGGGATGAGAAAGGAGATTGTCCCCTCTGCCCGCCCCCACCAGCACCTGCAAGGACTTACCTGGCCAGGACATGGAAGCACCAAAGCTGTCAGCATCTGGGGAGAGAGTGATCAAACACAGGCAGGGACGTGCAGGGTGAGGAAAAAGCCCAGCCATACCCTTGCACGGCGCCTTTGGGCGCACAATGTCATTGGAAAGGCTCCTGTCTCCCTTTGCTCCAGCGGGGAATTGGCAGCCCCGCGCCTAAGCCGGGCTTTGGCAGGGGGACCTCGGCCCCCAAATCCCCCCGGGAGCCCTGCAACCAGCCGGGGCTCCATGGAAAGGCTCTGGGCACACCCTGTCCCCGCTCCCCATCACCCAGGGAGGGGGATCGGGCTCCCACCTCCTGTGCCCACCCGCCGGCGGCGAGACGGGAGCAGAGGACGTGCCCTTCTGGCGGATGGATGCCACCTTTAATCCCCAATAATGCTGCGGATGCTCCAAGTCTTGTCCGTGACGTGGCGAGGTCTGAGCTGGTCCCCGCCAGAGGGGGGACAGGGACCCGCACACCGGCAGAGGGATTTACAGCTCTTTTTGAGGTATTATTATAAAATATTAAAAAGAGGAGGAGGGGAGGGGAAAGCCCAAGGGTTGGAGCATCCCCCGCTGCCCACCTACCTCTGGCCTGCGGTCGTGGGGACAGGAGGGGACAGTGCCACCACCGCCACGTGGGACGTGTCCATCCCCGCCCCGGGGGGACTGGGACCAGCTGCGGTACAGCTGGCACTGCCCAGCAAAGGGCATCGGTGCCAGGGAGAGGGAGAGGAGGGACCTGGCCCTTCCTCACGCCAGGGTGCAGCTGGGTGCTGGCTCCGGGCTTGTCGCCTCCAGGAATTAATTAATAAATAAATATTTATTTATTAATGGGCAGGAGCGGGCAGGTTGTTGGCAGGAGTGTTTAAAATAACCGGGATTTTTGTTTTCTTTCCCTATTTTGATTTTCTTTCTCTATTTTGATTTTCTTTCCATTCCGGAGCCTGCTGCTGCTCACGGCCATCTCGCCTTGGGCGCTCCAGAGCGATTTCATCCCCGCTGGCCTCACCCAGGGCTGGATCCTGCCTCCACCTTCACCCAGGTTATCTCCCCACCCTCCTCTTCCTCCTCCTGGCCCTCCAGGCAGGGGAGGAAGGCAGAGGAGGGGATGGCACATTTCCACCCGCAGGCTTCAGCCTGAATTCCTCAATTCCTCCTCGGTGACGTTCCTTTGCTCTTGAGGGACCCGCTCACCTCGATTTCCCCCCCTCCAGCATCCTTTTCTGTCCTCTGAGCTATTTCTCCTCTCGTGACGTTAATGAGCACATTAAACCTTGCTGTCCCCGAGGAGAGCCCGGCTTGGAGCATCCTACAGACGTCTCCAGCCTCCTCTGCTGGAAAGGGGACAGGAGATTATCCAGACCTTTGATCAGGTCCTTCAGGGAGGCTTTATCATGTTATACACCGTTTCTCCACCCCTACAAACCACAGTCCTTAAATTTACCCTCATCCCGGCAAGGGTATAAATTAACAAAAAATAATTCAATTTATATTCCTGGCACCTTGTGTCCATCTCACCTCCAACCGCAGCTTTGGAAGGGCTTTCACCACAGGGTGATGGGGGCTGTAGGCAAAATCTGACCATTTTTGGTGTTTTGTTTTGGGTTTTTTTGTTTGTTTTGGTTTTTTTGTTTTGGTTTGGTTTTTTGTTTTTATTTTGGTTTTGGTTTCTTTGTGGGTTTTTTTTGTTTTGGTTTGGTTTTCTTTTTGGGGGTTTTGGTTTTGTTTTTTTTGGGGGGGGGTTGTTTTGTTTTTTGGGGGGTTTTTTGAAAAATTTTTGTTGGGGTTTTTTGGGGTTTTTTTGGTTTTTTTTTTTTTTTTTGGTGGTTTTTTTTTGTCTTTTGTTGTTTTTTTTTTCCCAAAATCTACTTGGAACTAGCCAGGATCACTTCCTGCACCCGGGCAAAGAGCAGCTGTGGCTGGGGGAAGTGCAGAGCATAAAAAGCACCCAGAAGAGCAGCAGATCCAGGTTGTGCCGGGGCTGAGGAGTTTTAGCAAGATCTCTCTGATAACAGGGATATCCCTGGAGTGAAATCAGTGCTGTGGTCCAGGGGAGACGGGCATGGAGGGAGATTCCTGGTGTAACATCAATGCTTGCCATAAACGGGGCAGTTACACAACTCCCTCCTCTCTGGGGAGCTCGGCTGCACCCCGGACACCCCCGGGACATTTCTGCCTTTGTGTCCCACCAAGGTGACTCCAAACACCCCCTTGGCTCCAAGGATTTCAATCCCCCTCCAGCCAGGCTGCCCCAGGCACTTCTCTCCCTCTAATCCCCGCTCCTGGAATCACCAGCTCTGCTGGGATTGATCCCACAGACAAATTTGGCCCCTGAGGGTGTCCAGCACCCAGGGTGGAGCAGAATCCATCCTGGATGCTGGACACCATCCAGGTGTGCATCCATCGCAAGTCCTGGCTGGGATCACTCTGGCACCAGAGGGGAGACAAAACACCCCCAAGCCTGTCCAAAAGCAGAGAGGGATTAGCTGGCAGAGGAGGAATTTTTGGCAGCAGGTCCCTGAATTATTGTTTGGACAGGGAGCTTAACTTTCCCTGTGGGAAATAGTGCAAGGTGAGCAGCTCATCCCTCCCCTTCCCTTTGATGTGACATGGGATGGGCAGGAGGAGGCTGGAGGGGTCCTGCAGGTCCTGTCCTGTGTTGGAACCAGGCAGTTGAGGCAGAGTGGACATTTTCCAGGGCAGAAATCCATTTTGATTTAGGTGAAATGTACATTTTCGAGTTGAGTCTGTGGTCAGAAAACATCGCTATTTAGCCTGACTGCAAAGCCTAGGCTCAGAGAAACTGCTTCAGTGAAAGACAGATAAGAGAAGAGAGAAAGAGAGTGATAGAGAGAGACAGAGAGACTGCTGTGAGAGCAGTTCAACCTGACCTAGGAATTCTTTCTGATAAAGAAGAGCTAGCGGCAAATGTCAGGCGAAATTCGTAAAAATGAATATGTATGAACCCATTGTGAAATTGTATGCATATGTATCTGAGAGGGGGATAAAAAGGGACCTAAGTTCCCAGAAGTACACATGTCATTTTGAGGGGAACGATTCCTGTAATAATAAACACCCCGGCTTTACAACTCTCACAAAAGTTGTGGAGTTTTGATTATCTCCTCAAAACACAGGGACACTTTCTTTGCTTTTCCCGAATTCCCGAGCAGAACTGTGCGATCCGTGTGAGCCTGCACCGGCTCCGGGCCACGGAGCAGCTCAGGGCACTAATGAGCCTCTGCTAATTGTCCTCTCTTTGCAGCACTAATTACCTGGGGTTCGCTAATTCCAGCCCTGCGGCTCCGGGATGGAGCTCAGGTGGCTCCACCAGGGGAATTTTTCTTATTTCTCATCCCAGCTAATTGAAGGGCCCCTCAATTAGCAACATCATGAGGGCTGGATTTTTCAGGGGGGTTGGATTTTGGGGGGTCAGGGTATAAAACCACACCCCAGACCCTTGAATGCCCTTGATTAAGGCTGGGGGAATTAATATTGGAGCTCTAATTGCAGCAGGGAGTGTCCTTGGAGGCTCAGGGAGGTGCCCTGGGCATCTGGCACTGATGGAGCAGGGCAGGAATCATCTCTGGAAGGGAAACAAGGAGCTGCTGGGCTTGCTGTGAAAACCTGTGGCTCGTCCTCCTCCTCCTCCTCAGGAGAGGAGTTTGCAAATGGAGCTCTCTAAATTCCAAGCAAATGTGTGCAGCTTATTCCAGCTGAGGGAATAAGCAGGGGAAGAGATGGTGGTAGTTTACGAATGATGAAAATACAGGAAAGAATAATTCAGATCTTCCAGGGGATGATGGGGTCTGGCAAAAGCTGCATCTGCTTTTGAGTCCTGACTGTGGGAACAGTGGAGAAATGGAAAAGGGGCCAAAATCCACTGAAATAGTGGTGTGGCTCAGAGCAATCCCAGGGTTTCTGCAGCCCCAGGGCTTAGGAGCAGCCAGACCTGAAACCTCTTTGCTGCTGAAAGCAGAGGTTAAAGTTTGTCTGTGGCACGGGGAGGCAGGATGAACCTCAACATTTAAACACACAAATTGTCTTTAAACTGAAAGAGAGTAGGTTCAGATGAGGTATTTGGGACAAATTCTTCCCTGGAAGGGTGGGGAGGCCCTGGCACAGAGCGCCCAGAGCAGCTTTGGCTGATGTCTGGATCCCTGGAAGTGTACAATGCCAGGCTGGGAGCAATTTGGGACAGTGAAGGTGTCCCTGCCATGGCAGGGGTGGGACAGGATGGGCTTTGAGGTCCTTTCCAACCCAAACCATCGTGGAATTCCATGAAATTGCACCAGAAAACAAATTACGAGCCTGAGCAAACAGCCACCAACTCCTGAGGGCTGCTTCCATCTCCGTGCCTCAGTTTCCCCAGGAATGTCCATAAAGCCAGGCAGGAGCTCCCCAGGACAAGATGCACATGAGGAAGACCCCCAGCAGCATTCCCAGGGCTGGGATGGAGTGTCCATCACTGCTGTGTCCATCCAGACCCCTGCAGCCCTCCCCACTTTTCACACTTCCTTCTGATTTCTCCACCCATATTTTATTTTTTTATATATATATATATAAAATGAATCTACATATTATGTAGATATACTATAGTATATATATAAATCTATATATTATATCAATATAATATATATATGTCTTTATATATATATTAAATAAATATATATATTAAAAAAATCTGATTATCAGAGAGCTCAGTACACACAGTACACACCAGGAGACAGATGAACCCTTTCTTATACCCAGCCATGGAGTCCAAAATTAATCAGCTATGGATTAACCGGGTCAGGATGTAATTTAATAAGCAGCGAGGGCGAGTTCCTGCTCGGAGGGAGCCGGCGGGGTCCCTCTCGCTCGGGCTGTGCCCTGAGAGACGCCCCAGCGCAGCGCAGGTAGCAGGAAAAGCCAGATGGGATCAAATCAGCCCTGCGGCAGTGCCGGCTGCTCCAAGGGACAGGGACAGGACAGGGACAGGCTGGGACCCGGCCAGGCTTGGCTGCAGCTGAGCCCTGCTCATCTTCCCTGCACTCCGAGCCGGGGTTTAGCCTGATTCAGGGAAAGGTTGAAATGGATTTTGGGCTGTGAGGTGCTGCGGTGGCTCTTTGGGGATGCTGAGTGGGCTCTTTGGGGCTGGGGCTCTGTCCCACTGGGATGGGATGCTGAGTGGGCTCTTTGGGGGCTCTTTGGGGCTGGGGCTCTGTCCCACTGGGCTGGGATGCTGAGTGGGCTCTTTGGGGTTGGGATTCTGTCCCACTGGGATGGGATGCTGCAGTGGCTCTTTGGGGGCTCTTTGGGGGCTCTTTGGGGCTGGGGCTCTGCCCCATTGGGATGGGATGCTGAGTGGGCTCTCTGGGCCCACTGAGGTTCTGTCCCACTGGGACAGGATGCTGAGTGGGCTCTTTGGGGTTGGGGTACCGCTCCCCTGGGATGGGATGCTGAGTGGGCTCTTTGGGGGCTGGGGTTCGGTCCCCGTGGGATTCACGGTGCTGTTGCTGCTGCCAAGTGTTGGACACACTCTGGAAGCGGCTGATGGATAGACACACGGACACAAAGCGCTTGGGAAGCACTTTGATCAGCCTGAACCAGCAGAGATGTGGAGAAGGAGGTGCATGGAGTGACCTTTTCCCCCTGGAGCATCCCGGCTCCTCCCAGCCGGGGCAGGATCCCCTCCTGCTTACTGCCCTGTAACACGAGAAAGAACCCGAGCCCAAATCGATGGGAAACTTTCCCAGCGTGTCCCAAAGTGCTGGGACAGAGGCAGAGCCTCCACCTGCTCCCCCACCCCAAGGCTCGGTGCTGTCACCTCCCTCTGCTCCCAGGACTTTGTTCCCCCCTCGAAATCTGCACTGGCAGCAAACTCTGAAGGAGGTCGGTGGCTGGAGCCAAAAATGGAGAGAAGGTATAAATGGAAAGCAATAGGAAGCCGCTAATGGGGTCAGACAGATCCTGCATTGATCCCCGTTTCTGCAAGAGCAGCACTGAGAGCAGCCTGAGAGGTGACAGCTTTGGGGTCCTGCTGTCACTCCAGGCTGGTGGCTTCATGTGCAGAGGGCAGGGCAGCCCCCAGCCCGGCCCAGCAGCCCCCACGGGAGAGGACACGGGAATTCGGACCCACAATAAGTAATTAGGACTTAAAGTGATTGAAATTACACCAGTGAGAGCTTCAGACTGCTGGTAAATCCAGGGTTCCTCGCAGCACTCACCCCGTACTCAGCAACACTTCACCCTCCCTGCTTCTCCAAGGACAAACTAAACTTCCCCCCTGTCACCATCATCCAAAAAATACCCACAAAAAAACCCCCAAAAACACCATCTGACTGCCCCGAACCCATCCACCAAACTCTCCTCTCCTCTACCCCCAAACTTCCCTCACAGCCACAACAGCAGCTGAGCCCAAGAGGGGAGAAACAAACCTGGTTTTGGCATCATCCTCATCTCCAGGGACAAACTAAACATCCCCCCTGTCACCACCATCCAAAAAATACCCACCAAAATTAAAAGAAAACCAACATCTGACTGTCCCAAACCCACCTACCAAACTCTCCTCTTCTCTCCCTCTAAACCTCCCCCACAGCCATGACGGTGGCTGAGCCCAAGAGGGAAGAAACAAACCCGGTTTTGGCATCACTCCTCTCCAGGGTCCCTCGCAGCACTCACCCCATGCTCAGCAACACTTCACCCTCTCTGCTTCTCCAAGGACAAACTAAACTTCCCCCCTGTCACCACCATCCAAAAAATATCCACCAAAAAATAAATTAAAAAAAAAAAAACAACCAAAAAAACATCTACTGCCCCAAACCCACCCACCCACCGAACTCTCCTTTTCTCTACCCCCAAACTTCCCGACGGCAGCTGAGCCCAAGAGAGGAGCAACAAACCCGATTTTGGCATCATCCTCATCTCCAACTAAAGTTCCCCCCTGTCACCACTGACTGAAAAATACCCACCAAAAAGAGAAAAACACCATCTGACTGTCCCAAACCCACCCACCAAACTCTCTCTCTAAACTTCCCCTGGCCATGGCAGCAGCTGAGCCCAAGAGGGGAGCAACAAACCCCATTTTAGCATCGCCCTCATCTCCAAGGACTAACAAAACTTCACCACCATCCAAAAAATAAAAATAAAAAAGAAAAAAAAAGAAAAAAGAAAAACACCATCTGACTGTCCCAAACCCACCCACCAAACTCTCCCTCTAAACTTCCCCCAGCCACGATGGCAGCTGAGCCCAAAAGGGGAGCAACAAACTCGGTTTTGGCATCATCCTCATCTCCAAGGACTAACAAAACTTTCCCCTGGTCACCACCATCTAAAAAATACCCCCCCCACACACACAAAAAAAACCCCAAAAAAACCCCCCAAAAAATCTGACTGTCCCAAACCCACCCACCAAACTCTCCTCTTCCTCTAAACTTCCCCCAGCCAAGACAGCAGCTGAGCCCAAGAGGGAAGCAACAAACCCGGTTTTGGCATCATCCTCATCTCCAACTAAACTTCCCCCTGTCACCACCATCCAAAAAATACCCATGAAAAAAAAAAAAAAAAAGAAAAACACCATCTGACTGCCCCAAACCCACCCACCAAAGTCTCCTCTCTTCTAACCCCAAACTTTCCCCGGCCACGATGGCAGCTGAGCCCAAGAGAGGAGCAACAAACCCGGTTTTGGCATCCTCCTCATCTCCAAGGACAAACTAAACATCCCCCCTGTCACCACCATCCAAAAAATACCCACCAAAAAAGAGAAAAACAACATCTGACTGTCCCAAACCCACCTACCAAACTCTCCTCTCCTCTACCCCCAAACTTTCCCGGCCACGGCAGCGGCTGAGCCCGAGAGGGGAGCAACAAACCCGGTTTTGGCATCATCCTCATCCTCCTCGGGCGTGCGGGGTGCCCGTGCTCCCATGGCCGCCTCCCCCCGGCCGGGGCTGCCCCTGTGCCCGTGCCGGAGCTCGGGGATGCTCCAGCCTCGCCTCTCCTGCGGGGCAGCGCGGGGCTGCTCCAGCCTCTCCTGCGGAAAGGCGATGCCGGTGCCCACGTGAGCCCGGTGGGACTCCTTGCCCTCGTTCTCCTTGTGCCTGAAATGGGTTTTTGTGCTCCCTCGCTGGTCCTGCCCGGCAGCAGCAGCGGCAGCCAGGGCTCCAGAGCTCCTCTTTCATGTCTGCAAAGGGGTTTGAGGCCTCTGCTTTCCCTGTCAGGAGCAGGGTGGAGCAGAGGAAGAGGAGGTGATGCCCAGATGTGAGCCTGTCTGTCCCCTCCGAGCAGGGCTGCTCACTGGGATTCTCTGGACAGAGCTCACAGGGACCTGGTTCTTTGCATCTACAGAAAGAAAATCTGGAGAAGCAGGAGCCTGCAGTGCTCTACGGAGAGAAAAGCAGGAAAAGCAGGAGCCTGCAGTGCTCCATAGAGAGAAAATCTGGAAAAGCAGGAGCCTGCAGTGCTCCCTTGTTCTCCTTGTGCCTGAAATGGGTTTTTGTGCTCCCTCGCTGGTCCTGCCCAGCAGCAGCAGCGGCATCCAGGGCTCCAGAGCTCCTCTTTCATCTCTACAAAAGGGGTTTGAGGCCTCTGGTTTCCCAGTGAGGAGCAGGGTGGAGCAGAGGAAGAGGAGGTGATGCCCAGATGTGAGCCTGTCTGTCCCCTCCGAGCAGGGCTGCTCTGCACAGGCAGCAGGACAGGGCTCACAGGGACCTGGTTTTTGCATCCACGGAGAGAAAATCTGGAAAAGCAGGAGCCTGCAGTGCTCCACAGAGAGAAAGTCTGGAAAAGCAGGAGCCTGCAGTGCTCCAGTGCCAGCACAGACTCACACCAAGCACCAGGCAGGTGGAGGCACCCCCAGAGACCCTCCAGGCTTTTGTCCAGGCACTTCCTCCCCCAGGCCTGGCTTTTCCCTGGGACACAGGAAAATCCTCTGTTCCCAGAGCTGTGATTGCCAGCACTGAGCTCCCAAACTGCTGAAGCTCCAGGAGCTGGAGCTGCCTCCGCAGGGCTTTCCCCATCCTGTTTTTCTGTGGCCAGGGGGAGTTGTTCACCCATGAGACCCTGTGGGGATGTCATATCTCCATGGACAGCTCCAGGTCCTGGCTGTGCCTTGCTCTGAGCCCACAGCAGCTCTCAGCAGGTGCTGGGCAGAGCTCTGGATGTGGCCACAACCCCTCTGTTATTCCAACGGGGCTGTGAGCATCACCCACCATCCCAATGTGAGGCAGCCCAGCTGCTGTGCCAAACCCCTGCCTGTTTTTCCAGCAGGATTTAATGAAACCACAACAATTTCCCTTTCCATGTGTTCCCCCAGCTCTGCCTTCCTTCCCTGCCCCAAAACTCCCCAAGCAAAGCAAAAACATCACCCTGGAAAGGGATTGGACATGCAGGGATGGGGGAGCACAGCCAGGGCATTTCCTGACTGACCTCCAAAAGTCATCTGCATCCTGAATCCTCCTGCCAGCATCTTGGGATGCAGAGTTTTCCCTCAAGCTTTATTCCAGCCTGTGTAATTGGGGCAGGTTCCCATGCTGTGCTGCTGAACTGGGATAGGAAAATATTGAGATCAGCCTGCACTGAGCCCTTGCAGAGGCACTGGGGTGTGCAAAGTTGGGGTCCCAAGGAAATAAACCCAAGGAAATAAAAGGAATCCTGGAAAAACAGGTCTGGAAAATGCCCCCAAATGTGGGAAAATTATCTCAAAAAAAAAAAAAAAAAAGGCAAAAAAAGCAAAAATCCTCCCCATGGGTCCCTCTTCCCCATGCTCCTCTCAGGAGGCTGGAGCTGATTTTGCCTCGGAGCAGTTTCCCAATCCCCTTCCCGTGACCTTCACAAACAGAGGCACTGGGATGGGCTGGGCTGGTCCCCACTGCTCAGCCAGGCCAAAGGCACAGCTGCATCCCAGGAGCTGAATCCCACCTCGGGATGCAATGGGAGATCAGTCACAGGGCACAGACACAGAGCCTGGCCTATCAAAGCTGCAGCTTTAACCCATTTTGGGGTTGGAACAGCTCAGCCCAGGAACCCCAATCCTGTCTCTCTGGGAATCAGCAAGACAACAATTTATCTCCCATTAAAAATGTGGCTTTATTTGGTTGAGGCTTTGTTTGGCTTGAATTTCTGCAGCCTCTAGAGCCTGTGAAACTCATCACACATCAGACCCAAATCAGTTCTTACTGAGTAATCCCAGGGTGGTGCTTGGCTGGACCTGAACCCAGCACCACCTAAGCAAAGCCTCTGATCCCTCTGAGATCTGCCACCCATCCCTGACCCCAGGGACTGGTTTTCCATCGACTTTTGCAGTTACTTGGAGGATGGAAATGTTGGTAGAGCAAGCAGGGAGCACTGAGACAGCACCAGGACTGGCTCCTGCACTGACCCACAGCACCAGGGAGGACATCCTAAATCAGACCCTCAGAAAATCAAGTTATTCCTCACCACTAAGTACCAACTGTACCAAATCCATAGAGCCAGCAGCAGTTTTGAGCCAATATTCCCTCCCTACACCCAGCTCTGTGTCACTGGGGATTCCCACATTCCCTCACCTAAAACATCCCTCTTATTCCCAAGCCAACCTAAAAAGAGACATCCCATTAACTATTATTATTACTAATATAACTATTACTATTATTATTACTATCATTATTACTATTATTATTGCAGCCTGAACCTGACATTATCTTTCCTGCAGCCCGTCCCCTCCCAGTTTAATTCATCCACACGCAATGGATGCTCCCAACACTGTTTTGGGATTTAAGTGACTCCTTGGCAGCCATGGATTTCAGCCTGTCAGAAATCCTGGTGAATTATTTCACTCCAAGTCCTCACAGTTTAATTGGAGCAGGCTGAAGGCAACCAATATTTCCTCTGAATGTTCGATGCCCTCGCTGTTCTTGCACACATTCCCATAAAGCAGGTTGCAGCAGCTGAGGATTTTCTAATGGAAGCCTTGAAAAACATTCAAAGCCATTAAAAAAGATCACAGCCAAAGGTAACCACTTTATTTAAGTCTTGGAAGAGAAAGAGAGGCTGTAAATGCTCAAAGCACAGAGTGTCTCTGTCTGGGGTCGGGCACAGACCCAAGAGCAGCCAAAATTCCTGTATCAGCACAAGTTGGTCTAAAACCACGAACCCAGCACCAATTTAGCTGGAGATAAAATGGAAACCTTTTCAACCAGGTGATTCTTCCACATCCTACTGTCAATAAACTAAAATAAATGGCTTAATATAGGTGGGAGCTTTCCCAGGTGGGTGTTGGGCTCAGGTTCATTTCCATGATATCATCAGTGGTGTCTACAAGCACAGAAAACACAATAAAAACCATCACTCACCTGCAGCCCAGCTTACAGCCCTTCTTCGGGGAAGAGGAGGATCCCAGGGGTTCTGGACATGGCAGGTCCCTGCACGTCTCTGTCACACAGGTAAGGATTAGGGTTTGTCTCAGGAAAGACTCAGATTCGGAAATCCTACACCCCAGTGAAACCCTACCTTGCCTGGCTGCCCTTGGATTTAAAGGAAACACGGGGAGAAATGCGGAGCTGCAAACAGGGCTGGGGAGCAGCTTCACACAGGGGGAACTCAGCCCCAAAATGCCCCAAAACACCCCAAACTTCCAGCTGCCACCCCAAAGGGAGGACTTTGACCATGGAGGAACTAATGAGCTAAAAATGGGAATGAAAAACTGTTACATTAAATACATTACCTTGAGGAATGCAGATTACTGTGGAAGACAGTCCAAGTCTGAGTAACCAGACTGGTGTTTAACGTGTTTAACATGTTAAAAGTTAAGAATAACCAGACTGGTGTTTAACATGTTTGCAACACTTTCTTACCCCTTTGGGTTCCACAGAGATGCAGCCATCCAAGGTCCAGTTTCAGAAGAATCACATGCAGGATTGCTGCCTCAGGGTCTGACTTTCCTCCTTTATATTGCAAGCCGGAGATAGAACTGATAGGGACTGTAATTTTTACTGATTAATCAACATAATTAATAAACCAGTTTAATAATAATAATAATAATAATAATAATAATAATAATAATAATAATAATAATAATAATAATAATAATAATAATAATAATAATAATAAGTTAATTATATAATATATTAATAATATATATTAATAATATACATTTATATTATATATTAATAGAATATATATTATAGCGTATATTAAATTTATAAATTATATTATATTATATTATATTATATTATATTATATTATATTATATTATATTATATTATATTATATTATATTATATATTAACTAATAATAACAAATAATTAATCAACATAAATAATAAACCAGTTTAATTAACTAATAAACAGACAACTGTGTTCAATTTACATTATTTCACTTGCAATTACACACAGCTACAAAGCTACCATTTACCAATGCTAAATCCCATTAATATCACACAACCACTACTGAAATCCTATTAATTACATGTAACTACTACTGAAATCCCATTAATTGCATATAACTACTACTGAAATCCTAATAATTACACATAACTACTACTGAAATCCTATTAATTACACATAACTACTACTGAAATCACCTTTCCTCCCCACAGCATTGAACATTAAGGTGCAAGTTTTCCATTTTGGCTCTGCCCCCCCTACACCAGTCCTTTCCACAGTAGGCCTGGCTGGCAGGTCAGGGAGTTGTCCCAAGAGTTCCCTCTGGCATCCTGGACCATCCATTGACCTTCCAGAGCCCAACTCCTGGGCTGAGTTCCCCCAGAGATCCCTTCAGAACCTGGGAACAGATTTATCCCATGGTTGCTCCATGGATAGGACTCCCATGGAGGGAGGGAGTCCCTTGGCATTGGGAGATTTCCCCCCTGTCTGTTTTAAGATCAACATTTACATTTTAAGACCAACATTTACATTTTAAGACCAAATGACACCCAAGTGTCCAGGAGCTCTTACCTGCCCAGATGTGGGCTGAAGTCCAGGCCCTGGGTCCCACCAGGGCATGCCAAGGCCTCAGTGGGGGCTGCATGGCTTTGGGATCTGGCCTTGACCTCTTCCCTGTGCAAAGCTTTAGGGCCATGAGGCCAAAAATTTGGGGACTGGTTGACTTGAGAGCTGCCTGTGTCTCAAAGAGGTTCTGGGAGATTTTCAGGGGATTTCCAGGAGCCCCCCCACACTGTGGGGAACAGAAAAAGGGATCCTGAATGGAGCTCTGAGCACCTCACACTGCAGGGAACAGGAAAAGGGGCCCCACATCAGCTCTGAGCGCCCCAATCTATTTGGAACAGGAAAATGGGCCCTGCATTGAGCTCTGAGCCCCCACCACTGTGTGGAACAGGAAAAGGGGCCTTGCATTGAGTTCTGAGTACCCCACACTGCAGGGAACAGGAAAAGGGGCGCCACACCAGCTCTGAGCCACACACAGAGCTGGGGAAAAGCCCAAGGATGCATAAGGGTTTTCCCTTTAGCCAAGACCCAGCTCATTCCCTGAGCACCAAGAATGGAGATCTTGGCTGCTCTGGTGGCTCCTTCCAAGCCTGTGGTGTGGTGTCCTGGTCAGCTTTATCCCAGGGATATGTGGGATGTGTTAAAGCCATCTTCTCCTGAGTAAGAGGATGTGTTAAACCCCCTTCCTTGGGGGAAGAAGGTACAGGCTGATGTCACAGACATCTTTTATGGAAAATCCTTTCTTGGGATTTTTCCTCCTGAGAAGCTGTGAGGCCTCAGGAACAAAATGTAAACAATGGTTATCTGCTGCTGTGGAATGCAACTGGTGGATCTTTAACTGGTCCATGTTGGTTGTTTCTAATTAATGGCCAATCACAGCTGGCTCAGACTTTCTGTCCGAGCCACAAGCCTTTGTTACCATTCCTTCTTTTTCTATTCTTAGCCAGCCTTCTGATGGAATCCTTTCTTCCATTCTTTTGGTATAGTTTTAATATAATATATATCATAAAATAATAAATCAACCCTGTGAGACATGGAGTCAGATCCTCATCTCTTCCCTCATCCTCGGACCCCTGTGAACACGGTCACAGGCCGAGGCTGCAGCGTGGCCAGGAGCTTGCAGAGCAGCATGGATGGGCCTCTCCCACCTCTCCTTGCCCCACTGAGCTGACCCACACCTTGGTGCTCAGTCTCACATCCAACCCCACAGAAATCAGGAACAGGAACGCTCCATGCCTTGGCCACTGGGCTTTAACCCAGCTCAGGAGGAATCCCCAAAATCCAAGTTCATCCTTCAAGCACCAGGCAGGGCTGAGCAGGCCCAGCACCCTCGGAGGTGGCACTGCCCTGGGTATTTCCCAGAGGTTCCTGTTACACTGCAGCCATGGGAATCTCATTAATTACTGGTTCTGCTGAATGGTGGTAACGAAGGCCCAGGACACATCAAGAATCATGTTCGCATGGCAAAGTGGCACAGGAGCACCCCCGGAGGGTGATGCTCCACAGAAAGGCCTGAAGTTGTTACAAGGACGTCAGGAGACTTGATACAAAGGGCTGCCTTATGAATAGCTAATGGGGGAATAAATTATGCACCCTCTTGGCTGGATTGGGTTTCTCCCTCCTCGCTGCACCCTGACACCCCCATCACCCCCCTGCTCTCTGCTCTCTGTATCACCTGCTTCTTTCTTCCCCTTATTCTTGCACTTGGCAGGATTTTTAAAGTGTTTACCCATCACCAAAAGCTTCAAAGCCGAGTCCAGCCTGTCCCAGGGTGATGCCAGAGCAGGACCAGGCACCACCCTGATCCCTCTCTGGGGAAGGTTGGATGCTTCTCCCATCCCAGCTGGGCTTCTCCTGCTCCCAGAGACCCCTTGATGCCCTGGAAACCTGAAAGAGAAGCTCCGAGCAGCAAAACAAAAGCTTCCCAGGGTGGCTTTCTGCAGGATGTGCTGTGCCCTGCCTGCCATCTGCCCGAGCTGCCCGTGGTGAGGGCGGCCAGGCAGCAGCAGCTCCACGCTGGCCACGCTCCAGCAGCTCCTGGGCAGGAGAGGGAACGGTGTAAGAGCCTGAATGAGAGATGCAGGACTCCAGGCAGCTCTTCAAAATGCAGTTTATTCCATCCAAGAGGTTACAGCAGTCCAGGGTCATGGGTGACAGAGCTGGGCCTACAGCTGTCAGCTCCAGCTGCAGGCAGGCCTGGAGACCCTTTGGTTTTGGTTACAATGCATTCTAGACTTTTCTTTTGGTTACAATGCATTATATGCTTTTCTTTGCTGAGCATCTTAATACAGCAGAACCAATCTATACCTTAACTTTTATCTCTAGCCTATCATAAATACTGTAATTACCATATTCATGTTACTGTTCTCCAATCACTAAAAGTTAGTACATTGCAGTTTAAGCTAGAAGTTGTTTTTCAGTTTTCTTGCAGTGGAAAATTCTGAGACTTTTTTCTGCTTGCAGCATTTGCTGACTTGTTTGCCTGTGCTATCTTTCTGCTTGGTAAAAACATCTTGTTTAAAGTAAGTTTATCCTTTCCTCTAAGTCATAAAAACCCCTTCTAACTAACACACCCTTTGCCTCCTTGGTTATCCAGTAAGACTGGCTCAACAATTCTTTTCTTCTATATCAAAACTTGCTTCCATCTCTATTCCTTCATCAAAGTCTACATTCAAAAATTTTTCTGCTAAGCACACATATCTGTGAGACTTTCTTGTCAAACTTTCATCCTTCCCAACAGATAGGGAAAGCTAGGAGAGGCCATAGAGAAGGAGAAAAATGGGGCGTCTCTTGTGTATTGGGACATCGGGTTCCCAACAGCTCCAAAGCCCAGACCAGGAGAAGGAAAAGCTGAGATTAACTCCTAAAATGAGGTTTGGGGGTGTCCCCTTTCCCTGTGTGACTCTGCTGCCACCACAGCGCCGCGCAGCCCGGGGCAGGCACGGATGTGTCCTGTCAGTGCATTTCCATCCAGATAACAGAGCAGCTGCTGGGGCTGCTGCTGGGCTGGGAGTGCCACCTGCTCCTATTTCAGCTGGGACAGCAATTCTCCTCTCCCTTCCTGAGCCCCGTTTCCCTCTGGGCTCTGGGATGCGCCTGACACTGCGCTCCTTCCCGGCAGATGTTCCAAACCCGGCTGGGAGCGCACACGCAGCATGCCGGAGGGTGCCAAAGGCTGTGTGAGTGTGTGTTTGGTCAAATGAGAGTGTGTTTGGTCAAATGAGAGTGTGTTTGGTCAAATGAGAGTGTGTTTGGTTAAATTTCTCTGATCTCACCCTCCCTGAGCCCCCGGGCCGGCTCCCGGCAGCCAGGAGCACCAAAAGTGCGGAATGCTCACACGGGGAACCCGCGCTCCTGCTTGGGGATTTTGGGCAGGTCCGGGCACAGCCACCTCCCCAAAGCACTGAGGAGGTGAAGAGCATCACCAGGAGCAGCATCCCAGTCCCTGGCCCAGCTTTTTAAGCGGAGGACAATCGTCCTTTTCCCCAGCACTCCCCTGTAGGAGCGTCGGGGGGTAGGACAGTCGGGACGGACAGAGACAAGAGATCTCTGCAGCCAGGGCTGGGAACTTGTGGGTTATTGCAAAGGGCCTGGGTGCAGGGCCCTGCTGGGAGCTGCCAGCCACAGTTGGGGCAGGGCTGAGAGAAGAGAGGGGGAGAGAGGATGAGAGGGTGAGAGAGTAAAAGGGGTAAGAGAGTAAAAGGGGTAAGACAGTGAGGTTCCCATTACAATACAATAAATCTTCTTCTGTGTTGAATATTCTAATTCTCACTAACCAATCTAGTACAAGATACAAATCCTATAGCATTTACATACAACCTATAGGAATCATTACATCACCACACTGTGTTACATTTTAAACCCTAAAAACTCCTCTTTGGGCCCCTTCTGCCAAGCTGTAGGGTCTGCTCTGACCCTTGGGCCTGTCTGCAAGCAGAGGGTGTTGTTCCATCAAAAGGGGATCACCTTCAGCTGGCCACACCATTGTTTTCCAGTTGTTCAGTAACTGAGGGATCTCAAAGCTTGCTTTCATTTCAATCTCACTTATAGTTTCCATATTCTCAAAATCTTTTGCCAGACAATCATATTTACAAGGCTTTCCCGTCTCATCTTCCCCAACACTCCCCCTTCTCTAATCTGCCATTATCACTTTCTCTGCCCGCTCTGATTTCACGGGCCGGGCTATGCAATCCCTCGTGCCTGGGTGGGGTCGGGCAATCTGATCGCCACCTCTCCATCAGAGTGTCCGCAAACAGCGTCACCGATCCCCGGATCCCGCTCCGACCCCGCTCACTCCCAGCTCCCGGCGCTCAGTGTCCGCCTCGCTGCGGCTCCAGCTCCGGGCAGGCTCCGGTTCCATCCCTGTCACCTTCCGGGCGGGTTTGGATAACCCCAGCCCGCGTCACAGCAGCTCCTGGTCACCAAAATCGGGCTATTCTGTATCGGTAATAGGAAACTCCCAGTGTTTCTCGTGTCTGCTCCCTCCCTGGGGAGAGCAGCCTCTCACCCTAGGATGGGGTGACACCACAGCGTTCAGATCCAGCTCTCATTTAATCCCCACAACATTCTCCTCCTTGGGGGGGAAAGGGGAGGTGCTGTTTGTCCAGCCAAATGATGTGGTGTTGGGGAAGATGAAACAGGAAAGCCTTATAAATATGAGTGCCTGGCAAAAGATTTTGAGAATATGGAAACTATAAGCAAGATTGAAATGAAAGCAAGCTTTGAGACACCTCAGTTACTGAACAACTGGAAAACAATGGTGTGGCCAACTGAAGGTGATCCCCTTTTGATGGAACAACATCCTCTGCTTGCAGACAGCTCCAAGGGTCAGAGCAGACCCTACAGCTTGGCAGAAGGGGCCCAAAGAGGAGTTTTTAGGGTTTAAAATGTAGCAGTGTGGTAATGTAATGATTCTTATGGGCTGTATGGAAATGCTGTAGGATTTGTATCTTGGACTAGATTGGTTAGTGAGAATCAGAATATTCAGCACAGAAGAAGATTTATGGTACTGTAATGGGAACCTCACTCTCTTAGCTCTTGGCTCTTGCCTTTTACTCTCTCACCCCCTCATCCTCTCTGCCCCTCTCTTCTCTCAGCCCTGCCCCAGCTGTGGCTGGCAGCTCCCAGCAGGGCCCTGCACCCAGGCCCTTTGCAATAACCCACAAGTTCCCAGCCCTGGCTGCAGAGATCTCTCATCTCCATCCATCCCCACCATCCTACCCCCAATGCTCCTACAATGTGGAATCACAGAATAATTTGGGTTAGGAGGGACCTTAAAGCACATCTCCAACCCCCTGCCATGTGCAGGGACACCTCCCACTGTCCCAGCTGCTCCAAGCCCTGTCCAGCCTGGCTTGGACACTTCCAGGGATGGGGAAACCACAGCTGCTCTGGGCTGGAGCAAAGGAGAGGGAAATTGTTTCTTTTCAGATAATCAGCAAAACGTCACAGATGGAAAACAAACGCTGGAGCAAGCTGGTGATTAAATGTTTTCTCTGTGGTGCCCCTGAAAGTCAAGATGGAGGAACAAGGAGGAAAATGGGAAATGGGGATTTGTGCTGCATCCTTTCCTCTCCCTGCATGTGCTGGGGTCAGGCAGGAGGAAGGTAAGGAGGAGGAGGAGGAGGAGGCTCTGGGACCCTCACTGGAATCAGCACAATGGGAGGGGAAAATTCCCTGAGCCAACATCCATCAGGAATATCCTGAGTGGATATTCCTGCTCTGTGGAGTCACAAGGCCAAGCATGGCATCACCTCATCATCCCAAAACCCTGTACAAAGTGGGATTACAGGTGGGGAAACTGAGGCACAAGAGGGCTGAGCTGCCAAACACCCCCTCCCACAGGGCAAGGGAGGAGCAGCTCTGCTCTCTTTGCTCCTCTTCCCATGCACAGCCTGAGGGAGCAGCTCTGCCAGTCCAGGGTTTTCCAGCTGAGTCTCCAGATCAGGTCCCTGCAGCAGCTGCAGCCTGGTAACATCCCAGAGTGTTTGCTGGTGCCTCCAAAGCAGCAGCTTCTGTCTGCTCTGTGCTTACTGGGTCTTGTTGGCCACGGGTGACTCTGAAAAAATGACCAAGGAAATTAAAGTTACTGTCAGTAATCCTAAATTCACCTTGCAGGGGAATTCGTGCCCCTCCTGGAGAAGATTTAGTGGACCGTAAAGTGAAAAAAAAAAAAAAAATCACAAAATTGTCAGTACAGGAATGAAATCCAACAGTGCCGCTGTCTGGGGGAGGGAAGCAGAGCAGCACCATCCAGGAGGGTTTGCACAGCTCTCCACTGTTGTAGGTGAGATGGAGACAATACAAAGCAACACACTCCATTTTCAGAAGGCTTCAAACCTGTTTTTATTCTGGCATGAATGCTTTTTATACATTCTTACAAAACTCCTGAGTTTACATTTTACTCATTGATCAGGAGAGACAAAGTGCTCATTGCAGCAGGTACTTGCAGGTTTCTCTCATTTATCCTTCTTTGTTTCTTGGTTTCTATGTCAATGACCTTGGTAGAAAATTCTTTCAGGAGTAAACACGGATCCTCTTCTCAAACTTCTCTGTGGCTCACAGGAGTTGCTGTAAAACCTCTCCCACACTCCACAATAATGATTTAATCTCACCAGCAGTGGGGACAGCCCAAGGTACACCCTGTGCTCCCCAGGACCTGCACTCTCAGGGTCTCTGTGGTCAGGATGACCCTGAGATGTGTCAGAGTCTCTTTTCCCAGCCTGGCAGCTGAAGAAGGAGTCAGGATTTTTCTGTTCTGGATTTCAAGGTTGTTTATTTGCTGTTATCTATAACATTCTCTCTCTGACCTGCTGAGATCTGTCCAGCAGGTTGGTTTGTGGCACACTGACCACACTCAGGGTGGTGTTAGAGCTTTTTATACTAAAAACTACCTGTACATTATTTACAATAATATTCCAATACGTATCACCTATGTTAGACAGTGAGCTTCCACTCTAAACCAATCCAAAAGTGCCAACATCACCCAGAAAATGGAGGCGAAGAAGAAGAAGAAGAAGAAGAAGAAGAAGAAGAAGAAGAAGGAGGAGGAGGAGGAGGAGGAGGACAAGGCACCCCCAAATCCCTCCACCTTGGCTTCTGAACTCCCATTCTAAAAACCCAAAATTCTACTTTTCTATCTTGTAACAATCTAACTATCATTCTAGTTAAACTTTGGTGGCTTGTGAATCCTCACAGAAGGTTGGTAATTGTTTTTTCCATGGGCTAAAATCAAAGACACAGGTGGTTTTGACTCCTTGCCAAGGTCTCTGAGCCCCCTGCCAGGGTCTCGAGTCTTCCAGGGCAGCCAGAGGAATTTCCTGGGTTCCAACACAGAACCCCAAGCCCGGGGTGGTGCTGCTGAGGGAGTGGGGCCTCCCCACCCCACCCTCTGCAAGGATGGAACACAGAAAATTCACCCCAAAAAGGCTCCTGGAGATCTCAGCTGTGATATCACAGCTCCAGCCAGAAGGGGACAGTGGTGCCTGTGTTTTATTTAGGGCTGCACCACGAGGGGTTGAAAGGCTCCAGCTCCCTTTTTTTGCTGTTCAAATCCTCCTTTCCAACACACAGTTGGGCTTTGAAGGGGTCCAGGCTGTTCCCAGTGACAAAAACCCTCCAGGTTTGGGTGCAGAGGGGCTCGAGGGGACCTCAGCTGCAGCAAGGCTGGGTTCTGGCTGCTGGGAGGGAGCAGGGAGATATTGCAGCAAAGATTGAACCTGAGGATGCAGAGAATTCAGCTTTTTGGGGAAGATTTTTCCCTCAGATAAATTAGGAGTTACTGGGCTGATGGGAAAAGTGAGGAGGGAGCTGCTTCAGCTGTGCCATCTCTCTCCAGGGAAGAGATAAATAATGTGACAGAAGTGTCCCTCTTGTGGGCAGAGACAAAAGAGAATGGAAACACCTACCTGTCAATGTGAATCTCAACATGACACTTACCTGCACACTGATGTGGAGATAAATATCATATAACTGCGCAGGAACAGGTATTCAAGCTGTTCCCTGCAGCTCAGCAGATCTTCCTAACCCCAAAATTAACCCCAAAGAGGAGAGCTACCCCTGGCAGAGGGGCTGGCACAGGCTGCAGGGGTAATTTCTTGCTTGGAATTTAAAAAAATGAGGATTAAAGTGAAAGCAGAGCTGGAAACCTGCCAGGGCTCAGCCATGCAGCAGGGTGCTGCTGCTGCTCCTGCTCTGGGGAGGAAGACAAGGGTGGAAACACAGGGAGAGACCATTCTGCTGCCAAAAATCACCACATGTAGAGATCTAGGATCAAAATGTCCCAGGGATCTGGCACCAGCTCTCAGGTGCTGCAGTAAAGCACTGATTCACAGCTCTTTAACATGCTGAACCTCAAATCTAAATTTGTTCCTCTAAAAGTCTGGGATTCACTCTGGGATGGAAAACCAGAATTGACCCTGCTGGGGTTTTCTGGAGCAGGGGCAGAGGGGGCTCTTGGTGATAGATTTAGTCTAAAATATTACTGTTGAAGATTGCAATGCAAGATGTTTTCCATTACGATCTGTATAGCAGATTACCTTTGTCAAGTGGGCAGTTTGCCTTATCTCTCTCTGAGTGATCACAATCACTCCTCCCTCAGGAGGGGACATTGCTGATAACAGCTATTGAATGTCCCGGCATGGCTGATAAGGACTACAGCATCCCACTGGGAGATGTGAGCCCAGAGGGAGGAGCCAAGCATTCCTACCTAGATATAATCTGGAGATTCTGGAACACCAGCACAGCTTCTGCACTGGATTGCCCAGAGGAACAGCAGCTGCCTCTTCTTCCCCTGGATCTTCAGAGGAAGAATACATCCTTCTCTACAGAACCTCCTTGCTCCAACAGAACCACCCCTGATACTTCAAAAAGACTGCAGCCACATTTTCAATCGGACTGCCACCAACACCCTGACCCACAGGGTATCGAGTTCTGGCTCTGTCAGTGTTGTTCTAGTGTACTGCATTGTTTATTTTATCTTTTTATTTTTTTCCTTTCCCTATTAAAGAACTGTTATTTCCTGCTCCCATATTTTTTCCTGAGAGCCTCTTAATTTAAAATTTATAGCAATTCAGAAAGGTAGAGTTTACATTCTCCATTTCAAGAGAGGCTCCTGCCTTCCTTAGCAAGCACCTGTCTTTCCAAACCAAGACAATTTCACTGTGCCTTTGAAGTGGCTAAAACTGGGAGAGCCCCAGGAGACTCTGGGTCAGCCTTGTATGCAGCTGAGATGGAGAATTCAACACAGCTCTTTTCTTAACACTTTCCCAGATGGACCTATTTTTCTTCAATTGTTTAAACTCCACACTTTGACTGCATAGGAGTTTAACAAATTTTTTGACAGACTTAAGTATGCTTTATAGATATGCATGATATTTCTGATTATCTTTCCCCCAAAATGTAGGCACTTTTATTTATTTTTTTTAATACAAAACTCTCCAGTTTGCATCTTTATTTTTCCTTAATGTTAACTTCCGAGAAACATTTCAATGTCAGCCACATAAACTATCATTAAGTTCATGTGTTAACAACTGAAGTGAAAAGGGCTAGAATTTGTCTTTTAAAATATAACTATATTTTATATATAGATATAGATATAGATATAGATATAGAGATATAATATAACTATATATACAATATATAACATACAATATACAATATATACTATATACTATATAATATATAACATATAACATATATAATATATATAATTATACATTATATATATTAAAATATATAAAATATATTTAAATATATTAAGATACATTTAAATATATTATATATAATATATTTTTCTATATTATATAAATAATATATAAATAATTATAAAATAAATAATTATAAAATAAATTTAGAATAAAATAATTATATATATAATTATTTTATATATTATTATATAAAAATATAACTACATAATATTATACTTTGTGTTCTGTAGTTTAAAAAAGACAACTATGCATGAGCTTTCACCAGTTTCTACTCAGTGCATATGCAGAAGCTCTTTTTCAGAAGCATAAAAACTTGAAACATGTATTATTTGGGTGCTGCAGGAGCTGGAAAGGTCCCATTTTCCCCTCAAATTGCTCCAAACCCTCACTTTTCCGCTGCTCCCTGGAGCTCCCTTCTGTGATGGAGTCCGCATGCAAAGGGTAAAGATCCAGCTCAGGAAGGGTCTCAGTGGAGACAAGGCTTTCCAGCCTTCTCCCAAAATGCTGTTTTCTTTCCCCAAGCACCGCTTTTGTGATGCAAAAGCCGAGAGAAGTCCCCGAGCTGGGCTCATCCTCGTGATGAGCTGTCACATCCCGCTCCGTCAGCCCCGGCTGGGCGCGCTCCGATGGGCACAAGTGATGGGAAGAGTCCTGACAGATGGAGCCCCTCCGCCCTCCTTCATGTTATGAATAAGAAGCTTGGCTAGGCCAATATTCAAGCAGCAATCAATTTATTAATTAATATGGTAAAGAATGAGCAATACAGCACTGGGTGCAGTGGGGGAAGTTTTCCCTCCAACTGCACACCCATAGTTGAGGCTTACAGGTGTTTATAGGGGTACTCATCAGCTTTCTCAGCAGTTTCTATTCCAATTTTTACTCATGAGCAATTTCTATTCCCAATTTTTATGTCACAATTCTATACCCATTGTGATTTAGTTTTTCTCAGGATGTATCCCAAAAGGAGCATCCCCAGATGGTGCTGGTCTGGTTTCTGAAAGAAGGAAGAAGAATCCCATCTGGTGAGGTCCAGCTCCCCAGATGTGGGTCCACCTTTTAATTACAAGGACTATAAATCTCATAACAGTGATGTCCAGCTTCCCTTGGTCAAAACTACAAATCCTTGAGTTGATGTTCATCTTCCTTTCTCAAGCTGCTTTTCACTGTTTTGTTAAGGCGTGAGATAAGCATGTTTCCTTTATATATATTCCAAAGCTATAGTTTCAAGGATACAAGCAATATTCTAAAATTATACTTCAAAAGGTTATTATTGCAGAACTCTTTAAGGATTAACTACAAGCAAAAAGCAACATCTTTAACGCTTTAATTCCAATGCTCCTAAATCAACCAAGCTTAATTGCAAACAAACGAGAGGTTCAAAGGCCTTCTTCCATGCTTTACTTTCCTCAGTTATTATTAGAATTCACAACTGTCCCATGGTTGGTCCCCACATATATCGCAATCACAAATACACACGTTGCCTGTATGTACCTGACATGAAACACAGCTTGGTATTTCACATTCAGCCCTTGCCTCCTTTTCCATCCCCCTGTGTGATGTTTAAAACCTGCCCTTTTCAACGGTTGCTCCTGGCAGTGAAGGGGGGACAAGGATCCTCTGTAAAATTTGGGGGAAAAATGGGAAATCCCACTCATTCAGCCCCTTTGTATGGTGCCTTGGGCTGGAGAGGTGGCACTTTAACATGGATAAATCCTCAGGAGCTCTTGGGTGTTGCTTTAGGACACGAAATAAAATGACACAGATACTGGACTTCTTAAGGTAAAAAAGAGGGCGTTTAATTTTTGACTCAAACATTTATAGTTTTCCAAAAGTGCAGGTGGATTGGAGGGTGACAGTGCCACCTCCCCAATGATACTGGACAAACCAACAGTCCATCAAATTTCTCTTCCTCCATAAAAGAATGCAAAACAATCAGTTATTTACAGAAAGCTTGTGAGAAAGTTTGTTACAAGAATGTAAACATCAGAAGGCTTAGAAAAACTTAAAAAACCTGGGCAACACTTGGGCACTGATAGATCCACCACCCCAGCGGCCTTTCCACCCCACAGCCTTCTTGGGGGTAAAATATTATAAAATAAGTATTTGTAAAAAGAAAAATCAAAGTATTTTACCTAACTGCAGCTGGCTCTGGAGGGACTGGTTCCTCCCTGCTGCCCCCAACCTTCCCTTCCAGCCCCTCACCCCTCCTCTGCTCCCTCCAGCACCGCCCCCAGCTCCATGGTGGATATCCTGAAACGAGACAGTGAAATTCACTGGTGTAAAACAAACCAACCCACGGGAGCCCACCTCCCCTCATCCCTTCCATTAACAATCCTCCTTCCCCCTCCCTGCACCCTGCAGGGGAGGAGGATGAGACAGGAGCTGCCAGGGAGCTGTCACAACATCCCCGGCACCGCTGCCGGAGACGCGCGCATCCCACGCTCACATCCTGCCTTTTTTGTTCCTAAAAATTTATTTTTTATTCCTAAAAAAATTTATTTTTTAATTTATATTTTAAAATATCTTAATTTGTATTTTTAATTTATATTTTATTTTTAATTTTTTAATTTTTATATTTTTTTAATTTTATTTTTTTTAATTTTATCATTTTAACCGCCTAAACCCGACCCCTCCTCCCTCTAAGCTCGGCCTGGCCTTGTTCCCCTGCTCCACCCTGAGACCAGCACATTCCTGGCTGTCCCAGTAAAACCAGAAGCCCCAAGGGATGATCCCAAACTGGTTTCCCTTTTGCCAGAGGTCCTTTCCCAGCCTCAGGCAGGTGGAGCTGCTCACCACATTATTGCCTCATTCCTCAGGTGCCCAGCTAATCCAGGGCTGGGGAAGGCTCCAGATCCCCTGATAATGCAAATGAGCAGCTTTTCCTGCTGGTGGGGTAAAAATCTTGGTGAAAATCTAGGAATTGGATAGAAAAGAGGAAGGAAAGGGTAGTGTGGCTGGACTTGCAGCTGCAGCATCCTCCCTCCCCATTCCCCATTCCCCAAAATTTCTGAAATGGGGAAATCATGAAATTCACGTGCATGATAATAAGGCTCTCTGAACCTCCCCCAGCTCTGCTCAGCATCCATCTCACCTGTTCCACATTTCTGATGTCCTGTGGCCATATTCCCCAGCATTTCAAAATCCAATTTTCCTGAATGCCAGGAAGGTTTATTTTCCCAGTGGAACACACTTACAGCACTCAACTTCCACACGGTAAGGTTGAGTTAGATGTATTTTCAGGAAGAAAAGAAAATCAGTCCCCATGGCTTCACTGACAGGGTGAAAGGGAACAATGGAGATGCTGGATAATCCATGGAGATGTTGGACCATCCATGGAGATGTTGTATCATCCATGGAGATGTTGGACCATCCATGGAGATGTTGGACCATCCATGGAGATGTTGGATCATCCATGGAGGTGCTGGATCATCCATGGAGGTGCTGGATCATCCATGGACATGCTGGACCATCCATGGAGATTCTGGATCATCTTTGGAGATGTTGGATCATCCATGGAGATGTTGGATCATCTTTGGAGATGTTGGATCATCCATGGAGGTGCTGGACCCTCTCTGGGGGTTGGCCCATCATCTCTGCCTTTTCTTTTGGTTGCAAATGCATTCTATACTTTTCTTTTGGTTACAATGCATTATAGACTTTTCTTTGCTGAGCATCTCAATACAGTAGAACCAATCTATACCTTAACTTTTATCTATAGCCTATCATAACTACTGTAATTACCATATTCATGTTACTATTCTCCAGTCACTAAAAGTTGGTACATTGCAGTTTAAGCTAGGAGTTGTTTTTCAGTTTTCTTGCAGTGGAAAATTCTGAGACCTTTTTTCTACTTGCAGCATTTGCTGACTTATTTGTCTGTGCTATCTTTCTGCTTGGTAAAAACATCTTCTTGTTTGGGGTGGGTTTGTCCTTTGCTCTAAGCCATAAAAACCCCTTCTAACCAACATATCTTTTGCCTCCTTGGTTATCCAGTAAGACTGGCTCAGCAATTATTTTCTTCTATATCAAAACTTGCTTCCATCTCTATTCCATCTTCAGACTCTACATTTAAAAATCTTTCTGCTAAGCACACATATCTGTGAGGCTTTCTTGTCAAACTTTCATCCTTCCCAACACTCCTGGGTTCTGCCCTACTGGTGAGACTGGTCCCAAGCTCGGCTTTCTTGGGATGGCACCAGTTTGAGAGCAGGGAGAGGAGATGCAGGATTGTGGGTTTTCTTCTCCAATGTGTCTCACCCCCACTCCTCCCCTCCCAAAACTCCGTTTTGTGTCACCTGCTCCTCTCGGGATCCCAAATGGTGCCAAAATCCATCTGCAGGCTGGTGGGAGTCAGCCCTGCCGGGGAGAGGCTGCCAGGCACTGAGAGGCACGCAGGATTTTTCAGCCCCCTCCTGCAGCCGAGATCTGGAACACTTATTTCTGCCTCAAGGGTGTAATTGAAGCCCTTGGGGACCCAGAAAAAATGTGTCTCGTGTCTCGCAGGGTGTTGTGTGATGGTTTCTGTGAAAAACTGCTCGGGAGTGAGCAGGAACGGGAGGGACCTGCAGCACCTTTCCCAGCACAGAAACATTTCCAGCTGCACAGGTGAGCTCTGAGCACACCTGGTGCCAGGTATGCCCAAAGCCACGGGGATCAATGTCACAGATACATTTTATGAAAAATCCTTTCCTTAGGATTTTTTCTCCTGAGAAGCTGAGAGGCCTCAAGAACAAAATGTAAACAATGGTTATCTGCTGCTGTGGAATGCAACAGGTGCATCTGGGATTGGTCTCATGTGGTTGTTTCTAATTAATGGACAATCACAGTCAGCTGGTTCGGACTCTCTGAGACAGAAGCTTTTGTAATCATTCTTTCTTTTTCTATTCTTAGCCAGCCTTCTGATGAAATCCTTTCTTCTATCCTTTTAGTACAGTTTTAATATAATATATATCATAAAATAATAAATCAAGCCTTCTGAAACATGGATTCAGATCCTCATCTCTTCCCTCATCCTCAGACCCCTGTGAGCACGGTCACAGATCAACCCCTCGGGAGTCACCTCCTTGCTGATGGGCACAGGGACAAGCCTGGGGCAGGGTTTGCCACAGCCAGACTCCTCTGACACGCTCCGAACGTCAGCGTGGCTCCAGCGCCTCCTCCCCGGCTCCATCCCTGGTACCGAGGCATGGCAGGAGGGAAACAAGGGAAAAACCCCCCTGGCACCAGTGCCAGGTCCATCTCACCGATGCTAGGTCCATGTCACCAGTGCCAGGTCCATCACACCGGTGCCAGGTCCCTCTCACCAGCACCAGGTCCATGTCACCGGTGCCAGGTCCACCACACCAGTGCCAGGTCCCTCTCACCGGTGCCAGGTCTGTCTCACTGTGCCCCAACCGTGCCCACCCGGTTTCCCCTCGCCCACCGCAGCCCCTGCCTCCCACCCCGCATTCCCGAGCACCCCTGGCAGAGGAATCCTCCCTGCCGAACACAACAGCCCCTGCCAGGATAAAAGCGAGGCTCTGAATAATTCATGTTTCAATCTTTTTTACCACCGTCTGCTGTAAATATTTAAATAGCTCCAAGATGTCTAGAGCTGAACTTGGGGAGGATGAACCTGAGCAGAGCCTGGGGCTCAGGGAGCAGCACGGTGGAGGGGGATGAGCTGGGGATGGAGCACAGGGAGGGTGGCAGATGCTGTGGGGGTATTTTCTTGGCTCTGTGTGTGCACTGGGGAAGGGACAAGAGAGCTCCTTGGTGGAAAAACTGATTTATATCTCCATAAGGAGCAAATCTCCAAGCCTTTCTGCCTTTCCAAATTAAAAAAAAAAAATTAAATAAAAAAAGGAAAAAGGCAGCTCAGAAAGGAAAGCATTCCCACAGTAGGATACAGGAGTATCCAAAGGACATGGTTCAACTCTCCTCCCCTCTCCTCTGCTGCCTTCCCCTGGCTCAAAACCTCAGTGGAATTTCACTCGAATTTATGATTGCCAAAAAAAAGATCAGCAAATTCCTCTGGTCTGCAGCTCCCTGCGCTCTGCTCTCCACCTGGAAAACAAGAAAACAACATCTGACATTAAAACTAAGACATGTGATCCTGGGCCAGCTCCCAGCTCCCAGCGCAGCATCCAGCCTGGACACGAGTTATTTACCTAATCCCAGTGGGTTGGGAACAGCTGGGAGCTCACTGCAGGAATCAGGAACCCCTCCAGGGACAAACCCTGTCCCAGCAGTGGAATTGTGTTGGTTTTGTTGTCAGTGTGGAGGAGAACAGCACAGCCCTGGGCAGCTGCTGAGTGGCTGCATCTTCTCCTGCTTCAGCATCCCCACAACCCTTCCCAAAAGTCTTGGGTTGGAAATGGGGGTGTGCATTCTATCATCATCTGTCAGAGGTGGGGCAGTTCTGTGCTGTTCATTGGGCAGTTTTTTCTTTATCTGTCCTATAACCAATCCTCCCTCCAGGAGATATCTGCTGTCATTGGGCCATTAATTATTAATTATCTTCTGTTCACAGCCACTGAGTGTCCCTGCAGGGCTGATCCCATCCCAGCATCCCATGGGAGATGCTCCGCCCAGGGGAGGAGCCAAGCATTCCTACCTGGATCCAATCTGAGCCTGGCACAGCACAGCAGCCTTTGCCCCCTGCATTGCCAGAGGAGCAGCTTTCTGCTGCCCTGCACGGCCAGAGGGAGCCCAGGCCCATCTGCAGCAGCCCTGGAGCTGCAGAGGAAAACTCCCCCCTTGTGCAGGATCCCTGCTGCAGCAGAGCCACAGCTGGCACTGCAGGAGGGCTGAGCCCCCATGGATGGGGCTGGGACACCACCCTGACACACAGGGGATCAGCTCTGCTCTGACTCTGGCAGTGGTTTGTTTTCTTTTTTGTGCTATTGCATTTGTATTTTAATTTTCCTATTAAAGAGCTGTTATTCCTATTCCCATATATTTGCCCAAGAACTCCTTAATTTCAAAATTATAATAATTTGGGGGGAAGGGGTTTACATTTTCCATTTCAAAGAAGGCTCCTGCCTTCCTTAGCAGACTGCTGGCTTTTCAAACCAAGACACCAAATAACTGCTGGAGGAATTATTGCCACCGTGGCTGCAGAGATGGGGACTCCTGGTCCTAAGCTGATGTGTCCCTCAGCCACCTTGTCCCCACACCTCCACATCTCCCCAGGGCTCTGCTTTGGGCTCCCTCTGGGGATGTGCTCAGCTGCTGGAGCTGTGGGCATTTTCCTCCTGGGGGTTTCAGTGGGTCTCACCAGGACCAGGGGTTTTCCAAACCCAGTTTTAAATGTGTCAAGTGCTCTTCACTCTTCCATGTCTCCCTGCACCAGCACATGAAAATGTGTTTGTGGTGCTCTTGGTCCTCCTCTCCAGGAGACTCTGGCTGCAAATTCCTTCATCATCCTCCAGTGAAAGGTCAAAAAAAAACTCCAGGAGGGGTTGTGCTCTTGCTCCACAGCCTGGTGGGGTGTCCTATCTTTGTCACCAGAGGAGCAGGGACCAGGCAGCACCAGCAAATCCTGCCCATGGCCCCCCTGAGATCCATCACTGCAGAGGCTTTGGGGCCATCCTTGCATAAAAACTGGTCCAAGGTACCTCGACAGAGATATAATCCTAATAATAACCTTAGAATCCTTTCCTAAAGACAACTTCTGGTCTGGAAACAAGGGGGAATCACTTTTAACTGAAAGAGAGTAGGTTCAGATGAGATATTAGGAAGAAATTCTTCCTTTTGAGAGTGGGCAGGCCCAGGCCCAAGGTGCCCAGAGCAGCTGTGGCTGCCCCTGGATCCCTGGAAGTGCCCAAGGCCAGGTTGGGTCTTGGGATAGTGAAGGTGTCCCTGCCATGGCAGGGGTGGAATGAGATGAGTTTTAAGGTTCCTTCCAACCCAAACCATTCTGGGATTCCATGGAGCAGCTTTCTGGGGGCTCTTTGGCTTCCTCCTCTGGAATCAGAGTAAATGAAAACTTTGGGACACCAAAGCAATTTGCAGTTTGAGTATTTGAATGACTGTTGCTCTTAAACCAAGCTCTTAACTCAGTTTAACCTTTTAAAAGCCTTTTCTCAACCAACTTAACATCTGAAACAAAAGAGATTTTGCTTTCCCAGTAGGATGCTTTGATAACTTCAAATCTTTTTTCCTCATCTCCATTCCCAAGCCAAGATATTCATCAAAACAATATGTTTCCCACAACAGCAACAGCAACAAAAGGCTGGGAGTCAATGAGTCATCATTTTTCTGTGAAGAAAAATAAACATTTCCCCAGTTCCCTGCTCAGGGATGGCACAAATCTCTGCACCAGCCCCTGTGGCTGAAGCAGCTGTGGCAGCTCCCAGCCAGATGTGGAGGTTTCCTGGGTGTAGGTGCAGGTCCAGGTTGTCTGGGCAGGGTTTTGTCCTCCCTCTGAGGCTGGTGACAACATCTCCAACCTTTGGGGCATGGTGGGCTTTGCCCTCTTGGCTTATTCAATTCACCACAGAGATTTTGGAGCCCGCCAAGGAGAAGGAGGGTGTGCAGATGGACTAAACACCAAAGTGCTGGGCAGCTGGGAATGGTTCCCTGTCACAGACATCTTTTGTGAAAAATCCTTTCCTTAGGATTTTTCCTCCTGAGAAGCTGAAAGGCCTCAGGAACAAAATGTAAACAATGATTATCTGCTGCTGTGGGATGCAACAGGTGCATCTGTGATTGGTCTCATGTGGTTGTTCCTAATTAATGGCCAATCACAATCAGCTGGCTTGGACTCTCTGTCTGAGCCACAAACCTTTGTTATCATTCTTTTCCTATTCTATTCTTAGCCAGCCTTCTGATGAAATCCTTTCTTCTATTCTTTTAGTATAGTTTTAATGTAATATATATCACAAAATAATAAATCAAGCCTTCTGAAACACGGAGTCAGATCCTCATCTCTTCCCTCAGCCTCAGACCCCTGTGGACACAGTCACAGCTCCCAGCTCTTGGTTGTCCTCCCACCTCTGGAAATGAGGAGGGAGGGAGAGGTTGGTGCACTGGGGAGATTTGACCAGCCTGTGTGGATTGAGGCACCCCATGGGGACACCTCACCCCCTTTGGGGCCAGAGATTGCATCAGGTCCTCACCAGCAGCAGCTGAGATTCCCATTCCATGGGACCTTGGCTGCTGAGCAGGCTCCAGCTCTCCCCAAATCCCAGCATTGATGGGCACAGGGACACGAGCTCTGCGCCTTTGTACCACTGCACAAAACCTGGGGCAGGATGGAGCCGGAGGGGAGCCCAGGTGGCTTCAGTAAAACAGAGAAAGACAGAGAAAAGGGACACCAAAAAAAAAAGAAATCAGGGAGTTGAAAGCCTTGGCTGATCAATTGTCCACAGAAGGCCTGGGAGGGTTCACTCTGTACTAAGTGGTTTATAGATTTCCTCTAAATAGGAAGATGCAGCACATGAACCATGGTGAGAGGTACAAGGCTGACGTAGGGGGACAGGGGACAGACTCTGGGGCTGCTGGCCTGGCCCTGTGCTCCTCCAACACACCTGGCAGGGGCTGATGGGGGGACACAGCCCAGCAAAGGCTCCTCCCCACCCCAGGCTGGGAAATGCTGCAGGGATGGGGTTTTAAAGCCTCCCAGGACACTGAATCCTTTTATTTTGGAGGATGGTGCTAAAGGAACTTGCCCATGGGGAAGAAAACAAGCAGAATATCCTTTCCTGCCTTTGTGTACCCCCAACTCTGGCCAAGTTCCAACAGTGTGAGCACATCCATCCCACTGGCACCTCCTCATCCCACCCCAGGGAGGAATGGGATCCTATGGGAGGGTGAGTGAGCAAGGGTAAAACCAGCCCCATGTCACAGCCACAGTAAGGAGGGATTTTCCTGATTCTTAAACATTCCCACCGTGTCCCAAGGGGAATTGCACCCTGGTATCACCTGGGAGAGGTTGGAGCAGTTTCCATTTAACCAAGAAATGGTCAGGAGTGAGAGGGCTGGAGGTGGAGGGAAGGGGTTGATCAACCCCCTCATCTTTTATTGATGGGAACTGTGAGCAGAACTGCTGGAGCCACGTCCTTGCAGGAGGCTTTGGGAGGAAAAATGGACAGCCAAGGCCATAGCCTTGAAGGAAAGTCTTATCTGGAGGGTCGGATCAATAGGAAGAAGAACCATATGAGACTTCTTGTCTCTCCCAAAGCCATTGAAAACCTGCCAATCCTTCCCAATGCTTTTAAGACCTAAGCAGGAAATCACTAAAAATGAATGGCTTTGCTCCAGGGTGGAAACATCACCAGGGCATGCTGAGAAGGAAATTTTCACTCCTGAGACTCTTGGATTCACCCTGATTTCCCTACAGATCTCACCAGATCCCTTGCAAAGTCTTTTCCTCCTCTGTTGGATGTAGAAATCCTCTTGTAGACAGATCTGGTGGAGAGGACCCACCCTGGCTTGGGAAGGTGTGGCCATGAGGCAAATCCCATGGGCATTCAGGTAATGTTCTGAGAGCAGGAATGGGATACCCTGAGACAGGACACCCTGTGGCTCCTACTGAGGGGTCTGTGTGGAAATGTGAGCAAGACATTCACCTCCAGGGACAGCCTGGGCTTTCTCATGGGACCCAGAGGGATGAGCCTCTGTTGGCACTCAGTGCATCCCTCCGGGTGTCCAGAGTTGTGAGGACCCAGCCAGGGGGCTCAGAGACCTGGGCACACAGCCCAGAGCACCTGGGGATTTGATTTTGACCCCTGGAGCAAACTGCCAGCTTTGTATGAGGATCTGAAAGTCACAGAAGTTTGAATAGTATAATAATAAAATGATCACAGGGTGAAAATGTAGATTTTAGGAGTTTTGGTATGGGGGTTATGGGGACAAGATGGAGGAACTTGGGCATGTCCAGCCTTTCTTCTTCTTCTTCTTCTTGTTCTCCATTTTCTGCAGTGATGTTGGCACTTTGGGATTGGTTTAGGGTAGAAGTGCACTGTCTAACACAGGTAATGGGTATTGGGAATTAAGTGTAAATATGTTATATGTAGTTTGGAGTATAAAAGGACAACACAGAGTGCCTGCTGAGCAGATCTTGGCTGGGCAGAAAGAAAATTTTATAGATAAGAATTAATAAACAGCTTCAAGACCAAACAGTGAAGAGTCCAGACTCGTTCTTCAGCTGCGTGGGCCAAAACGGAGACATCCTGCACATCTCGGGGCTGCAATTAACAACCAAAAACCTGAGAAGCCTCCCCATTCCCAGGGGACCCAGAGGAAGGAGCATCCCCAATCCCACAGGATTTGGGTACCCACACTCCCACCATCACTCCCCTGCAGCAGAACTCCACCCTGGGTGAAGCCTGGGAAGCAGGGCCAGGATCTCCAGGCATTTTAAGGTCCATTAACTGCCAGAGTAAAGGCTGAGCCTCATCAGGCATAAAACTGGAGTAAATCCAGGGACGTGTGCAGGGTTAGAATACCAGAGAGGTGCTGGGAACCAAAGGCTGTCTGGGCTGTGTGCTTGGAGATGAACAAGCTCAGCAGCCCAGAAGATGCAGCCCTGAGCCGTCCCAAAGCCCTGGTGACCCTCACACTGCCATGGGTGGGACCTTGGGGCTCGTCTGGGTTCCTCCAGCGCCAGAAACGCTGCTCTGAGCAGGGATGACTCGAGGATACAAGAAGATGATGACTCTGGGGTGGGGAAAGACAGGAACACGGAGCCCTTGACTCATCTCTGACACACAGGGACATTCCCAGGAGAATTTCATCAGGCCTTGGTGCCAGGACCACCTCGTGGGCAGCAGACAGACAGACAGACAGACAGAGGCCTTGCTGCACATCAGCCACCCAGCTCAGCTCAGACAAGGGAAGGGCATTCATGCAGAGCAGCAGAGCCTTAACAAGGCCTGTGTTTGTGCATTCCTGGTGGAAGGATTCAGGAAAACAAGCTCAGCTGGTCCAGGGATGTTGGTGCAAGAGGTGCCACCCTGCAGTGCCACTCAAGGACTTCATTGTCCCCTAAACTTGGTGTCCCATGCCCACACTGGGGCCTGTGGCAGTGCCCACACTGAGCTCCAGCTGTTGCAGGGAAGGTGAGGGAGGCTGGTGCCATGTCCCCGATGTTGGGTGAGGTGTTTAAGATGCATCCTGTGGAGCTCAAAACCAGGCTGGAAGGTGGAAAGCATGAAGGGAAGATGGATCACAGCTCCTGCTCTCCCCTCGTGCAGCAGCTGCTCTCTGCCCCCTGCCAGCCCTGCACGGTGGGAGCTCCCTGCTCCAAACCTTGTGTTTGATCCCTGTGGGAGGACGGGGCAGGAATAGGGGGACAGAGCAGGCCTGGAAGTTGATTTTGCACCTTCAGCTAACTGAAGTCAGAGTGGGCGGGAGCAGTGCAGTGGCAGCAGCTGGAGGGAGCCCGGGCAGCCAGGAAAGCTCAACCCTGCACACCAAATGTGGGAACCCAGGAAATTCCTCTGGCTGCTCTGGAGGGCTCCAGCCCCTGCCCAGGGAACTCAGAGACCCTGGCACAGAGCCCAAGATCCCTGTGACTCTGATTGAGCCCTTGGAAAAAACAATTACCAACCTTTATATGAAGCATTACAAGCCACCAAAGTTTAAGTAGAATGATAGTGAATTTATCACGGAGTGAAAAATAGATTTTTGGGTTTTTTAGAATGGGGGTTCAGGAGGCAAGATGGAAGAATCTGGGCCTTTCCAGCCTTTTTCTTTCTTCTTCTTGGCCTCCTTCTTCTGGGTGATGTTGGCACTTGAGATTGGTTTGGAGTAGAAGCTCACTGTCTAACATAGGTGATAGGTATTGGAAAGTAATTGTAAATATTGTACAGGTAGTTTTTAGTGTAAAGACATAACACTGCCCTGGGGGCAGGCAGAGTGCCTCTGTCTGTCTTGCTGAGCGGACCTCTGCTGGACAGGAGAAAGAATTTTATAGATAAGATACAATAAACAACCTTGAGGCTGAGAACTGAAGAGTTCTGACTCCTTTGAGCACTGGGCTGGGAAAAGAGACTTGTACTTATCTCAGGGTCACTGTGACCAGCAGAGATTCCAAGAGCCAAAGGCTCCAGAAAGGAGCATCCAGAGGGGGCTCCTCTCTTCTCTGGGGGCATTAAAGGCACTGGCTGAGAGTGTGGAGGGAAATGTCCTCAGGGCTCCACTGTGAAATATGGATCCAGGCATGGAGCTGGTCATGGGAAGCAGTTACAGGCAGGGAAACTCCACATTCCAGCTCTGCTCTGCCTGGACACCGATCAAAGTCATCCCACCCCACACAGTTAGGTTTTAATAAGGGTTTTCCAGGCACTGGTGCCCGGGAAATCTGAACGCCACGCCTTGCATCACGAGTGGGCATCTCTGGTCCATCTGGGCTTGTTTCCTTGACTCCTTCCACCACCACAAACACAGAAAAGCAGGTTCTTTTCAGGCTTTCCTCCTCTTACCCCGAGGCAAATGGCTAAATTAAGCCGGATGAATCATGCGGAGGAGTTTCTCTCTGCTGACCGTGACGGGGCTCCCAACACCGAGACCGATGGATGGAGAGTTCCTTTGGGAATGCTTCCATCAGCATGAGCCGTGCCAGAGGGACCAGCCCGGTGGCTCCAGGGCTCCTCCCTGCCCAGGAGCACCAGCAGGGTGATAAATCCCCTCTCCTGGTACGGGGTCAGGCCTGGGGTCAGCGCAGGGCGGGCAGGTGCCTGTGCTGGGAGGGAAGGAGGAGCAGGCTGAGGATGGAGATCGATAGGACACACTCATCTTCCCGTGCATCAGCGGCCTCCCGGGGTACATTTCATACACTAAAACACATTCCCCCCGTTTTCTATTTATGGCAAATGAGTGGCTGGTCCTCGTGGAGCTGCAGCGCTGTGCTGAGCTGGTGCTTCTGCTGGGGAGGGAGGGGAGAGGGAGAGTTCCTGGGATGCTGGTGGGAAAGGAGAGTTCCTGGGATGCTGCTGGAGACGGAGGGTGGGTGTGATGGTGTTTGCAGGGGTCTGAGGATGAGGGAAGAGACGAGGATCTGACTCCATGTTGCAGAAGGCTTGATTTATTATTTTATGACATATAATATATTAAAGCTATACTAAAAGAATAGAAGAAAGGATTTCATCGGAAGGCTGGCTAAGAATAGAAAAAACAAAGAATAACAAAGGTTTGTGGCTTGGACAGAGTCTGAGCCAGCTGACTGTGATTGGCCATTAATTAAAAACAACCCCATGAGACCAATCACAGATGCACCTGTTGGATCCCACAGCAGCAGATAACCATTGTTTACATTTTGTTCCTGAGGCCTCTCAGCCTCTCAGGAGGAAAAACCCTAAGGAAAGGATTTTCCATAAAAGATGTCTGTGACAGGGGCTGCTCCTCCCTGCCCTCGGGGGGATGCAAGGACGGAGCTGCTGCTGCCCTGGGGTGTCCTGAGCCAGGGATCCGCAGGGCCAGGCTGGAGGGCAGCTCCTGTTCCCTGCTGGCCCCCGGCCAGGGCGGGGAGGAACACCAGAGAGGAGAATTTGTGCCGCAGAGCGGTGCCAGGAGCGCCGTGATGCCCTCTGTGTCCGTCCTTGCACAGCACAAACCCCTCCGGGCTGGTGCTCCCAGTGTCCTCCCCCGGGGACCTCGTGCCTCCTCCCACTGTGGGAAGGATGCTGCTCCAGGGATGAGAAATGCTGGAATTTGGCGTGTCTGCTGCATTCGTTGCAGTGGAATGGAAATGCTGGAGGGTGGAAGGGAGGGGGATGCTCGTGGGGAGGGGTGTCCCCCAGCTCTGCACTGGTTTGTCAGGAGCTCAGCCCTGTGTGGAGACTTCTGGAAGCTGGAGAATAACTGAAATGCCATTAGGAGCTGAGCAGAGGAGCTCCTTGCCCTGCAACCAGTGAGCTGCAGTAAGAGCTTCTGCATCAGACCATTGCCTGCACTCCTCTGCTGAAATCACTGCAGACTGCCCAGACATCTGAGTCTCTTCTTTCCTAAAGCACTTTAGAGCTCCTAATGAAAAGCACTGTGTAAGAGCCACGCAACATCAGCAGCAGAATAATAATAGTTACTCTGTGCCTGCTCCTTGCCAGTCTTACTGGATGCCACATCCTTTTTTTCGGTGTCTGTCTTCATGAAATTATGTCCTGTTATACCAAATGTTCCATTGCTCTGGGGTTTTTTTACATCCTTAAGGATTTCAGGGCATTACAGTAACCCAAAACCTTTAAAAACATTTGTGAGTAAAGTGCTGTGGGCTGCCTGGCTGGGAGATGTTATACAAGTGCACAGCATCCTTCTTTCTCGTTTGATGGAGGTCCTTCAGGGTTAAATTCTTCTGCCTTTTACAGAGTGGAAATAACCAGCATGTGAATGTTCAAGAGCATGGATCAGACCAGTCTGCAAGTGGAAGAAGTTGCAGCCATCTGTGCAGTTGCTGGAGGGAGGCCAACAGCCAAGGGGAGCCTCATCCCTGCATCCCTGGGAGGTGCCAGTCTCTCCATGGAGCACCCTGAGCCCCAGGTGACCCCAGCAGACCAGACTGCTTGGATTCAGAGAGCTGAGGCTGCAAAATCAGCTTCCAGGCCTGCTCCTTCCCCCTGTCCTCCCACAGGGATCAAACACAAGGTTTGGAGCAGGGAGCTCCCACCGTGCAGGGCTGGCAGGGGGCAGAGAGCAGCTGCTGCACGAGGGGAGAGCAGGAGCTGTGATCCATCTTCCCTTCATGCTTTCCACCTTCCAGCCTGGTTTTGAGCTCCACAGGATGCATCTTAAACACCTCACCCAACATCTGGGACATGGCACCAGCCTCCCTCACCTTCCCTGCAACAGCTGGAGCTCAGGGCATAGGACACTGGGTTTAGGGGACAATGAAGTCCTTGAGTGGCTCTGCAGGGTGGCACCTCTTGCACCAACATCCATGGACCAGCTGAGCTTGTTTTCCTGAATCCTTCCACCAGGAATGCACAAACACAGGTCCTGTTAAGGCTGTGCTGCTCTGCATGAATGCCCTTCCCTTGTCTGAGCTGAGCTGGGTGGCTGATGTGGAGCAAGGCCTCTGTAATGCTTTTCACCTTCCAGCCTGGTTTTGAGTCCTGAGGATCCATCTTAACATCTCAGCCAACATCTGGGACATGGGACCAGCCTCGCTCACCTTCCCTGCAACAGCTGGAGCTGGGTGATGCTCCTGCCAGATGGGATCCTGCAGACCCCTCCTTGGGATGAGAGGCCTTGAATCCAGAACCAGCCACCCAGAGAGCAGCAAACCTTTATTTTCTGGGACATGTTTCACTCAAACCCTTCCCCACAGCACCCTCGGGGGCTGGGGGCACCTCACCATGGATTCATGGAGTCACAGAATGGTTTGGGATGGAAGGGACCTGAAAAGTCACCTTGTTCCAGTCCCCTGCCATGGCATGTCCTGCTCAGGGAGGAGTTGGGAGTTTAGCTGATCCATCCAACCGATCCCTTTGTAAACTCGGACAATACGGGGCTGTATCCTCTGTTGCCTCCTTCTACAACTCAGGAATTTATTATCCCCGCCACCAAAGCTGGTAAGCTGCAAGATAAAAATGCTATTTCTGCCCAGGATTTCTGCAGCTGCCTCCAAGCATTTGCAGCCACTTTTTAGTTATTAAAGCTCAGCTATGAAGAACTGCATCCCTTCAGCAGAGATTTGCCTTTAATTAGCCAAGGATAAAAAGGACAGTGCAAGACAACCCCGCTCCTCAGCGGGAAAGGCTCCGCTCTCAAATGCTGCCCTTGGCACTTCTGCCCAGGCAGGGAGCAGGTGCCTGGCACAAGAGATTTGTTCTGCTTGCCTTGCTTGCTCCAAACCTTCCCTTCTCACTGGGTAAAACCCCATCCCTGGGGCCTGACCCTAGCCTGGAGGTGCAGGGGGGCAGCTGTGGTGGGATGTGCCAGGCTGGGCTCCACGGGGATGTGAGCAGCAGGGTGACCTTGGCACAAGAGATTTGTTCTGCTTCCCTTGTTGCCCCAAACCTTCCCTTCTCACTGGGTAAAACCCCATCCCTGGGGCCTGTCCCTGCCCTGAAGGCCGTGAGGGGGCAGGGAGGGCATGGCAGCTGTGCCAGGCTGGGTTCCACGGGGATGTGAGCAACAGGGTGACCTTGGCACAAGAAATTTGTTCTGCTTGCCTTGCTTGCCCCAAACCTTCTCCTCTCGCTGGGTAAAACCCCATCCCTGGGGCCTGACCCTGCTCTGAAGGTGCTGGGAGGGCATGGCAGCTGTGGTAGGCTGTGCCAGGCTGGTCTCCACAAGGATGAGAGCAGCAGGGTGACCTTGGCATCCCCAGCTCCCCAAACCCCAGCACAGCTCTTGCCAGGAGCGGGTTTCGGCTGCATTAAAGCAGCAGCAAAACAAACTCTGAGCTCTCGCCAGCCCTGGGGTTTCTCTGCAGAGCCCTTGGGTCCCTGTGAACTCAGCAAGGCATCCTTTAAACCAACAACCTCCCAGAGACTCCTCTGTGTAAGAACATCATGGAATTCTGGGGTGGATCAACGCCCACAGCAGCAGCCACAGAGAGCAGGAGAGGGGCAAAGCTTCTGCTGAACCTTTGGGGGAAACTTCCCAGATCCCCCAGGCCCAGATGGTCCCACTGCTTTTTTAGATTAAAAAGTTCAAGCAGTTTCACTGTGCCTTGTCCCCAGCACAGGGAGGCTCAGAGCACCGAGATGTCCAAGCAGGACCTGGGCACTCCAGGCTAAGGAAAGCACCAAGTGCCTTCTTCATGAAATTATGGTGACATTGGAACAAGGAACCCCAGCACTCTAATATTTGGGCACAGCTGGCTTTAGTCCTTGGGTAATATTTGTCTGCCCTGATGCTTTGTAGATGTGGGGCCTCAGGACACTCAATTCTGCCTCAGTAAAAGCACAGATTCAAATTTAATACACCCAAATATTGGATCTTATTTTTCTGCCCTAATGCTTTGTAGACGTGGGGCCTCAGCAGACTCAATTCTGCCTCTGTAGAAGCACAGATTCATATTTAAAATACCCAAAGATTCATATTTAACACACCCAAATATTGCTCTCCTTTGCCTAACCCCCCTTTCTCCCACCCTGGACACTGTGCTGAGGTGCAGATGACAGAGCTGCTCCCAGGAATAGGATTTTCAACACCCAGCACGAATGCAAAGGAGGGAGAAGAAGGAGCAAGAAGGAAGTGGGAAGGAGCAAGAGAGACCTGGCCTGATTTCCAGAGCTGCAGGATGAAATGTTCATCTCGGAGCTGTGCAAGCTCCAAACCTTTGCCTAGAGGTTACCTAAAGATAGACTGTGGGGGCCCCACTTCACACGCCCACCCTTGCAAATGTTTTGCACCCAGCTGCCTGGTTAAGGCTCTGTGGAATCACCAGCACTGCAGCAGGGCTGGTTCAACCCAGCACCAGCTCCCAGCACCCCAGAGAGGCACAAAGCAGCACCGGGAGGGCGGCAGCATCCCCTGGTTCTGGCATCATTTTCCCTTTCCCACTCTCAGTTAATGGCCTCCTCCAGCTCCAGCCCAGGAAGTGCTTTCAGGATCCGAGTGCCCACTTTGCCAAATGGAAGCAGATTTGCTGACAGGCAGTCAGGAGGGCTAAAAATTCCTGCTGGTCCCTGAGGCACGCACGATGGGCTGTAATGGGGTTTGAGCATCCCAGGCTTTCCAGGAGAGCAGCAGGGGTAGTGCTTTGTTGGCATTTGAATCCCTCTCCTTCCTCGATGGAAATGAGCAGGATTTGGAGACGAACCCCTGAAAATTGTGTGATGTGGTCTCTGAATGATGGGGAGCATCACCATGCCCATCTCAGGGGTCTCTGTGAGCTCTGGATTGGATCCAGAAGAGTTTTTGTGGCGTTTTGGCTGCCAGAGAGGAAAGGAAAGTGTCAGGAATGAGGTCAGTGAGCGCAGCAGAACCAGCTGGGCTCAGTGCGGCTCAGCCAGGACTGTGGGTGGGTGTCGGAGCGTTGGGGGACAGACGGACACGAGAGATCTCTGCAGCCAGGGCTGGGAACTTGTGGGTTATTGCAAAGGGCCTGGGTGCAGGGCCCTGCTGGGAGCTGCCAGCCACAGCTGGAGCAGGGCTGAGAGAAGAGAGGGGGAGAGAGGATGAGAGGGTGAGAGAGTAAAAGACAAGAGCTAAGAGGGTGAAGTTCCCATTACAATACCATAAATCTTCTTCTGTGTTGAACTTTCTGATTCTCACTAACCAGTCTAGTACAAGATACAAATCCTATAGCATTTACATACAGCCTGTAAGAATCATTACATTACCACACTGTGTTACATTTTAAACCCTAAAAACTCCTCTTTGGGCCCCTTCTGCCAAGCTGTAGGGTCTGCTCTGACCCTTGGGCCTGTCTGCAAGCAGAGGGTGTTGTTCCATCAAAAGGGGATCACCTTCAGCTGGCCACACCATTGTTTTCCAGTTGTTCAGTAACTGAGGTATCTCAGAGCTTGCTTTCATTTCAATCTCACTTATAGTTTCCATATTCTCAAAATCTTTTGCAGACAATCATATTTATAAGACTTTCCTGTTTCATCTTCCCCAACAGGCGGGGAGGCGCCAGACTGGGGGACAAAGAGCAGCTGGGAGAGGGGAGGTCTCCACCTTGGCTGGGTGATTCTCCCAGCCCCTCCTGGCCTCTCTGAACGGTGTAAAACCCCAAGCAGCCCGGCTGGAGGAGGATGCACACCCTGATGGCATCTCCTGCCCGCTCGGAGCGCGGCGGGGCCGGGGCCGCACGCTGACAGCCCGGCAATTTAAAATAATTACCGCGTCTGCCTCGCAGCCTCTGCTGCCATCGCCGTGAGAGCCGTGCAGAGCAGCCTCTGCTGCAAACTCCTGGTACCACTTTGTGCTCAGATATTTATGAGCCCACAAGCCAGGAGGACACGGGGAAGGGAAGGGTTTGGCATCTGCCAGAGCCAGCTGGAGCCTCTCCGGGCCTTGGAGAGGGGGCTGAGGAGCACAGAGTGGCCCAGTTTGGGGATTGCTTCCACTCAGCTCTGCAGCAAATGGTGTGGCACTTCCCTCAGGGTGCATTGCTCATAAGCACTTCTGTTACTTTTCGTGCACTCCAATGGTTTTCCACACTCAAATGCTCATCATTGGCTGCTCCTGAACGCCTCTTCTGCCCCCAACAAGAGCTGTCCATGGGTTCAGCCACCCATTTCTGCATTTCACTGCCCTAATATTGAATTAATATTTTCAGTTTGCTGTGTCCAGCCTAGCAAACCGTGTTACAGATGGGGAAACTGAGGCACGGAGTGGGACATGACATCCCCGTGGTGGCACAGTGACACTTGAACCCAGGGCCTGACTCTGAGCCACACCAGGGACTCCTCTATGAGCATTAGGGGGTGGTTGAGGAGGAGGTTTGGCACTAACTCTTGAGTTACCAGGTGGTGCCACATCCCAGAGCTGAGCAGGGCCTCCCCATCATGGCAGAAGGAGAATCCCTTTGTTCTCCTTGTGTTTCACCTCCATCCTCTGCCCACAGAGTGGGTTCTGCCCATGAGAGGGGAAGCCCAGAGCAGCCACGTTGCCTGTGAAAGCCACCAACAAAACCCCAAACCACAAGAACCAAGTACCCCAAGCACCCTGCCCTTTACTGCCCCAAGGTGCTTGAAAGAGCAAGAGAAAAAATTGTTGCCGTTGTTCCCTGAGGATGGATGAACCAACCACTCCTCTGCAAGGACAGCTGAAGCCATCCCAGGGATCCCATCCCCATTTCCTCCCAGGGATCCCATCCCCATTTCCTCCCAGGGATCCCATCCCCATTTCCTCTCAGGGATCCCATCCCCATTTCCTCTCAGGGATCCCATCCCCATTTTCTCCCAGGGATCCCATCCCCATTTCCTCTCAGGGATCCCATCCCAATTTCCTCTCAGAGATTCCATCCCCATTTCCTCTCAGGGATCCCATCCCCATTTCCTCCCAGGGATCCCATCCCCATTTCATCTCAGGGATCCCATCCCCATTTCCTCTCAAGGATCCCATCCCCATTTCCTCTCAGGGATCCCATCCCCATTTCCTCCCAGGGATCCCATCCCCATTTCCTCCCAGGGATCCCATCCCCATTTCCTCTCAGGGATCCCATCCCCATTTCATCTCAGGGATCCCATCCCCATTTCCTCTCAGGGGATCCCATCCCCATTTCTTCTCAGGGATCCCATCCCCATTTCCTCTCAGGGATCATGCCAGGACACATCTCCATGGATAACACCCTACAGATGATGTGCTACCAGCACCATCCCTGTCTGTTTGCTTCTCCCTCTTCCAAGCGGGATCATTTGCTTTCCAAACCATCCACTGGGTGCCCACAAGTTCTCCAAGAGCAGGCTGAGCCCCATACACCACCCAACCCCTGTTACCTGCATGGATGTGGCTGATATCCAAGCTGCAGGAGTGGGGAGCCATGGGGAACGTGACCTTGACCAGGTTCCAGCCCCTTCCCCTCTGCTGGAGTCGCTGCTGGAACTTTTTTGGAGCAAATCCCATAGGAATGCTGTGCACATCAGCAAGGCCCATCAGCTGCTCCTCCCAGGGGTTTTGGGACTCTGCTCCTGCAGCCTGGCTGATGGTGGAGCACAAACTGATTTCCCCTGGTACAGGCTGTTTCTTTCTCTTCTCACAGAGGGTTTAGTTGTAGAGAAAAACATATCAAAAACATAATTACTTGTCCTTTTCCTCTCCCGCCCTCCACAGAACCGATATCAAAATAACTCCTCAATAATATACATATTTATTTTCTCTTAATTAGTGCCGATATTTACAAAAATTGTGATACTCTGTGAAGAATAAATTATATACACTGATGATAAACCAGACAGCAAATGCTCATTTGGATATGTATGTACACAGCTCTGTATACCTATATACAACAGGCAGCCTTATTGACTCGGGGGCCCCCAGCCCCTTCCCACGCCCCCCCCAGCTGTCAATAAAGCAGGAATTTCTATAAACACTGTGCAATTCAGATCCAGCTGGTGTCTAAAGTTGTGTCTAGCAAATGCATGGTTAAATGACTTGAAATTCCCACGAGTCCTCCTTTAACAGTTTATAGGCCTCTCTCCATTCCTGGTCCCATTTCTCCCGTAACCATGGAAACAAAAGGTTCAGCTCCAGCATCCTTAGGATGAGTCCTTCTTGGATTTCCTCTTCCTATTGATTTGCTCAAATTAGGCACCACATGCAGGGTTGATCCAATACCCATTTTTTCCCCTTGCGCTTCGGGGATGACATTGGAGGACAAGAGCACAGTCTCAAACAGTGAGGGAGCAAGTGCAAATGGATAATTACATTTATAGGCAGCAGAAAAAAATTTAAAAATAATAATAATCAAAAAACCAAACCCCAGAATACCAACCCCAAGCTCAGGACAGCCAGGCAGGGCTGGGGAGAGGACGTGGTGTGTCCATGTGTGAACCTGGCGTGGTTACACAATGTCCAGCAGCTCCTACAAGCCAAACCACCCCCTCTCGGGAGGAAAAACATGAATTAGGGATTTATTTATCTCTCATCATGCATAACTGGGCTGGGGGATCTTGTCCCCGGGTGTAAATCAGTGCTGTGCTCCCAGGGCTGCTTCACCCCTGGGCTGGGTCCTCTCCCCCTGATGGGAGCAGGATGGAGCACCCATTTCTGAGCAGGGGGGTGAATTTGGGGCAGCAGAAACATCCCAGAGACACCAGGGCTGCTGACAGGGCTGGGGAAGGGCAGAGCAGTGGCTTGGGTTAACCCTTGTCCCCCCTTGGGGGTCCTGGCAGGGACAGTAGCTGGTCCCCAACAGGAGGGGATGTCATGTGGAGAAGGTCAAACACTGCCAGGGGGCTGAGGAAAGAGCCACAGCCTTCATTTGGGTGTAAAACAGAACGTTTTTTGGGGCTGACTCCTTTCCTCAGCCTGCTTCACCCCTGCAGCAGCCTGACCAGCTCCCATGAGTGACTACCATGGATAACTCCCATGGATAACCACCCCCAAGGATGTGGACCTGGAGTAAGGTCTCATGGGAAAGATCTGGAAAAAAGGTTTCAAGGCCAGGCTGGACAGAGCTTGGAGCAGCCTGGGCTAGTGGAAAGTGTCCCTGTCCATGGCAGGGTGTTGAACAAGGTGAGCTTTGAGATCCCTCCAACCCAAACCATTCCAGGATTCTGTGATAGCACCACCCTGGCTCCAGAAAGGAGCCACCACACTGGTACCAAAAGTCACCATAGCTTAAGAGATTTAAAACCCAACCATTACAAACAATAACCCCAAAGGCCACTCAGTGCAGCGCAGCACCCAAATCCTTTCAACCCTGCTTGGCTTTCCCAGCACAGTCACAGAAACTGTGACTGGCACAAGCCAGGACTTGGGGCTGGGAACAGAGCCCCTGCAAATCTGCTGTTTGCAGAGGGGTGTGAGGAGCTGAATGCCACCAGACCCTCAGGATGCCTCCACTCCCAAGGCAAGATCCAGATCTCCTTCCCTTGGATCCATCCCCGAGTATATTGCAAGCTCTGGAAAAGCTACAAGGCTTTGGCAGCAGTTTCAAGGGCTGACCCAGGAATTGTCTAATAACAAAGCAAGGTCCTTCCTGAAATACCTCCTCCTCCTCTGTCTTTTTCTCTCCTTCTGTGTATTTATGCACAAATATGCCCATATTTATACACCCACGTGCCACACTCTCATAACGCCAATCCAGAGATCCTTTTCTTCTTATAGCTCAGCGTTCAGATCTGTAGGACTTTGACACAGTCACTGCAGGGATTAATTTTCCCAATAAAACATCGTGCTCCAGAGAGATCATTTTTTTCCCTAATCACTTGGAAGCATCCAGCTGGCACATGAGCCTCACCCCATTGCCCCCAGCAGATATTCTGGAAGATTTGAAAGGGCTGATGGGTTGCCTGCAGGCTTGGGCACGAGGTTGGGTGTTAGGAGACAGCTAGCTCTGCAATCACAGCTTTCCATCTCTCCAGAACCGTGGCACAGTGGCTAAAACTAAAATAGAGGCGCTGCCTCCTCCGGGTGCCAAGGCAGGAGCACCTCCACAGACCAGAGAGCTCCAATCTTCCATTCCAGGCCTGGAGAGAGGGAAATGGCTCCTCAGGAGGAGGAGGAGAGGAACCAGACTAGCTCTGTTTAGGGTCCTGATGGACTCTAACACAGCTATGGGACCATCCCCTTTCCCAATCCCTAATTTAGCATCCTCAGTCTGAGCCACTTTGCAGCTCATTTTTGCACCTTTCAGAGTCAGGAGGAGATGGGGATGCTCAGCATCTCCACAGAAACAGGCCCAGACTCTCTCAAACCACATTCCTTAGGAAAAAAAAATAATTTAAAAACGAAGAAAAAAATATCACAGTCTCCTCCTGAAAAACTGGTTCAAGATCACATCAGTGAGTCAGAAGCAAAGCTAGAAATAGCACTAGAGCTCCGACCTGCAGGCACAAATCCCATTAAAAGCTGTAGGGGAACCATTTCTCTGTGAGAGGCAGAAGTCTGGACCCCTCTGCTCTGTGCAGCCACGGATCCCTCCCAGCCATGGCCTTCACCCACCCTGAGCACTGAGCCTGGGCATTTATTTCCATTGTGCCCCACACAAGGGCAGCCCAGAGCTCTCCCACCAGGGTGGTTTTCCCCAGGAACATCTGCCAGGGTCAGGGCAGGAGGTGCAGGATCTGTCCCAAGCGAGGGACTGGCTGTGCTGGCCCTGCCGTGGGGACTGTCATCGCCTCCCTCAGTGACAACAGCAGTGTGGCCTCTTGCTCTTCATCCCCATTTGCCCCTGCTGTGTGGCTGTGGAGCCTCCCAAGGCAGCCAGGACTCCCCAGATTGGAGATTGGGTTTGGATGTTTGGATCCTGCTCATGGATCCACTCTCCCCTCCTGCCTGGCCCACAGGAGCACCATGCCCAAAACCCCACCTGCCCAAAGGAGAACCTCACCTTCCTCCTCACCAAACCACCACAACACACACCCAGAGCTTTGGACAACACTGCTCTAAACCACCCCAAGCCCAACAACCAGACACTTCTCAAAGTACCACAGAGCACCAGCATCCTCCAAAGAACTGCAGCAAAACCACCAGCAAAACACCTCAGCCCTGACCAGAAATGGGATCAGCTGGTGCCAAGGGCACCCAGAGGATCCCAGCCCATCAGGCAGCTCCCCTGTGCGAGCCCATGTCCCCACAGAGCCACCAGGAGCTGGATCCATGGAGCTTGGCCAGCCTGCCTGGGAATGGTGACTGTCACCAGCCCTGTCCCGTCCAACAGGATGAGCTGCAGAACTCGGGATTTATTGCTTTTGGTTGTGTTGGCTTTTTTGTGTGCATGCATGAAGGGGCTTCAGGGTCTCCCATTCCCAGAAAAGTGGAGTGCAGGACTCCCAAAATAACAAGATCCAATTAAAAACAAGCTGGGGACCTGAGCATCCCTGAATCCCAGGGACGCTGCTGGTCCTCTGCCCCACACAGGAGCAGGGACTGCCATGCACAAACCATGGGCACTTGGAATTAATTATAGCTAGGCCTCAATCAATCAACCAATCAATCAATCAATCAATCAAAACTGAGGAGTGATGATTCCACGTGGCCAAGTGGAGCCCCATCAGCCCAAGATGGATCCTGCTCTGGAGTGGCATTTGGAGCCATTGCTGTAGATACTTTAGCACCGTTTGGATTGTTGGCAGGAGCAGGGGGTTCCTCTCTGAGGAAGGAAGGGTCTGGCTGAGCCCTCCCCAGGCTCCTTGTGCTCACCCTTCATGCAATGTTTCAGGGCTGATCACGCCCCATTTCAGCCCAAATTCACCCCAACTGAACCCTGTTCCACAGCCCAGGGAGGCTTTGCTCATCCGTGACCTTGGCAGAGATTTTCCTCCATCTCCCCTGACCTGGAAGAGGAGCAGGGCACCTCTCCTTGAGGATTGTCAGCAATGGGGAAAGCACAAGCAAACCCACACAGGGATGGGGAAAGCAGGTGAGATACCCCATGGACCAACAGCTCTCACCCATCCCCAAATAACACCAGGGATGAAGAGAGAGAGCCTCAGGCTCTCTGTACCTGACCCACTGCTCTTCAACACCCTGAAAGAAGGCAAAGCAAAGGCTCAGAGTTGCCAGCTCAGACCCAGGCCACCTCAGCCCCTGCCCACTCCATCATAAAGGAATAAACCCCAGCCCTGAGGGGGTTGAAAAGGACCTTTCAAGCCCAAAACACACCTTGCCCTGGTGACCCCACGGGCTCCAGGGGCAGGCCACCCTGCTCCAGACCCTGTCCCACCATCCAGCAGCCCTGAGCTGGGACATCCCTGGTACCCCAGGAGCTCTGTTTGCTGAGGATTCGGCCCTGTAGTCGCTCTCTAAATATCTATACACACACACACGCTCAGGAATTCTACGGGAACGGCTGAAAACTGCTGAACAAACAAGTCAGGAGAGCTGGAACCTGCTATTCCACCTGCTCCTCGTGCCCTCTCTGATCCACCGTGGTTTCTGCTCCTGACACCACGATTAATGACTAATTACTCGCCCCATAATGAGCGCAGGTGTTTAACTTTCAGCTCACCTTCCCTGGCTTGCATTTGTCAGCTCTTGTGTCTGGATGCTCGGACACTCAGGCTCTGCCTTGTTATCTCTCAGGCTTTGCACTGTTATCTATCCAACTGTTGTCAGCACACGCCTTCCCCATCCGGTTTTTAACTATAATGGAGATTTTTTAATTCCCATGAATCTCCTTCGAGCCATCGGAGAATCTATAAACACTATAAACATGAATACTGTATAGTCTACTAAGAAAATATATATTTGTGTGTGTATTAAATATTCAGATTCATGCAACAAATATCCATGCAGCTGTACTGTATTACTGGTTAAATTTCACTGCAGTATAAATATATTATAGGCCACAGCATAGTTGCTCCAGTTTTATATATAGATATAAAAAAAGATGCTTTTTCCAACTCATTTTCAATGTGTCAGTGGAGGTGTCTTTGGTGATCCTGGAAATATTGATGATGGAAGTGTCATCTAAATAAATAAATAAATTCCAAGCTCTTGATTTATTTACTCGTCCCTCCCGATGCCTCGCATAGAAAATTTAAGACTTAATAAATAATGTGCCGTCACACTAATTATCCCTCCCCTGGGCCTCACACTGGCACACTGCAGTGGCTGAAACTATTGCAGCATGCAGCATTTTCAGTTATGAAACACGAGCCGGGCGCCGCGCTCGCGCTCGGCTCTCCCGGGGCAGGAGCTGAGCCCTCCAGCAGCCCGGCCCCACAGCCACAGCCACCCTCCAGGAGCTCCTGCCTGACCTTCCCCAGCTGCTCCCCGTGCCTGGGAGCTGGCTGTCACCCAGCACAGGCACCAGGATTCAGCCCTGGACCTGCCCCTTCCATCCCCATCCCGCTGCTGCTGGAAGCGCCTGTGCCCTCCGTGTCTTTGGAAACCCCCGAGCCTGGGATGGGAGAAGTGCAACAGAAATGGTTTGGATTTGTTGGCTTTTTCTTTTTGCACGGACGCTTATTCGGTGCAGAAATCAAAGGTTAAAAGTCACTTACACAGCTATTGCTTCCCATGCAGAACCAAATATACACCGTAGAAAATACTGTATTAACTACAATGCAGAGCAGCACTCAATATCTGCAATTGTTCCACTTCAGCTTTAAATACGGGACTAGATTTTAGCGACTAGACATCGGTTAGCATTTTGGTGATATTCACATAGTTTGTGTTAGCTAGGGTGCAATTGGCTGTCTTCAAGTTCTCCTCCCTAAAATCCTCATTGCTATTGTTTACACCTTCCTGGATCTCCATATAATCAGACTTACTAATAGTAGAGGCACTTCTGCTTTTCTTTAGGTCAGGGGAAGAGGGGATCTTTGGGCAGCTGGTTACTTGCAAATATTGAGCCTGCTCCTCTCCCTCGGTCTCCCGGTGGTAGAAGTAATTGAAGTTAGACACTATGACGGGCACTGGTAAGGCAATCGTTAATACGCCAGCGATGGCACACAAGGAACCCACTATTTTCCCCCCGATGGTGGTGGGGACCATGTCTCCGTAGCCAACAGTCGTCATGGAAACCACAGCCCACCAGAAGGCATCGGGGATGCTCGGGAACTGGGACTCGCTCTCGTCGGCCTCGGCAAAGTAGACGGCGCTGGAGAAGAGGATGACGCCGATGAAGAGGAAAAATATCAAGAGGCCCAGCTCCCTCATGCTGGCCTTGAGAGTCTGGCCCAGGATCTGCAGCCCCTTGGAGTGCCGGGAGAGCTTGAAGATCCTGAAGACCCGCACCAAGCGGATGACTCTGAGGATGGCCAAGGACATGGCTTGCTGGCCCTGCTGGCCATCCTCTGGCTTCTCGGCCAGCTCCGTCCCCAAGGTGATGAAGTAGGGGATGATGGCTACGATGTCTATAATGTTCATGATGTTGGTAAAAAAACCAGCCTTGCTGGGGCAGGCGAAAAACCTCACCAAGAACTCGAAGGAGAACCAGATGATGCAAAGTGTCTCCACGATGAAGAAGGGGTCTGTGAAAGAAGTGGACTGCTGGTACCCCATGCTGCTGTTGGAGTAGGGGGGATGGCTCAGCCCGCTGCCGTGCATGTCTTCGTTCTCATCCCGAAAAATGGGCAACGTTTCCAGGCAAAAGCTGACGATGGAGATTAAAATCACCATGACAGAGACAATAGCTATAATCCTGGCAGGGCCTGAGCTCTCGGGGTACTCAAAGAGCAGCCACACTTGTCTCTGAAACTCGTTCTCAGGCAGCGGCCTCTCCTCTTCCTTGATGTAGCCTTCATCCTCCCGGAACATCTCCATGGCCTCTTCCCCCAGCTCGTAGAAGCGGATCTCTTCGGAGAAGATGTCCAAGGGCACGTTAACCGGCCGCCGCAACCTCCCCCCGGACTGGTAATAGTACAAAATGGCATCGAAGCTGGGTCTGTTCCGGTCAAAGAAGTACTCGTTCCGGAGAGGGTCGAAGTACCTCATCCTCTTTTTGGGATCCCCTAGCAAGGTCTCTGGGAACTGGGCGAGTGTCTTGAGCTGCGTCTCGAAGCGCAGCCCCGAGATGTTGATGACCACCCTCTCACAGCACTCATGGTCGGTCTCGGGGTTGTACGTGTCCTGCGGGTGACCGGGAAGAGCTGCAGCTTCATCTGCAGGATCTCCAGTGGCAACTGTCATTATTGGGCTTTAAAAGAAATCCTTATGCTAAACTCTTCCCAGCGCCCGGCGGTGGGATCGGGTTCAGGGCAGGGCTACTATCCTGCAGAAGGACAGGTACGTAGGTTTGGAAGAGTCTCATGAAAAGGCGAAGGGATGAGATAAAAACAGAGGAAAAAAAACAACAAAAAAAAAAAAAAAAAAAAAAAAAAAAAAAGAAAAAAGAAGAAGGAGAAGAAGAAAGAAAATCGCCCCTGCTGAGAAAGAGAGAGATGGAATAAAGTTGGTGGGAGGAGAGCAGATCCCTTCTCTAGCACGTCTATCCCCTTCCTGGAGGGGTTAATTTGCCTTCCTTGGGACAGAGTTCAACAACTCCCATCTAAACCCATTAGGTGGAACAGAGAAAACACCTGAGGAACCGTCACCTGTTCAAAACCAGCGTGGGAAAACTGGCCTGGGTAAACCAGGGCTTATTTTTTGGCTAAAAATAAAAATTCCAGTTAAAAAAAATAAAGAGGGGGAAGGGAAGAAAAAGGAAGGAAGAAAAATAACCCCATCCAGCCCTGACGTGGCGAGAGGACCCCGCGGGGTGCCGGGCTCGGCTCATTTCCAGGCATGCAGCTAAGGGTTAATTAACATTTAACCGTGCGATCTCAGGCAATCTACCCTCCAGGAAAGCTCCAGCTCCGCTTTTAAGTTTTAACACCTTCCCAATCCTCTTTCCCTGGTGTCATGCTGCCCTCCCTGCCTGCAGCCGAGCTCTGCGGCTGCCGGAACGTGGAGCCCGCGGTCGCAGCTGCCCCGCGGAGCACCGCAGTCCCCCTCCTCGAGCGCTGGTGTCCCGGCTCCTGTCATCCTCTGCAAACCACCATGGCACACAGAAAACAAATCACATTACCTGGAGAAGCCAAATCTTAGTGTCTCTTAGTAACACCGATTATCTGACCCCTGGGGAAATCCTAGAGAGAAATAGAGGCTTCCAAGATCCCCATAATTTCCTCTCTCTTCAAAGTTAAAAATAATGGTGAGTCATCGTAGAAAAAGGAGAAGGGGCATAAGAGGGGTTAGATTCCCAGATGGTGGAAGTCAGGTCTTGTAATGGTTTGGACTGGAGAGAGAGAGAAAGAGAGACAGAGAGACAGAGAGACAGAGTCTTCCCGGGAGCTGTTGCAGATCTGCACTTCAGGGCAGATGAGCGTCTGTCTGATGCCTTCGGTGAGACGGTGAAAAGCTGCTAAGCTCAGCAAAACCCGATGTCCCCAGTGTCCTCGGGAGGTGTGGCATCGCCTGGAAAAAACACCGAGAAGGTAGCAAGCTGCGGGGGTCCGCCTGGAGCATCCGCAAAGCCGCGGCTCCTCCGGGCACCCCGCTCTCTCTCCCCCGGCCGGGCGGGAGCTGCCCGCCCAACCCGCACTGCAACACGAGAGAGAGAGAGAGAGAGAGAGAGAGAGACGAGGCGGAAAAAACCAGAGCCCCGTGTCCCTGCGCTGTGCTCAGCCCAGCGGGGCCGGCTGCCCGCCGAGCCCGTGCCAGCCGGAGAGCGGGGGGGAGAGAGCGACGCAGCCCCCCCGGCTTGGGGCTCTGCAAAGCCACCCAATGTCCCCGGGGCTCGGTGTCACCCGCCGGGCACAGCACCCACGGTGGCTGTGTGGCGTTCCCCGGTGGCTCAGGATGCTCCGGTTTCACCCACCGGAGCGAAGCCCTCGCCGGTGCCCGGTTGTCCCCCCGGCAAGGCCAGCAGCCCCTCAGTGATGGCTCTGAGCACCCACGAGCAGCGGGACCCACGCGAGCCGCATCCACCCTCCCCATCCTGCCGAGAGCCAGCCCCAACCCCGGCCGACCCACCCCCGTGGGAATTCGGCTCCGCTGGGTGAAATTCCTGCTGGGGATGTCGAGGCTCATGTCCCCCCGGTGGGCGCCGGCTCCTCAGCATCCCTGCTCCGGATCATCCTGCATTGCCTCGCACCGCGGAGATGCTCAGCCCATGGGAGAGGGCCGACCAGCCGCTCATTTTTTTTTTTTTTGCCTTTTTAAATTTTTTTTTCTCCCCCCCCTCCCAAATGAAATAAAAACCCCTCTAACCTCCCTTCTTCAGCTCCAACTCGACTTGTCTACTTTGAGCCAGGATTACAGAACCGGGCAGGGGAGGCAGGTGGAAAATAACCCCGCGGTCCCAATCTCCTCGGCAAAGATTTCAGCCATCTCCAGGCCATTTACGCCTGTGGGTTCCTCTCTTCATCCCCCGAGGTGCAGATATTGCCGCAGATCCCTCTTTTCTTGGAAATTTCCCTTCTCCGTGCAACCCTCCTCTCCCTTCTCCTTATGCACTAGAAAAAATAGTACAACCCTGACGAGGCTTGCAGCATTCAACCGCTTCTCTTAACCCTTTTCTGCCAGGCCCGGAGGAGAGGAGGTCGCGTTTGTCCCAGTTTTTATCCTTTTCCTGCATTTCCTCCCCACCACTCGCTCCCCGGCGGCTCACCAAGGAGTTCAGCTGGATTTGACCTTCCCTGGCTCCTCCGAGCATCACGCCAGAACACCACAAACAACATCTTCCCGCTGCTGCAGGAAAGATCTGGCAGCCACCAACCTCCATCACACCAAAGATCAAAAAACCTTCGACGTTTTATTTATTTTTTTTTTTTAAATAAACACGCCGTTTTCCTCCTGCCCATAAACTCTCTCCTCCCCCTTTCTCCCTTCCCCAAACACCCCGGGTTGGTTTAACAGCACAGAAATTTAGTTTGTTTTTATTTAGCATGTTGATTTTTATTTGGCACGGGCTCTGCGCTTCTTCCTCCGGCTCCGAATCCGAGCGCTGATGCTCGGTGCGGTTTTTCGGCATCGTCTCAGCTGACATCACCCATCCCAACATCAGTTTTTCCTACTTTCTCCCCATGGCAAACAACCCCTTCTCAAGCATCTTTGGGGTTAATTCATGCAAATTTGGGGGCTGAAGGGGGGGGGGGATGGAGGAGGTGAAGGTTTGCCCAAAGCCCCTCAGTTTGTTCTCCGCCCCGCGCTGAGCACTGCGGGCGGGAGGCGCAGGATTCGGGGTCGTGTTTGCGACTCAAGCACGACTCCCTCGCTTTGCGCCGCTCCTGCCAGGCTGTGCTGGAGCAGAGGAAAGGGGGAAGGATGCAGGGATGGGGTGGAGGGGAGAGAAAAAGGCTCAACCAACTTACACTGGGCTCTGCAGTCGGGCATGCGGAGAATGCACAAGCAGCTGCTCTGCTCCCGCCGCTGCCGGCACCTCTCACCCACAGCCCCCCAAACTCCTACCCCGGAGTCAACCTCTGAAGGCAGCTCGGCTTCTCCATGAATATTCATGAGATTAATATGAGCGTCTTCCCCCCCCTCCCTCCCCTCCACCTCCCCCCGCAGCCCTCCTGCCAAGCAGGAGACCTAGATTTCAACCACTGGGAAATAATCATATCCCTGGATATCCCTGGATACACGGGGCTGCTTTGCCATGCGCCTCCAACCCATGCCGTGCTCTTGGTGACAGCCTGGATCCGCTCAGGGGACATCTGGGGGCTGCAGAAACACCCCTGCAGCTCTGGGGAAGAATTGGACTTGCAGGAGCTGGGGTGAGGAAGCGAAAACCAATAATTTTATATCGCTTTGCATTTACTGAGGTCTCTTGATGAGGAGACATCTCCCATCCCAAAGGAAGGAGATGGCCAAGCTCATACCAACATAAAGGACCTATGGGTCAACCCCTGCCTTCAGGAATGAGGTTTGGACCACCCTGCCATCCCCTCGTAGCCCCACAAGGAGCACCAAGGAAGGACCAAGTGCCACAAGGCTCCTGGCACCCAAGGCACGAGTGCTGGAGGGGGCAATGGGAAATATTTCTGTTACCATATAGAGCAGTCAGATTTGCATGGAGTTACCAGAGCCAGCATTGATCTCTCCAGGGACATCCTGAGGTGGGATGGAGGGCCTGGAACACCCTGAACACGTGAGAAAATCAATGTGGTGCCCAGTCATCCGGTGGAATGTGGGAACTTGGTAGGGATAAATCCCAGTGTTTTAGCTCCTGACATCCCTCTTCACCTCGGAACAAAATTGCATTTTCCCAAGCCCCAGCCAGATAATTGATATTGAAAATTATTGTCTAAGCCTACAGGAAAACTAGGAATCCTTCACAACCAGGCCTGGCACTGTGGGTTTCCTTGGGGAGGAGGACATCCTGGGTTTTTAATGTCAGCTGCACCATTTTAGCCTCTTCTGGAGGCAGATCTTCCACGCCAGGGTGGGCTGAGTGCAGAAAATGACGTGCCCAAGGCTGCTCCTTATGCAATATGTAGAAACTGAGGCTGGGCATGGAACAATTCAAGTGGAGCTGAATTTCCAGCGTGCTCCTCCTTGTGAAGGCTCTGCAGAACCAGGGGGATTCGTCACCCAAACAGCACCAGCTCCGTGCAAAGAGCCAAACTCCCGTCTCCAGCAAATCAGGGGAATTTCTCTGAATTGAGTGACGCTCTCTCCTGATTTACTACCCTAATTGTGAGCTATTATTATCATGCCTGTGTCTGCACCCTCCTCCCCCAGCCGTGCTGACAGCTCCAGACGGATCCCAGCCTCTCGGAGCACCAGGAGAGATGAGCTCTGCACCCACTTGGCTCTTTCACAAGGATTTAACAAGATGACGCCTTTGCTCGGTGTTATTATGAAATAATAATTCCCTCCTGAATTATTTCTCTCATCTCAATGGGTTTTATAGACACCCAAACTGGAATTTGTACCCTGCCTGCGTGTGTGGTGCTGGGAAAAGCGCTCGGTGGGAGGATGTTCCAGGAACCAGGAGATCCTGTGGCCAGGGGATCTCTCCTTCTTTCCTTTACTCCCAGGAATGCCCCCAGGGCTGTTCCGACCCTCTGTGGGTTTGACACACAAATAGTAAAAAATAATAAAACATAAATAGCAAAAAATGTGGTTTACACCCCTTTTTCACCTGTATCCTGCTGGCAGTGGGGCTGGGAGATGTTCCTGGAAGTGGTGCTGTGGGGAAGGGATAAAAGCCACAGGGCAGGGTTGTCCCCAGGCCTGGCCTCATCCAGAACAGCTGAATTCATGTCCCAGGATCATTGGAAAGCCCAACCCACAGCCAGCCCCACTGCTCAGGGCACCCAGGGTGGGACAAGCTCTCCAAAGAGAACAGAGGCTGTGCCAGCACCTTCACACCTCCTGCACAGCCTCAGACCATGGCAGCTCTCTGATGTCCCTCCTGGGGACCCCATCCCGCCTCCTGCAAAGCCAGAGGGCCTTTGAGGGCTGGAGCAAATGCCCACAGCTATTCTGGAATGGGGATCCAAGCACTGCCCAGCTGAGGGTCGAGCAGGGCAGAGCACTGAGCCCCATCTCCGTGTGAGCCCCATCTCCATGTGAGCCCCATCTCCGTGTGAGCCCCATCTCCGTGTGAGCCCCATCTCCATGTGAGCCCCATCTCCGTGTGAGCCACGGTTCTCCAGCTGAAGGTGTTGACATAACTGGGCCTTGTGTCATCTCAGGAGCTGTGAGAGCTGTGAGTGAGCTCCCAGGGCTGTGATTCACCCTGCAGGGAAAGCATCCGAGCTCCCACCCGCTGCTGACGTCAGGGCATGGAGCTCCTGGACCCCCAGCACCCCCTCACCCCCCAGGAGACATCTAAAAATGTCACAGGAACGCGGTGACACGGAGCCACAGAGCCAGCTCTGCTCTGCCAGGGCAGGTGCTGCTGGAGAATCCCAAATTTCCCTGGTGGGATGGGGCACAGAGGCTTCCCCCGTCCTGGGAGATGGGGAAAGGGTTGGGATTTGTCTGGAGTGATGTGGGGAAGGAGGAGCAGAGCAAAAAGAGATAATGGGCAGGGCTGCTTGTCCCTGGGAGAACATTCTGGACCCCAGGAGAATCTCCTGGAAGGATCCCCTGGATCCTGGGAGCATCTCCTGGTTTCTGAAGAAATCCTTGGGAGATCCTCCTGGGTCCTCTGGGCTTCTCCTGGTCCCTGGAAAGGCACAACTGCTGAAGGGAAAACAGCAAAAATCACCTCTCTGCAAACGTGACATTAAACACACCCCTCATCTTGGGCTGTGGCACCCCAAGGTGAGGAGGAGGTGATGAACACCTGGATTTCCTCTCCCTCAGGTCCGGACCAGCCCATGCCCATCTCCTGGTGGAGCATCCCCCTTCCTCCAGCTGTGGGGGGCTGTTCTCTCACTCCAGAGGTTGGTGCTCACTGAGGAACGGGGAAATAGGGCCAAAAGCTGAAACCTTCTGGTTGTTGAGATTAGAGAAGACTGAGGGGAAATGGAAGAAACCTGCAGGAAATGGCCAAAACCTCAGCTGGAGATGAGCAGTGTCTGCAGACAGATGTCCTTTGCCTGGGGGGAGCTGTGGGTGACCTCAGGGTCCTTTCTGCACTGCCTTGGTGGACACAGCTCCCTCCAGCCTCAGCCCTGGGGCTGGCTCCCCATGCAGGTGATGGCCGGGGTGGAAACACCTCCCTGACAGCCCAGATGGGATGAGCAGCCCTGCAGACGCTGTTTTTAGAGCCTGTGGGTTCAGCCCGAGTGTCTGCTGGTGCTGGGAGGGGGCCAGGAGCTGCTGACAGTCAGATCTGAGCCACGGGGCGGGATGAGATGTTCCCATCACCCCAGACATCCATCCCTCCCCCGGGAGCTGCAGGACTGCAAACAAGCTGGGAGGGAAAGTGCTTGGAGAGGACGATTTCCCTCTTCTCCTCCTCCCACACAGAGCTGCTGCAGGGAGGAGAAGCCAGGGGCTGAGGCTGGGAGTGCCTTCCCCAGGGCTTGGGCATGATGGTAATGTGGGCAGGGTGGCATTGTGGGCATGGTGGCACTGTGGGCACTGTGGGCAGGGTGTCAGACATGAGATGGCCCTGAGTGGGATGGTCACAGAGCTGGCCAAAGTCCTGGGCTCTTATAGGACATGCCAGCCCCGTGGCCATGCCAGATGAGGAGCTGTGCCAAATCATGGAATCCCAGAAAGGTTTGGGTTGGAAGGAACCTTAAAACTCATCTCATTCCACCCCCTGCCATGGCAGGGACACCTTCCACTGTCCCAGGCTGCTCCAAGCCCCATCCAGCCTGGCCTTGGGCACTGCCAGGGATCCAGGGGCAGCCCCAGCTGATCTGGGCACCTGTGCCAGGGCCTTGCCACCCTTCTCAGGGAGGAATTCCTTCCTTGTATCAAATCTAAATTGAACCCTTTTAGTTAAAATCCTGGGTTATGCCCAGCCTGGCCCGTGCCAGGTTCTGAGCTGTGCCCAACCATGAGCTGTGCCAAGCTGTGAGCCACGCCCAGCCAAATTGTGCATGGTGCCAGTTTGGGAGCTGTGCCAGATTCCAGGCCAGGCCAGCCCACTCTGCCTGTCCTCAACCTTTCCAGAAGCCCCCAGCTGCCCTCACCCTGTGAAGCCCTCCCATATCTCTGCTGCCCAGCACAGTTCTCCCCTGGAAGTGGCTGTGCCTTGGTGGGAAATTCCTGGAAGAAAAGAGCCAAGATTTGATGCACATTTCCAAAGCATTTGAAGGACACTCATAATTAATTGTCCCTGCCCAGCTGCCAGGAGCAGCTGGAGATGCCCCATAGTGGTGGCACTGACCTGGCCCTGGGAAGGTGTCCCCAGCTCTCTCTGCTGACCTGGGCAGGTGACAGATCCAGGGTGCAGCTGGCACAGGGAGGGTGCAAAGTGACAATTCCAAGGCTGTGTGGGCAGGTGACAGAGCCCCATCTGCTCCCAGCAGGACCAGAGCCCCCTGCCCAGAACCCATGGGGAATGCCATTGGGATCCATTGGGAATACCACAGGGATCCATGGGGGAATGCCTTTGGGATCCATGGGGAATGCCCTGGGATCCATTGGGAATGCCACGGGGATCCATTGGGGAATTCCTTTGGGATCCATGGAGAATGCCCTGGGATCCATGGGATCCATGGGGAATGCCACTGGGATCCATGGGGAATGCCTTTGGGATCCATGGGGGAATGCCACTGGGAATGCCTCTGGGATCCATGGGGAATGCCTCTGGGATTCATGGGGGAATGCCCTTTGGGATCCATGGGGAATTCCCTGGGATCCATGGGATCTATGGGGAATGCTCTGGGATCCATGGGGAATGGCTTTGGGATCCATGGGATCCATGGGGAATGCCCTTTGGGATCCATGGGGAATGCCCTGGGATCCATGGGGATCCATGGGGAATGCTCTGGGATCCATGGGGAATGCCCTTTGGGATCCATGGGGAATGCCCTGGGATCCATGGGGATCCATGGGGAATGCCTCTGGGATCCATGGGGAATGGCTTTGGGATCCATGGGATCCATGGGGAATGCCCTTTGGGATCCATGGGGATCCATGGGGAATGCTCTGGGATCCATGGGGAATGCCATTTGGCATCCATGGGGAATGCCCTCTGGGATCCATGGGGATCCATGGGGGAATGCCACTGGGAATGCCTCTGGGATCCATGGGGAATGCCCTTTGGGATCTATGGGGAATGCCCTGGGATCCATGGGGAATGCCCTGGGATCCATGGGGATCCATGGGGAATGCTCTGGGATCCATGGGGAATGCCCTGGGATCCATGGGGATCCATGGGGAATGCCCTGGGATCCATGGGGAATGCCCTTTGGGATCCATGGGATCCATGGGGAATGCCCTGGGATCCATGGGGAATGCCACTGGGAATGCCCTTTGGGATCCATGGGGAATGGCTGTGGGATTCCATGGGGAATGGCTGTGGGATTCCATGGGGAATGCCACTGGGATCCATGGGGATCCATGGGGAATACCACTGGGATCCATGGGGAACGCCCTTTGGGATCCATGGGGAATGCCCTGGGATCCATGGGGAATGCCACTGGGAATGCCCTTTGGGATCCTCGGGGATCCATGGGGAATGCCACTGGGATCCATTGGGAATGCCCTGGGATCCATGGGGATCCATGGGGAATGTCCTTTGGGATCCATGGGGATCCATGAGGAATGGCACTGGGATCCTCTGGGATCCATGGGGAATGCCCTTTGGGAATGCCCCTGACAGGCAGGATCCTCTTCCCTGTCATTCCTCCGCTGTATTTACTATTTCTCCATCTCCCACCCCCTCTTTTGGGAAGAGACAGACTTCCCCGTTTCCATGGCAACACTCCCCCTCTCCCCTCATTTCTTCAAAGAGGTTTTCATCCCTTTCTTTCAAAAAGAGCTATTTTAAGCCACGGCTTCCCCTTCTCCCCCTCCCCACACTCTGCTTCCAGCTCACGTTTTCCCAGACAAGCAGCAGCCACCAGGAGCTGTGGAATCACCCCCAGTTCTGGTGACTTGGCTGGGGCAGGAGCAGCTCAGATCTACAGCCCACATCCTGAGGGTTCCCTTGATTTGTGCTCAAACCCTCTGGGGCTGTGGAATTTAATATTGGCATTTAATAAAGTGCTGGTGTTTGAGGGAAGGTCCTGGGAGCATCCAAAGTCCCTTCACCCTGCAGCATCCCCTGTGATTCCACAGCCCTGGGAAGCCAGAGGAATATTTCATTCCCTGACACCAGGATAAATCAAGAGGCACCTGACAGAGCAGGAAATAAATTCTCTTCCACCCTTCCCAAATATCAACAGGGCAGAAACAACACCCAGATCCTCAGGATTGGGGCTGATTGTGAAGGATTCTCAGGATTGGACCAGCATGGTGAAGTGAGGGGCTGGAAATGCAGCACTGGGAGGACAAAAATCAAGAATCTATCCATAAATTAAATAATAACAAATGGCCTGGACAAGGTGCTGTTAAGTAAAGGTGAATTCCATAAGGTGAATTATAACCTTAGCATTCCCATGGATACAAATGAGAGCAGAGGGATGGACAAACACCCATTGTAGAATGGAATGGGTGTAGAATGGAATGGTTGGAACACAAAGGAAGATCCTTGGATACCACTATCCACTCAAAAGGTGGGAAGTGAAATATGGAAGGAGAATTCCATAGGCGAAACTATAACTTCAGCATTCCCATGGATAAAAATGAGAGCAGAGGGATGGACAAACACCCATTGTAGAAGGATGCCAGGCCTGGTTGGAACACAAAGATCCTTTGGATACCACTGTCCACTCAAAAGGAGGAAAGTGAAATATGGAAGGAGAATTCCATAAGGGGAAATTATATATGGAAGTAAAAGATGGAAGGAGAATTCTATAGGGGAAATTATAACCTTAACATTCCCATGGATAAAAATGAGAGCAGAGGGATGGACAAACACCCATTGTAGAAGGATGCCAAGACTTGTTGGAGCACAAAGGAAGATCCTTGGATACCATTATCCACTCAAAAGGTGGAAAGTGAAGTATCCCAGACAAGGGTTGCTTATCAAGGAGTGGTTTGAGGAGCAGGGAAATACCTGTAGGAATCTGGAAGCATCTGCAGCATCCTGGAATTGTCACAGTTGGAAGATCTGGATGCTCTGTCTTGGAAAGAGGGACAGGACACAGGTCATTAAAATACTGCACGGTGCTGAGGAGCTGGGCAGGGAATGATGAATTGATATTTCTTCACCATGCAGGGAGCAAATGGCTCGCAGGGAAGTTCCCAAGCAGGAAATTTCAAGGGGAGGATTTACAGCACAGCTCTGTCGCTGTGCAGGGATGTGCTGCAGGAGCTGCCACAGCCACCAGCCCTCCCAGGGGATGCCCACACTCTGGCACAGCAAAGCAGGAGCTAAAAGGCAGCAGAGAGCATCCTTTGCACAGCCAGGCTCCTGCAGAGCCTCTGGAGCAGGGAGAGGTGAAACAACAGTTCCAGCATTCAGTGCTGCTTTAATAGGAACTTCTCTGCCCCTATCACAATTCCTGAGGCTGACAGGATGAAGATGTTTTGTAAAGTTCGGGAATTTGAGGTTCTCAATCCCTGCTGAATTCCCCTGGTGTGATCCTGCCCAGGGTGGCTGTGGGCACTGAGTGCTGGAACTGTGGTTTCACCTCTCTCTGCTCTCCAGGTTCGCTGTGGGCAAGATGATCCATGGTGAGCAAAGTCAGCTCAGAAACTCCCAAATGCTCCCAGTGTGGCTGTGCTGGATGTTCCCAGTAACTCCTGGCTGCTGTGGGTGGCAGGGCACATTTTGGGCTCCCTCAGGGGCTCTCTGAGGTGGATTTTAGCAGCTCTTGCTGCTTCATTCTCTGCTGTGACCTGGATCTCTGTATCAGCTCCCCAAAGGGTCCTGGTGTCTCCAGCTGCAGGTTCTGTTGATGTGTCGTTACCTGGGAGGTGCTTGAACATCCGGGAGAGACAGGGTATGGGAAACCCTGAGCTTTGGGTTTTCCACCAGCCAAAATGGCATCAGCCAGAATGGCATCAGCCAGAATGGCATCAGCCAGAATGGCACATGGAGCTGCTCTGCTCCCACTCCTGAGCCCCCAGCTCAGCACATGAAGCCTCTTGCAGGGTTTCCTCCTGGATTTCAGCCCCAGAATTAGGATTTGCAAAAATAACCAAGTCACTTTGGATAATAGTTCGTGCTCCTGGCTCAGTGACCACTAAAATGAAATCCCCCTGCAGCAGCCTGGGACACAGCACAGCAGCACATGTGTCATTTCATCACAGAATCATCAAACCATGGAATCTTGGAATGGTTTGGGTGGGCAGAGACCTTAAATCTCACCATGTTGCACCCTCTGCCATGGGTGAAATCACCTTCCAGCAGCCCAGGTGTCTCCCCAGCGATGGGGCAGCCACAGCTTCTCTGGGCAACACAGGAGAAACAACTTCAATAACTTTAAGGCAACCAAAACCAGAACTTTTGCACTTTTTGGCCTCACTCACTTTTGGGTGAAGCTCACAGAATGTGGTTTGAAGCCAAGAACAAAGTTTTTAAACAAGCTAATGATCTCTTTTTGCAGGATTCCCACTGGGATCAGAGCAGATGGGTCCAACCCCTCCTCCTGCACTCACACCATCAGTGACATCCCTTCTTGTGACACTTCATCAAAATTTTAAGGGTTTGCCTGGAGCTCCTTCAGTCCAGGTGAGGGTGCTGGAAATGTGGAGATTTTACCCCAGGATTTTATTTCTCCAGCAGGGTAAATTTGATTCCTGTGAACAGCATTAAATTTCAGATTATTTAATCCTGAAAAATGAGTTGACACTCATTAGGAGTGTCCTCAATTAGGAGACACTCCTCAAACCTCCTCCTCACACCATTCCAACATCTCCTCTTCACCCCCTTCAGTATCAAACACCACACGCTGCAGTTCAGCTGTTTTATTGAACTTTGTGTATGAAAGAACAGTTTCAAGTTCTAATGAGAAAAAAAAAATTAAAAATAAATTCAGCATCAGGTAAAAAAATCACGCAACTGAAAAAAACATCACTTTTTCTTTAACCAGAAACTGAACACAAGGCCCACACCATGGTGGAGTCACCAGGACAAGGGGATGCAGCAGCTGGTTTTAGCATCAGACTGGTATAAAAAAAACCCCAAGTTTTAAACAGTTGCAACACAGCTCACTGGCAAAACCAGAATTTTAAATGAACTCAGAGTAACAAGACTGCATTAACATCTCCAGTTCAAAATTGCATCGCTCCTGTGGCACTGATTAGTCAAGATTTACAGACAAGTTCAGATTTACACAGAATTTCCCAATATTTCACTGCCCACAGACCCAGTGCACGTCCCAGGTGAGACAGTCGTGGAAACATTCCTGCATTACCCACTTGCACATGTGAAGGAAGGAAAGCAAAGTCAAAACTATATCCAGCCATCTCCATCCTGGGAAGATTCCATGAAAATCAGTTGCATAGTAAAGAATGGGAAATTAAGAAACACGAGCTGCTGCTGTGCTGGAGGAAGATGTAAAATCTCCCTTTTGCCACATTTTGGGGTCTGAGGCGATGAATTTAGAGCCTGTTCTCCTTGCAAGGTGCCAAATGCAGCCATGGAATCCCTTTCCTCCTGCAGTGAGGGTGATTTTCCTGCAAGACCTGAGCACTTGGGATAACCAGGTCTAATTTCAGTGCACCAATGGCAGCACGAGGGATGTGGCAGCCAACACACGTTTTCCATTAAAATTCCAATATTTCAGGCACTTCCTGACTACATTTCTACTTAATACCTTTTAATTCACAATTCCAGCTCTATCCATGACTTGGGTGTTGCCAGGCAAATTTTTCCTGCTGTGAAATCATCCTCTGGAATAGGAATGATGCATTTAAAACCCAGCAGCAGTGCCTGGCTTGCGATGGTCAGAGCTATGTTATGGGCAACACCAGTCAGAACAATCTCAGGCCATTCCCTTTACAGGTGCACTGATAAAATCATTGTGGACCAAGCAGGAAAAATGGGGAAAATAAACATAATTTACCTGTATCAGAGGCTGGTGGAAAATATGGGGATTAGAATGTGTAATTTAATTCACCCAGAGCTGCTACTTGGCTTTAATCTCAGGCTGAGACAGACTTCCAGCTGGATTGTGCAATGCAGGAGAGTGGGGAGCACTCAGGGAAGAAAAACTCCATCTCAGAAATTCCTTAATTTTGAAAGGATTCAGTAGCAATAACAGCATTTGAACAGCTGGCTCAGAAAACACCCAAGTGTGTGAGGTAATGAAGCCTCCAGCAGGCTCGAGGCTGGATGCTGAGATGTCAATCCTGCAGGGGATTGCCTGTGGAAAGGGGCTGGGGGCTGGCATGGGACTGCAGGAATCACAGAATCACAGATTAATGCAGTCCCAGGGTGGTTTGGGCGGGAAGGGACAGCTCATCCTGTTTCCATGGGCAGGGACACCTTCCACCATCCCAGACTGCTCCAAGCTCCATCCAGCCTGGCCTTGGACACTGCAGGGATGGGGCACCCTCAGCAAATCCTGACTTTTCCCCCAAATCCAGCAGGGCAGAGCAGCTTCCCAGTATTCCCTCACTGCCTCCATCAGCCCATTCCAGCCTCAGTGCCAAGCCCTGTCCCTGTGCTGTGTCCCTGAACCTTTGTAGTGTCCTGAAACACTTCTGGAGATCTTTTGCTTTCTAATTTTGCTGCCTTCTTAAAACCAGCTTAAAACATGTCATTAAAAGAAGCGGCTTTACGTGACCCCACACCAGCCCAGCTCCCCAGATCCTCTTTTCCTGCCTCTGTGACAGCACAGGGCCAACAGCAGAGCTCTCATCACTTTAATTGCACCCTAAAATTAAAAGGGGAAGGGTTTGGTGCGTGTTCAGAGTCTAAAGAGCCCCGTCTGAGCACGACAGCTCCGAGCTGCTCCGGCGTCTGGGAGCACAGCTTTGAAGGGCTATGAATAAAGATGAGCAGCCTGCCTTGGGATGATTATGGGAATCAAAGCACGCTATTTTTTGGATCTTCTCTTGATGTCAGCCATCATTAAATCGCTGGGGTTTTTTTGTTTTTTTAAATCGACTGGATACATCTTTAATTTGTCTTCCCTTGCCAAGCGCAGCCCTGCCATGGCTGTCCCGGCACGATGGTTATCTGCAGCACGCACCAGGGTGGTGGCAACACAGATTAACACACTGGACTGACAGGTAGAGACTATCAAACTCCCAATTATTGTGGAAAAGCACATTGACACCCAGCTGGCTCAGCGACCAAGCACGAGAAACCCAGAGCACGGAGCAACAGAAAGTACAACACCAGGGAGAGGTGGAATTTGGCAAGATTGTCGTCAGTGTGAGATGCTTGGGGTGATTATGGGAATCAAAGCACGCTATTTTTTTTGGATCTTCTCTTGATGTCAGCCATCATTAAATCGCTGGCTTTTTTTTTTGTTTTTTAATCAACTGGATACATTTTTAATTTGTCTTCCCTTGCCAAGCGCAGCCCTGCCACGATGGTTATCTGCAACACACACCAGGGTGGTGGCAACACAGATTAACACACTGGACTGACAGGTAGAGACTATCAAACTCCCAATTATTGTGGAAAAGCACATTGACACCCAGCTGGCTCAGTGACCAAGCACGAGAAACCCAGAGCACGGAGCAACAGAAAGTACAACACCGAGGAGAGGTGGAATTTGGCAAGATTGTCGTCAGTGTGAGATGCTTGGGAGGTGGGGATGGGTTTTCCCACCACTTTAATAATCAAAATACAGTTTTGAGCCCTAACAGAGAGATGCTGTAACAAGTGGCTACTGAAAACAGACGAGGTATAATTATGTTACACACGCACACACACATCATAAAAAAGCTCTCTGTAACACTGGTGAAAAATAAAAAATAACTTTAGTACTGATACATTCTATCCCCCATTTTAAGGGCTACTAGATCATGTTCCAAAAGAAACTAAATATAACACCTTTGGGACCAGGGCTTCCCAAGATCCAGGTCTGTGCTGCAATCCAGAAAATCAATTCTCCTCCTGTTAATGTGCCCTTACCTGTGTAGGCAGCTTGGGGTTCCCCTCCTGTCATGGGGGTTTGGCTGTTGGCAGTCCAAACCCATCAGGGCAGTGGAAAAGTGGGTTTGGGGTCAGTCTCACAATTTCAGAGCTGCTAAAGCTTTGTTCATTCTCCTTTGCAGGCTCAAGAGCACGCTGAGAACCTGTCACGCTGCAGGGAGGCTGCAAACAAATGTGTTTCACAGCTCCTTAGGGGTTTTGGGTGGTGAGATGTCCCAAAAAAGGGCAGCTCCATCTCCCCAGCCTGCCAGCAGCTCCCTCTGCAGCACTGGGGAAGAGCATTTGGGAATTCCAGCCCTCACCCCAAACACTTTCTCCTGGTCTTTTTAAAGGGGTTGTTTAAGGTCTCTGAGATTTTAGGGCCCGAGCAATAATCCACTTCAGTGCAGGGGTGAGACAGGCAGGGGACAGAGGGACAGGACAGGAACAGGGACAGGGACAGGGACAGAGGGACAGGGACAGGGGAGGGACAGAGGGACAGGGACAGGGGGACAGGGACAGGGGAGGGACAGAGGGACAGGGACAGAGGGACAGGGACAGGGGGACAGGGACAGGGGAGGGACAGAGGGACAGGGACAGGGGGACAGGGACAGGGGAGGGACACCCAGAGGGGCACAAACGCTGCAGTCCCGGCTGCTGCCACAGCCCCAGGGATTTGAAGGAGCAATTTGCTGGAAGCTCCCGTGGAAAAGCTCCCTCTCCCCACCTCCACCACGGGCAGGGCACAGCCAAACCAAGTTAATGAGAGCCCCTGCCCTAATTAGCTGTAATTTGTACGGGCGGCTTTCGCAGTGCATCGATTTCACGCCGCGCCTTGTTTCACCTTCCCTGCATCCCTGCCCAGCCTTGGCACCCCCTGCTCCTCTCCCTAGGCTCAGAGAGATGCTCCATGAGGTCTTCCAGCCATCCTGGTCCTGATCCCAATCTCCCTCTGCTGTTAAAGCCGTGGTAAACCCAGGTGAAAGCAGCACCAGCCCTTTCTCCTCCATTTACCCACAGCTTCAGCCACAGGGTTTCTTCCATGCTGGGAATAAATGCAAGAGGAGCAATGTCCCACTGAGAGCCAGATCCATATTTGCTCTTCATTCTCCAACTGATTAAATTGACAAAAACTGCTGGGTTTAACACTTTTGCTTCTCTTCAGGCCGTTCTGCCCAACCTGCACCTGTGCAGAGCCCTGGAGATTTCTGTGTTTGGGCTCCCCAAGCCCTTCTGCCAGGAGCAAAGTCTCCACCACCAGAGGTGCACCTGCCGTGGCAGGAGGAGGAATTCCAGCCAAGAAATTATCTGTGTTTATAAAACAAACAAAATAAACACAACCTCACCAAAGCCAAGGCGTTCCTTGTAAGAATCACGTAATTTCTCAGTGTTAAGGGAGTTTCTCAACCTGAATTTCAGCTGAAGTTTCTGTGCAGGGTTCTCAGTCATCTTCAAAGCTCTTCTGCAAGGAAGGTGGTGCAGATTGTTGGCTGCTTTGCCTTGTACATTCCCAAGTTTTCCCATTTCCAGGGGTTGGTTTCAGTGCATCCTCCCTGGGGCTGTGTCTCCTGTGTGGAATGCAGGCAAACAGCTCCACTGGGGGAAGAATCCAGGTTTTGGTGCTTCCTTCTGGAAGAGTGGTCCCTCTCCACCTTCCAGGTACCTGGTGGGGACCTTGAGGCTGGTCCTTGGGCACAATCAGCAGCATCAGCTCAAGGGTCTGTTTCACATACAATAATTTTGGTTCCTGTTACCTCTCCTTGAGCAGCCTTTGCTTCAGAGAAAGCTCCAGCTCACTTGGTTCTCTCCAGTCCAAATTATCATTCCCAAACCATTCCCAGGGAATTATTGCAATGCAGACAAAGAGGTTCCTGTGCTCATCTGAGTCCCTCCAACATTATTTTCACTCTTAAATCCAACACTGTTCCAAGTTTCACTCTGCTCCTCTGGTGGAGGCTGAGCTGGGAGGGTTTCAGTGCCCAAGCTGGGATGGAGGCAGCATGAGTAGGTGGATGAGGCTGAAGAGGGAGAAAAGGGGGAGCCAGAAGCAGAAGAGACCATCAACCCCTCTGCCATTTGCATTTATCCCTTTGCAGATCATTTATCCCTTTGCAGATCATTTATCCCTTTGCACGCCATTTATCTCGTGGCACCAGGATAATATTGATCCGTGCACTCCTAGGAAACACAGTGAGGTTATAGAAAGCCCAGCTTTAAGAGCTTCCCAGCCCAGTATGGGCAACCCACAGCTCTAAACCTTCCACCAAAAAAACCTCAATGTGCAAAATGAAATGGCAAGGGACAAAGGAGGGATGGATTTCCCAATTATTACAGAATTAGCAAGGCAACACTGTAAAATTCCCACAAGACTGGGGTACTGTGGAAGTGCAGACAAAGGCAGAGAGGCTCTTATGAAAGGAAGCAGGAGCATTGGGTTTTTAGACCTTTTCTACCCTGGAAATTCAATTTTTCCTTAGTGTTTTTGTGGAGTGATCCTGATAGCAAGGCACAACTGTTCGACACCCTTTTCCTCAGCACCAGCAGAGATGTTTCTTTCTAAATAAGGACTTAAAGTAAATCGCAGCCTTTGGTACAGCACAGAGCTACTTATAAAGGGCATTTCCAGGAAAGTGAGAAAAATGGAGCAGGAATGATTCTCAAAGAGCTGAGAACAGCCCGTGGCCTTCGCCAGGGAACAGCGACAGAAACCAAATTTCCCCCACTCCCTCCCACCCCAAGAAAACACTTGGATTAAGTTTTAGCAGCTCTGCTTAACATTTCCTTTCTGGTTGCTTCATCTTTCAAGAGATTCTTTTAAAAATAATATTAAAAAATACTGAAATTATGTCCAAGTGACTTCCACCTCTCCTCCTCCTTTCTCCCAGCTTTGCTCAGTCCTGTTATATTGCACATAAATTGAAGATAATCTGGCTCCAAAGATGTTCCCTTCTACATAATGCACTTGTTAAAAAACACAGATAAAGTGGGGAATATTCCATATATAAGTAAATATATATGAAATATGGACTGGGTTAAGCTGGCCCTCTGTCAGTCGGGTCCATGGCAGCGTCGGTCACCGTGTTGGGATGTTGGGGATGTTTGGGATGTTGGGGATGTTTGGGATGTTTGTCCTTTTCCTTGGAGATGTTTTACTTCTCAACACAGTCCTGAAGGTCTTCATTTCAAAACTTCTGTGATCTGTGGGGCAAAGCAAAGAACCACTTTTATCCACCCTGCTTTGGAAAACAAGAACAGGTTCCTTTTTTTGCAAGTAAAGTGGGAGAGAAGTTGCACATTGGTTCCCCCCCTGACAAATTCCCAACTCCATTTCCCACCAATGAAAAATGAAAATTTTCTAATTAAATTCTTTAATGGAGTAGATGCCACACAGTCTAAAGTGAGCTAAAGATAGGAAAAAGATTCATTAAATGTATTCTTGTTATTAACTGTTATCTCACATTAGCAGCAAGTTCCAAACCCAGAATAATTAGCACCAAGTGGGTTTTCCTCATGTTTTTATCTTAATCAAGTTGAGGTTGTTCTGAGCTGATGTAATTCATGAGACATTGAGCAACTGGTTGATTTTATAAATCCAGTCCAGGTGCTGGGAGGAGCCAGGGCTGATCCCTGTCCCAGAGCTTGGACTGTGGAGTCACTCACAGAGCACAAACCCAAAATCCCATTTTGATGTGGGGATGGGGGTGCCCAGAAAAGAGCTCAAAAACTCTCCCAAATTCTGCAGTGCCAGAATTGCACAACACTCAAGGGACTGACTCCTGTTTGAATATAGATGCTCTGCTCTGTCTTAGAGACACTAAAATTTCTAGAAATTTCATGCAACTGTTTTTAACCCATTCATCTTCCAAAAAATCCATGTTCTGCCTTTTCTTCACACCATGGCAACTGCAGCATCCCAGCTGCCCAGGTCAGATTGAAGGAAAGGTTGGGAGGAGCTGCAGTCACAGCCCAGAGCCCAGCCTAAGGCACCAGGACCTGCCCCAAAAATCAGCCCCAAAGCACTCAGCCCCAAAAATCAGCCTGTTTTCCCCAAAGGGAGAGGCAGGATGGAGATTGCCAGGTGGGAATCTCCATGCACTGAGGAGGGAGAGATCCTCTCTCTGGATGCTGCAAGCATCAGGATGTAGGGATGGAGATGTGGCAGAGACGAAGTTGCAGCAGTAATGAGGATGTGGGAATGAAGCTGCAGGGATAATGAGGATGCAGGGATAATGAGGATGCAGGGAAGGTGTTGCAGGGACAATGGGGATGCAGGGAAAAGGATGTTGCAGGGCTGGTGATGTTGCAGGGATGATGATGTTGCAGGGATGATAAGGCTGCAGAGAGAACGGTGTTGCAGCTGTGATGAAATTGCAGATGAAGTTACAGGGATGAAGTTGCAGGGATAATGAGGATGCAGGGATTGCAGGGTGGATGGACATGCATTTACAGGGATGATGAGGATGTAGGGATGGTGAAGTTATAGGGATGAAGTTCCAGGAATGATGAAGATGTAGCAATGATGAAGTTGCAGGGATAATGTTGCAGAGATGATGATGATACAGGGATGATGATGATGATGATATGGGGATGCTGAGGATGCATTTGCAGGGATGATGAGGATGTCGGGATGGTGAAGTTACAGGGATGAAGCTGCAGGGATGATGAAGATGTAGCTATGATGAAGTTGCAGGGATGATGAAGATGTAGCTATGATGAAGCTGCAGGGATAATGGTGCAGGAATTATTATGATGCAGCTATGATAAAATTGCAGAGATGAAGTTGTAGGGGTGATAATGATGATGATATGGGGATGCTGAGGATGCATCTGCAGGGATGATGAGGATGTGGGGATGATGAGGATGCAGGGATGATGATGCAGCTGTGATGAAATTGCAGAGATAAAGTTGCAGGGGTGATGAGCATGTATTTACAGGGATGATGAGGATGTAGGGATGGTGATGTTGCAGGGATGAAGTTGCAGGGGTGATGAGGATACAGAGAGGATGATGATGATGATGATGATGATATGGGGATGCTGAGGATGCATCTGCAGGCATGATGAGGATGTGGGGATGTAGGAATGATGCTACAGGGATGCTAAAATCCAGCAGAGGAAGGAAAGAGATGGGAATTCCTGGCAGGAGCAGAGATCCCCTTGTGAGAAATGAGCTTCCAGAGGGGCTCAGCGCTCCCAGCAAGGATCCCAGGAGCTGTTCAAGCAGCAGCTTATCCTGAAGTGCCAGCAGGGCCATTCCTGGGCTTAAAGCTAGCAGGGCTTTCTGCTTTATTGCACTGGGTTTGCTGGGGGATTAAACCCCTCCCACCTGGCAGCCAAGAAGGGCTCCAAAGTGCCAGGATTCTCAAGGATCACTGGAGCATTACGCACTCAGTGAATAAAATAATAAATACACAACTGAGACCCAAACAGAATAAATAAAAAAATAAATAAATAAATACACAACTTGGACCCAAACAGAACCTTCAGCCCAGGAAATGACACTGGCCAAGAAGGTGGCGGTGGAGTGGGACTCTGCAGATGAAGTGGTAAATAATTTTAATTCCCACCAGGCAAATAATCCAGTGTTTTGGGGTACCCCGGGGTACCCCAGGGTATTAAATAACAATTTTAATTCCCACTAAGCAAATAATCCGGTGTTTGGGGTACCTGGAGCCTATCCAAGCTGTATGCTCGCCAGGGAAGAAAGAAATGCCAAATCCTCAGCCTAACAATGGTGTTGTTTCTCTGGATCCAGGGAGTGGGAGTGAGAAGTGAGGAGCATTCAGGAGCTATCACTGCTCCAGCTCCTGAAGGGATCCAGATGTCTTTCTGTTGTACAGGGGTGAGGAAATCCTCTCCATCCCAAGAGAAATAGAGGATATTAAACAGCAGCCATAAAAATTAGATGTTTTTCAATTGACTGAGCCAAATAACTTCCATCTAAACACTCAGAGCTGGCAAAACAGCTCCTGGGAGTGCAAGTACTGAGCATCTCCTGAGTCCTTCCAGAGGACTGGAAAACAGCTCCTGTTTGGGACAGTTTTTTAAGGGATAAATAAAATGACCTGCAAAAATGATGTGTCTGGCCATCTGTCACTGATCCCAAACAATATGCTGGAATGGCTGAGAGGGTTAATACAGAATTAAAGAGGAAGATTTAATTGATGCAAATCAACACAGGTTTTCTGTTAAGAAAACAGATCTTATCAAATGAACTGATATCTCTGGCTGAGTCCCACGCTTGGCTGATAAGGGTGCTTGTGTAATGCTCTCCTCCAAGGGAATTGCATGGCTGTTGGGCAAGAAAATGGAGCAAAATACAGCAAAATTCCCAGGAGATGTCCCAAGAGAGGAACCCAGCTGGACCCAGGTGCCATTCCCCACTCGCTCCTCCTTGGGCTCCCTGAGCTTTCTCAGAGCATCGTGCAACCAGGATGGGAGAGACACCCCTGGAAATGTCCAGCCCTGGGAGAGAACACCCAGGCTTCTTTCTGATGCTGCAGGAAGAAAATTTCCTGCCTTAATTCTGAGGGATTTAAAGTGTGGAATATCATTCAGGCACCTGCACCCACCAAGGCACAGGCAGAGGTAGGGAAGCCTCAAACCTTCAATGCTACAACGAGTTCACAGCAACTCCTTCCCCAACCCTACTGAAAACACAAATTCCCAGCAGCCAGGGCCATTTTTAAGCCCAAATTTCTTATGTCTGGTTTCTGACCCAGTGCAACAGTGTGAGGTTAAATTGTTGTAGAGACACAGTGGCAGCTCCAAGCAGCAAGGAGGGAGAAGAGGGTTCTCAACCCTAAATTCACAGATTTCAGGAGAAATGGGCCAGAAGGGTGGGAAAGGGAAGATGCAGAGTGAAGAAATCACAGGAGAGGGGGATATTGATGGGGAGCTGAAGGCAGAGCTGGCAGCTTGGGAAGCAGTGTGAAACATCAGGCTTCCCTCCAGCCAAGGGAAATAACTGGGATTATTGGGGTGCCCAGGGCAGGGTCTGCAGGCTTTTCCAGCCTCAAGAAAGCTGAATCCCATAAAAACTTTGGAGGAGTTCTCACTTCTTGATCCATGTTTCAAAACTGCTTCTTCCTTCCCCAGGAGTTTAAGTGTTTATTACAAACACTTCCTGAAGGTGTTTGGTGCCATTTACAGATGGGGAAACTGAGGCACAGAGGAGCCCAGGGAGCAAATCCCACAGTGCTCACAGAGGGAGCAGGGAGACATTTCTCTGCAGTACAAATCCAAGCCCCCTGAAGGTTACAGCATCACCCCCTGCCCACTCTGTGCACAGCTCTGTCACCCTGCTTTTTTAAGATTTTCTAAGCCTTCTGATGTTGGCATTCTTGTAGCGAACCTTCTCACACACTTTCTGTAAATAACTCATTGTTTTGCATTTTTTTTATAGAAGAGGAGAAAGCTGATGGGCTGTTGGTCTGACCAGTGTCATTGGAGAGGTGGCACTGCCACCCACCAATCCACTGTCATTCTTGGAAAACTATAAATGTTAGAGTCACAAAATAAACTTCTCTTTTCTTCACCTTGAGAACAGCAGTGTGAGCTTGTGTTCTTTCTTGTCCTACAGTGACACAGCTCCTTCTTTGCATCAAGGCCAAGAGCAAACTGAGCCTTCTGAAAACACTTTGCAAAGTGTGTGTCCATCCCCTCCATCCTCCCTCCCAGCCTTCAGCTTCCCGTGGAGCAGCACCCCAAGCACAGACCCTGCTGCAAGCCCTGATCCTGCTGCCAGCACTGAGCAAACCGTGATAAAACCCCAAAGGATTTTCCTCCTCTCTCCACTGTCGTGCTTTGGAGGAAGCAAAGCAAAGCCTCAAAATAAACCTGGCTGCTCTTTGCAGCCTTGTTGGGGTGAGCAGAGGGGGCCAGGGAGCAAATCCCACAGTGCTCACAGTGGGAGCAGGGACACATTTCCCTGGAGTACCAACACAAACCCCCTGAAGGTCACAGCATCACCCACTGCCCTCTCTGTGCACAGCTCCTTCCTTGCACCAAGCCCAAGAGCAAACTGAGCCCTCTGCAAAGGCAGAAAACACTTAACAAAGTGTGTGTTCATCCCTTCCATCCTCCCTCCTTCTCTGGAGCAACACCCCAAGCACAGACTCTGCTGCAAGCCCTGATCCAGCACTGAGCAAACCATGATAAAACCCCAAAGGATTTTCCTCCTCTGTCCTCTATGTGGGAATGAAGTTGCAGGGACAACGAGGATGCAAGGATGATGAAGATGCAGGGAAGATGTTGTGCTTTGGAGGAAGCAAAGCAAAGCAGCTGGGCTGCCTCAAAATAAACCTGACTGCTCTTTGCAGCCTTGTTGGGGTGAGCAGAGGGGACCACAGACTCATCCTCCCCACACATCCAACCCCAGCCCGCCCAGCCAGGGTGTTCAGAGACGCTAAAAATTGAAATGCAACCGCCGGAGCAAAGCAGCAGAGCTCCAGCACGCTCAGCAAAGCATCGGAATCACAAGTGTGAAGGAAATGAATCATTCCTAAACAAACCCAGCAGCGCCTGCTGCCGTCGGCGCGGCTGAGCCGGGGCTCTCGCAATGGGTGTGTGCAGCCAGCAGGGAAAAGCAGCGGCCAGGGAGAATTCCAGCTCCTCCTGGCTCCAGTGAGGAGCTGGAGGAGATGGGAGACATGTTGGAATTGATTTGAGCGTGTCTTGGTTCATAAGGAGGAGCGAAGTGACGGTGCCCTGCGGGGATGCTCATGCGGGGAGGATTCCCTGCCCTGCTGCCGAGCATCCTCAGCGCTGGAAATTCAGGCTCTGAGCGGTGATGAGGCACAGACAGACCCTGATGAGGCACAGACAGACCCTGATGAGGCACAGGCAGACCCTGAGCCCGGTGGGTGTCAGGGCAGCACGATAATCGTGGAAGGAAAAGCACAAACATAAACACGGGGTTTGTGTTTGTGGTGAGTTTTGTCAGAATTGGGGATAGAAGGGCTCCAGCTCTTCCACACACAGGATGGTTCTCAGGAGCACACTCACTTTGGTGAGTGACAAAGAGCAGGAGCTTTGACACCTTCCCAGCAGGGAGCAGCCAACACGAGGGGACAAACAGGGACACCATCACCCATGGGCCTGTATGTACCAAGCATGGAGTGAAAGCTCACCCAGCGAAAGCATCTCCATACCAAGCACCAGTGAGAGCTCTCCATGGCATCCCTGGCACAACCACAGCGGGGCCAGCAGAGGTTTGCCTGGAGCAAGAGCTGGGAGAGGCCTGGAGATGGAGCTGGGGCTGCTCTGCAAGGATCCCATGGGGCTGGAACCCCTTTGCAGGATCCCCCGGGGCTGGGGACCCTCTTCAGGGATCCCCTGAGGCTGGGACGCCTTTGCAGAGATCCCCTGGGACTGGGGCTGCTCTGCAGGGATCCCCTGGCAGCAAATGTGTCCCTGCTGGCGGATGGCTCTACCCTAAGGCACAGCAGGAACTGGACAGCTCCTCCTGGCGCCAGTCTCATTTCTGACCTAAGGGACCCCCTGAAATGGGTCAAACACTCTCCACTGCTGGACAGTGATTCCCAGCTGGGATGAGGCTCCTCAGGGCACCCAAAATGTCCCCTAAATGTCCTTGAAGTGGTGATGGCCATGGGCCCAGGACTGTTTCCAAGAAAAAGAAGCACAGAGGTGTTCAATGGCCACCTCCCACCTCTGGCACAGGGACAGGGCTGATGCCACCCTGCACCCATCGGGATTGCCTGGACTCAGGCATGCAAACAGCACCCAGGGAAACAGGAAAAGGCACCAACATCCCACCCTTAACACATCCTCCAGCTAAACAACACCCCCAAAGCCCAGCCAAGGGCCCCAGAGCAGGGAGGGTGCAGGGCAGCAGCACCAGCTCCATAGGAGTGAGAATTCCAAGATATGGCCCTGCCCAGAGCATCCTGTAACCATCAAATCATCAAATGCTTTGGGTTGGAAGGGACCTTAAAGATAATCTATGACAAAGATCATATAATATCCAGAAATCCCTTATTTCCCTAGGAAATAAGTCCCTGATACGACTGCCCTTGCAGGAGGATGCTGAGGCACTGAGCTCTCCTCCCAGGTACACACAGGACTGAGACTGAAGGGCAAAATAAGGCACAGTTAAACCCCGTTTGCCTGTTTGCACTGCCAGGTTCGCAGCCTGCCCGGAGATCGTTTGCTGAAGCATTTAAAGCAGGGAGAACCAAGCCCTGCTTCCCTCGGGCGGCGGTGGAGCCTCCGTGTGCTCGCACCAAGACATGCATATTTTAAAAGCTTGGCAGGAGAGGGCTCCAAACTACACAATTAAACGGATTTTACACACAAGGCTCCTCGTACACTCCAAGCACTGCCAAACGCCCTTTCCTTGTGTACATCCCTGCAGGAGAGACCCTTCAGAGCAATGACCCAGGCTGGCTCCTTCCATTCTGCCAGAGAAATCACTTGTCTGCCCTTTGCCGCTGCCTAATTGTCCATAAACTGGGGATTAAAAACAAAACCGGCTCCTTTTGTCAAGGGATGGAGTGGCAACAATTGCCTGGGAGGAAATTTAACCCTCCTGGAGGAAAGAGATATCTGCAACCCTTGTCTGTGTCCACACGTGGGGTGGGATGGATACTGCTCTGCTCCGGCCACCCCAGGCACCCGAAGGGCATCTATTGTGCTGGAGAACAACAGAACCTTTTGAAGGAGCTCAGGCCTGAAAACACACACAAAAAAAAAGAGGGGAGAGCAGGAGAAAAAGGTGATGGTGTCAAAGAACCAAGTGGAGGGGCCAGGTTATGGCTGGTGCACCCCCCAGCACCAAGGATGTGTCTCAAGGAGGCATCCAGGGCTGAAACAGGGGAACAGGTCCTGAAATACAGGCAGAGGGAAAGAGGGACTGGAAACAGGTCGTAAAATACAGGCAAAGGGAGATTGGAAACAGGGGAACAGGTCCTAAAATACAGGAGAGGGAAACTGAGACTGGAAACAGGGGAACAGATCCTGAAATACAGGCAGAGGGAAAGGGAGGCTGGAAATAGGGGAACAGGTCCTGAAACACAGGCAGAGGGAAACTGAGACTGGAAAGAGGGGAACAGGTCCTAAAATACAGACAGAGGGAGGCTGGAAACAGGGGGACAGGTCCTGAAATACAGGCAGAGGGAAAGGGAGGCTGACAGCAGTGTGTGAAAAGAGAAAACAGGAGGTACAAGGCTCTGCAGCACCCAGTGCCCTGTGTGGGGGTTGGAACAAGATGTTCTTTAAGGTTGTTTTCAACCCAAACCTTTCTGTGGCTCTGTGATGAACTGAAAGCATCCAGCTGCAGCCTCGCAGGGGTGGGAGCTGCCTCTTCCCTCCTCACTGCCATCCTTCAGTGCCACAAAGGACACAAAGAACAGGGACAGGACATTGCCGTGGGATTGCCCAGAGCTGTGGGGACCCTGCTCCCCTGCTCGTGGGGTGCTGGGAATCATCAGCCAGGGTTGTGGTAATGCTTTTTCCTCCATTTAATGTAATCAGCCAGGTCTGGGCGAGCCCTTTGCCTCACGCTAATCCCCTAATGCTGCCCCTCTAAGCACATTAGGGACAGGCAAACCCAGCACAGCCCAGGCTGCTCTGGAATCCCCAGTGGCTGCTGAAACACTGCCTGGTCCTGATGGGGAACAAGGCAGAGCCACTTAAACAGCAGCTGGCTGTGGAGAGCCCGGGGTTTCAGGGATCTCTGCAATCCCTGGCACAACACGTGCAGCAGCCAGTGCCAGAGGAGCTGTCAGACCACGGAACAGAAGGCATTTATCAGAGGCACTGAATGGTTTGGGTTGGAATGGATCTTAGAGATCACCTTCCACTGGAGCAGGTGGCTCTGCTTCTCTCACTGAAAGGCACCCATGAGACAGCAGAGAGGGAGGATGCAGAGAGGGCAGAACATCCAAAGGATGTCCCCAGTTTTCCACCTCCACTTTTGGGGGTGTAGCTAAAAGACAGCAGCAGTGAATTTTTGTCTTTCAGTGATACCACTCAATAGGGAAAAGTATTTTTCTGAATGTGAAAAGGGGAAATTTAGGTCAGATATTGGCTGTCCAGAGCAGCTGTGGCTGCCCCTGGATCCCTGGAAGTGCCCAAGGTCAGGTTGGACAGGGCTTGGAGCAACCTGGGACAGTGGAAGGTGTCCCTGCCATGGCAGGGGTGGGACTGGATGATCCTTAAGGTCTCTTCCCACCCAAACCATTCTGGAATTTCACCAGAGCCAAACTGCCTTTTATCCCAATGGGTGAAGAGGTTTCCTTGTCACCTCTCCCATAAAGCATCTTTTGCTGTCAATAAAACCCCTTTTAAACTACTCTGCTCCTACAAAATCAGTCAGGGAGGAGTCAGGAAAACAAACCAACCCCCTGCAACGGCTCTGCTTATTTTAGATGACAGAGAAACTGAAAATTGTTCTGTGCCATTTCAAGAACATGTGGTTTCCCTACCCTGTGCAGCTGCCACGGGGAAATCACCAACCCAGAGCTCATCTGCAAACTCCCCTGAGTGCCATGTTTGCACTGCTCCTAAACTCAGACCCTCCTTTTAGGAACAGGCATGTGGGAGAGCTTTAACAACAATAAAATTTACTAACAATGAAAGAGAATAACAGTAAAAAGTGAGAACTTGTAGGCAGAAATGACATTTCAGCCCACTGAAATGGGGAAAAGGCACACTGAGGTATTCCCAGTTACGTCAGACAAGGAATCCCAGTTACTCTGGACGAGGAATTTCAGGTTTGTAACTTCCCAGGATGTTCCACAGCATCTCCCTGATAAAGATCAAATCTTGGACCCTCTGCTGATGAAAACTCTGGTAGCCCAAATAAAACCATCCCACCCCAGCAGCCAAGGAAGGGCTCTGATATTTTCCCTGAATTTATTGACTGTGGCTAAGGGAGGGTGCTGCAAACCATCTAGATCCTTCTGAGTCTGGGAAAAATCCCAGCTAAACTGCAATTTTGGCATGGCCAGCATCCCTCAGGACAAGGCCCCCTCTCCACAGCCTTGGGACTTCACAGACTGAGGCCAAATTTCTCTTTGCTGTAGGTATTTAACAGCCTGCCTGTTCCATGTGCTACCTCAGAGGAATTTGGCTTTTTTTAACCCCAAATCCAGCAAAACTGAGCAGAGCTGCAGCCAAAGCTCTTGAGGCCAAGCTGCTTTTGGCCTGTGTCAGTGGCAGGGGCTGGATGGGAGCATTACACCACTGAAATCACCTTTTTAGCACAGAAATGAAGCAATCCAGCTGCAGAGAAGCAGCAGGGTTTTCCTCCTCCCACAGCACTAAAAAAGCAAATACAATCAGAGGAGCTCTAGGATGTGATCCCACTTTATCTAACGTGTATAAAAATACCCGAGAGCGGCAGGATAAGCTGGAGAATAAAAGTAAGCAGTGGAAAGCATGGGGTTTGTCCAAAAAAACCCAACACTATGACTCCATTGAAGTCTCCCCCGTGCAGAGCTCACCTGATCCCGTCAGATGTCCCACGGCCCCTGGCATACACGTGAAGATGAAGCCGGTGATTTTTTCCCAGAGGGATTTTTTGGTTATTTTTCAGTCCTGATTTTTTTTCTTTTTTTTTTTTTTACTGTCCCTCTTGTTTCACACAAAGCTGCCAAGGCTCCTCCCTGGCCAAGCTTGCTCGGTGCCAGCTCCCACTGGGTCTGGGGTGGTTCTTGGTGGAGCAGGATGAACCTCCATGCCCAGATTGCACTGCCCAGGTGAGGGACAGGTGGATCTGGGGGTGATGGCTGCCTGTGGGTGCCTTGTTGGGCACACGGGAGGAGCAGCAGGGCAGGAACCAGGAAGGGGGTGCAGAGCCACGACGTCTTGTGGGATGGAGGAGCTGGAACCATCTGGAAAGGCTTTTTGCGGGAAGAGCAAGGACCAAGGGGGATGGGAGAAGGGATGCCATGACAACCTTTGGGGGTTTCCCAGGAAACCGTGGTCACCATGGCAACTGCATCACTCCGGTCGGAATTAGTGACTTCCGCTGGAAGGCGTGTTCGCCACTTTAATCTTCTGGTGATAAGCGGCTGCAGCTCCTCCAAAGGCATCGCAAAACGAGGGGGAAATATCCCTTTGTCTCCGGCTGGGCGGGCTGGAGGCTCCCAGGCACGGCGAGGAGCCCGTCGTGGATCGTGCCGACATCACTCCCGAAAACATTCCAGTCTGCCTCTCCTGTCCCTCCTCCCGCACACATCCCCGCTGCACGGCCACAGACTTGACATTGGAGGAAATAATTCCATCAGGTTACAGGGGGAAGGGAATCCAGAATAGAAAATGAAGGCTTAGGGAGGGTTTTTTTTTTTTTGTATTTAAATCAGCATTGATTGCACTTGGTCTCGGACCAAATTAGAATTTCATAAACGATCTAATGGGGAGAAAAAGGAAATCTGGGATGTGCCCGTAATGGCACATCACATGTTTCGATATTAAGCATCATTTAACGATGTGGTAACAGAGACTGTCTGCAGAATTAAATGGTTATTTCCTCCCAGCCCCCTCCCAGTACACTCTGCCTCATGTTTTCCTCCTTCCTCCACCCAGCCCGAGATTGTTAATCCAACAAGTTATTTTATGTGATGGAAGGGAGATTGGCTACACACTGCCCTTAGGGAAAGAGGGGGAAATTCAGGAGCAAAGCAAGAGGTTCCCCAAAAGCCCAAAAAAGCAAAGCAGCCCTGCAACACGTTGCAGAACAAACACCTGTTTTGACAGTGAGTGTGGCTTGTCTTCATCTTCCTTCTCTTTACCCTTTAGCTGTCCTCTTCTTCAGAGAATTTTAAATCCTTTTACTTTTGGATCTTTAGAAAGGAAGGATCTAAAAAAATAAAGGTATAAAAACGAGGGCACACACAGGACCGACGATGGTGCATGTTCCACACAACACCGACACACAGTCACTTTGCATTATTATTGGTATTATTATTATTGGTATTCTTTCTCTGCATCCTCAGATTTTGCTGCTGTTCGTTTGGTTTGGGTTTTGTTTTAAACATCCGTAAAGATCTTTTTGATGTTCACACAGTTGGGATTGTTTGTGGTTGTGCAGTTGCCTGCTTTAAAGGCAGCCTGTTTGAATGCACTGTGGTTGATCCCCCCTTCCTCAATCACCATGTACTCGGACTTGCTGAGGGTGGAATTGCTGCGAGCCTTCTTCATCTCCTCGCTGGACGAGAGGTGCTGGCAGCTCCCGACGTGCATGTACTGGGCTTGTTCCTCACCCTCCGTCTCCCGGTGGTAGAAATAATTGAAGTTGGAGACGATGACGGGCACGGGCAGGGCGATGGTCAGCACGCCCGCGATGGCGCACAGAGACCCCACAATCTTGCCCCCAATGGTGATGGGGTGCATGTCCCCGTAGCCCACGGTGGTCATGGTGACCACGGCCCACCAGAAGGCGTCAGGGATGCTACTGAACCCCGAGCTGGGGTCGTCGGCTTCCGCGAAGTAAACGGCGCTGGAGAAGAGGATGACGCCGATGAAGAGGAAGAAGATGAGCAAGCCCAGCTCCCTCATGCTGGCCTTGAGGGTCTGGCCCAGGATCTGCAGCCCCTTGGAGTGCCGGGAGAGCTTGAAGATGCGGAAGACCCTGACGAGGCGGATGACTCTGAGGATGGCCAGGGACATGGCTTGCTGGCCATTGCCTTGCCGCTCGGCCAGCTCCGTGCCCAGCGTGATGAAGTAGGGGATGATGGCCACAATGTCAATGATGTTCATGATGTTCTTGGAGAAGGTGGCCTTGCTGGGGCAGGCAAAGAAACGGACCAGCAGCTCGAAGGAGAACCAGATGATGCACAAAGTCTCTACCACAAAGAAAGGATCGGTGAAGGATGACACCATGGAAGCAGGCGAGGATGAGGAGTTGGTGAAGACATCAGGTGGGAGAGGGCCGCCGCCTGTCCCGAAGGTCCCCCCAGTTCCCTCATAGTCATGGTCATCCCTGAATTCAGGCAGGGTCTCCAGACAGAAGATGACAATAGAGATAAGGATGACCAGGACAGAGACGATGGCAATGCCTCGGGCCGGCCCAGAGCTCTCGGGGTACTCGAAGAGGAGCCACACCTGGCGCTGAAACTCCTTCTCGGGAAGCGGCCGCTGCTCCTCGCGAATGAAACCCTCGTCCTCCCGAAACTTCTCCATGGCCTCCTCCCCGAGCTGGTAGAAGCGGATCTCCTCGGAGAAGATGTCGATGGGGACATTGACGGGACGCCGGATGCGCCCGCCCGACTGGTAGTAGTAGAGGATGGCGTCAAAGCTGGGACGGTTACGGTCGAAAAAATACTCATTGCGGAGGGGGTCGAAGTAGCGCATCCTCTTGCGGGGGTCCCCCAGCAGCGTCTCGGGGAACTGAGCCAGGGTTTTGAGCTGGGTCTCGAAGCGCAGCCCCGAGATGTTGATCACCACGCGCTCGCAGCACTCGTGCTCCGCAGCGCCCGCGGGCTGCCCGGAGGGCACGGCCGCCGCCGGGGGCTGATCGTAGCGCTCCCCGCCGAGCAGCGCCGGGGGATGCTGGGGCTCCTCCAGCAAAGGGTCCCCGCCGCCGCCTCCTCCTCCTCCTCCTCCCACCACGGTCATGCTGCCTTCCTCCCCTTCCTCGCCCTCTTCCTCCGGCTGCTCGGGGCCCGGCTGGGGGGCGGCGGGGGGCGGCTGCTCGGTGTAGCCCAGGTTGTGGTGGCTGCTGCTGGAGCCGCCCCGCGGCTGCCGGCCGGCGCAGGAGGCGGCCGGAGAGTAGAGCAAGCTCCGGCGCTCGTCCATAAAGGTGTGGGGCGGAAGGGGAAAAGGGGAGGAGGGAGGGGGGATCCGAGAGGCGGCAGCCGAAGCCTCTTCTTCCTCCTCTTCCTCCTCTTCGTCCTCTTCCTCCTCCTGCGGGCGGAGAGGGAGCAACAGCCGCCCAACTCCTCCAGCGGCTGCCGCTGCTCTGAAGAGCTGAGGCTCTTCTCAAAAAATCCGCCCCCAGCCCTGGCACCGCCTCGCTCAGTCAGCGCTCCCGGAGACACCCACCGGCCCCCCGGCCCTGCCCCGCGGCCCCCCGGCAGCTGCGGGCACCCCCTGCCCTGCCCCGCTTTGGGGGAGCCCCATCCGCCCCCAGGCAGCGCCCAGGGGCTTCAGGCTCCTCCCGGGAGCATCCTCTGCTGCAGGCGGGGAGAGGGGTTTTTCCTGGCAGAACCGCTGCCTAGAAAGAGTTTTTCTGCCCTTCCCCAGGTGAAATGCGATTTTGGCTCTGGGTTTCGGCGTTTGCCTGTCGGTTTTCAGCGGCGGTTTCACACGGTGGGAGGCTGTGGGCAGTGGAAAGCCGACAGCGCGGCCAGACCCAACAGTTGTTTTGAATCAGCGTCTGGGTTAGGCTGGGGATTGTTTTTCTCTGTCTAGGAGAGCGTGTGCATGTGTGTGTGTGTCCATGAGTGTGGGTGCACACGTGTGTGTGTGCGTGTGCTTCCCCCACCAAAATAAACCCAGAAGCAAAGCTGAGCCAGCCCTCTACCAAGGAGGTGCCAGGCTGAACCCAAACCTGTATTTCAGACTTTCCATCAAGAAAGCCAAAACCCTTCTATTTCTTTTTCTTTCTTTCTCCCTTCAATTGATCTTCTTAAGCAAATTGTTCAATTGTGAACAAAAGGGAGTTTTTCAGGCAAAAACCTCCTCTGCAGGAGCCCAGAGCTGGAGAACACCCCATCCCCGGAGATGTGCATCCTCTGATCTCTGCACTCCCAGCTCTCCCCCAGATCCCCATTTTTCCATCCCCCTGCAATGGCTGAAATGCTTTAACCCCCAGCCCCTGCCAAGGGGGTTTAGGCAATCCTGGGAGCTCCCAGCTTGGGGAAAAATAATGGAATGGGTTGGGTTGAAAGGGACTTTAAAGCTCATCTCATTCCACATCCCTGCCATGGGCAGGGACACCTTGCACTGGACCAAGAGCTCGACCATGAAAGGGGAGAGGAGAGGAGGGAGCCCACATTCCCTTCCAGAGCCAGACGGGTGATCCTGCCACGGTGGAGGTTAAAACCTCTCCAACATCCCCACTTGAGCTCATCATCCCAGTTATTTTTAACCAGCACAGCCTCCAGAAGGTAGGGAGAACAACAGATGAAAAGATCAAACTTATTTATACTTTAAATCAGAAACAAGCTGTCCAAAACACCCAGCTCTGGGGAGGGAACAACAATAAATATTGGTGCAAGAGCTGACTCCAGACTCTGAATGGGAGATGACAGTGAGGATGGAGCCTGGCTGAGCTGAGCCCACCAACCTCTTTGGGAATGACAGAGGGGAAACAGAAACAGCCTCTGCCGCCAGAGAGCCAGGAGGATTCCTGAGGGAATGGGCCCCCTGGAAAGGTGGATGCTCACCATGCCCCCACACAAGGAGAGCTGTCTCCAGGCCATGCCACCCCACCCCAGACCTGGACACAAGTGCCTTGTTGCCACCTCCATCCTTGGCTTTAAGCCCCAATGCTGACACCTGTTTTTCCTGAGGGTGTGGATCTCCTGGGAGCAGGGAGTTGGGAAGTTGTTCCCCCACCATTCCTGCAGCGGTTTGTGGTGCTAACCAGCACCATGGTCTCAATGACAGCATCCACTCCTCCCTCCCACCCCACAGCATCTCCCAGGCATCCCAAAACCCAGACAAGACAGGGAGCAATGCCTGGAGCACCATTAACCCTTGAGCTCCCCTTATTGTCTGTAGGTTGGGAAAAAAATCCTGTAAGCAACAGCTCACACACAAGTCTGAGGCTTTATTTTCATGAAAATGAAATAACCATCATCCTTTCACCACATATATGTGTGTAGCAGCTAAAAACTTGTCTGGCTCATCCCTTTTCCCTGCTAGGATTTCTGCCAATAAATCAGTGTTGTCTGGTTGAAGGCAAACAAACGAGGCTGCCTCAAACCATAAACATTTATTGAGGACGCAAGGCTGGAGGCACAAGGTGCAACTTCCATAATTGCAATAATTTACTGTGCATCTGTCAGGGGCAAACCCATCAGGAATTACCCAGAGAGAGCCACAGACCTTGGGGATGCTGCTTGGAAAAGCCTTTCCTTTAAGAGCAGCAGGATTAAGCCTGTACCCCACAGCTGCAGCAGACATTAACCCTTGAGCTCCCGCGGCTTTGGTCAGGCTGGGATTTCTCCCGTGGCCTCCTGGCCCTGTTTACTCCTCCTCTGCTTCCCTGTAATCCTATCAAGGCCAATTAGGCTGTGCCAGGCAGCAGCAGCAGCGCTGCAGGCAGAGAGCAGCCGAGGGGCAGATCCTCCCTCAGCTCCTGCCTTCCCCTGGCTCTCCAGCAGAGATTTGGGGCAGCATCGGGGATGCAGCACCAGCATCACCTCCCCTGCGAGCCCCCGCCGGCCTCACACGCCCTCCCTGCAGGGGTTTGCGTTTTTCAAGCAGAAACAGAGGTGTTTCTAGATCGGGCTGCAAAACCTGGAGGTCTGAGCACAAGGGAAGGGGAATAAAAGCCCAAGGGGAAGGACATCTCCCTGGTGTCCAGCCTGGCCAAAGCTTTCCTGTAAGCTGGGAGCTCAGCGCGGCACCAAACCATCTCCTCTAGCTGTGGTTTGCTGTCTAATGTGAGACATCCCAGTGTTCCCTCTGCAAATTTCCTCCTGCTTTTTCATCCATCTCTTGTGCTGCATCTGGTCTCAACAAATTTGATTTTGTTCCTAACGGCCATTTAAGAAATCCCCCTGTGCACTGGTCCAAGGCTGCCCTGGAGCAGCACTTGCAGTTTCTATGGGGAAGCAGAGCAAGCACTGCTCTTTTCCTCCCTCAATGGCCTTCTCAGGCCCCATTTCCAAGCAGTGGGGATGAACAACTTCCCTCTTTCTCACAGCCAGACCCAGACCACGAGGGGAATCTCCCCAGCATCCCTCCCCCCCAGGGACATGGGCTGCACAAAACACAAAACATGTGGGACCTTCACCCCAGCTCTCAGTTATTGCTGCCTTAGCATCCTGCTGCCACCTTGAAATTTTCCTTCCTTCTTGATGAATCCCAATGCCTCTCAAAGCAGCATTTTGGGGTTGTTCTTCTCCCCACAAAGCTCTCCTTGGCAGCATCAGCAGCCAGGCAGTGTGTACAGAATCCAGCCTGGCTGTGAGCAGGATCTCACCCCCCCTCCCCTCCCTCCTGTTTCAATGGGAACTCTGCCTCCATTGATAAATCTGGGACAAATCTGCTCATCTTTACTTTGCAGGATCAGAAACCTCTCAGCGCACACGCAGTTCCAATAATACCTTAATGCACTGCAAATGCATTGTCTGTCCTCCCTCAGCAAAGCCCCAACTGCTCCAGCCAGGCAGTGCAGCTTTAACCCTCCAGGTGTTACTCTGGTTTTCTAAGATTTTTCTAAGCCTTCTGATGTTGACATTCTTGTAGTGAACTTTCTCATTTTCTGTAAATAACTGATTGTTTTGCATTCCTTTATGGAGGAGGAGAAAGTTGATGCACTGTTGGTTTGACCAGTGTCATTGGAGAGGTGGCACTGCCACCCTCCAAGCCACTGTCACTCTTAGAAAACTATAAATGTTGGAGTCAGAAAATAAACTTCCCTTTTCCTTCACCTTGAGAACAGCAGTGTGAGCTTGTGTTCTTTCGTGTCCTATAGTGACATCCAGGTTTCTCTCCTCAGGAACTTGAGACCTCCTGTGCTGCTCAGAAGGGACAAATGTCATGGAGAAAGGCTCAAGGTTGTCACTGAGGTCACCAGTCACGGGAAGGACTGCAGGGGCTGATGGCAGCAAACACAGTTCACATCAACCCAACCTTCTGAGATTAACTGGGAGCAATCACAGAATTATGGAGTTGTTTAGATTGGAAAAGCTCTCTAAGGTGGGAGTCCAACTGCCCACCTAACTGCCAAGGCAACCACCAGACCAAGTCCCCAAGGGCCACATCTTTGTGTCTTTTAACTCTCTCCAGGGATGGGGACTCCACCACTGCCCTGGTGAGACTGTGGTAGTGTCATATCTTGGGAAATAAATTTCCCCTAATATCAACCTGAACCTCGCCAGCCCAACTTGAGGCCATTTCCCCTTGCCCTGACTCAGCAATCAGGGAATAAATTGAACAACACAACCTCTGGCTCCAGACTGGCCAGTCCTGCCATCCTCACCTTCTCCATTGTGGAAACAGGAGGTGGGAGCATCCCCACAGTCCATGAGTGTCACAGACATCTTTTATGAAAAATCTTTTCTTTAGGATTTTTTCTCCTGAGAAGCTGAGAGGCCTCAGGACATCAACAATGGTTATCTGCTGCTGTGGAATGCAACAGGTGCATCTGTGATTGGTCTCATGTGGTTGTTTGTAATTAATGGCCAGTCACAGTCAGCTGGCTTAGACTCTCTGTCTGAGACAGAAGCTTTGTTATCATTCTTTCTTTTTCTATTCTTAGCTAGCCTTCTGATGAAATCCTTTCTTCAATTCTTTTAGCATAGTTTTAATATAATAGATATCATAAAATAATAAATCAGCCTTCTGAAACATGGAGTCAGATCCTCGTCTCTTCCCTCATCCTTGGACCCCTGTGAACACGGTCACACATGAGCTCACACCCTTCCAGAAGAACTGGGATGCCATTCCCAATGTGCTCCCACATGGGGCCATCTCATTCCCAGAAATCATCCCAGAAATCCTACTTCATCTCCTCACCAAGCCACAAAAGCATCCAGTCAGGTTTCCCTCTCTAGGCTAAGACAAATCCTCCACCAACGCCGTCCAGGGAGACAGTGGGAAGGACTGGAGCTGAATCTTGTTTTCCCAGGATGGATTTAGAGCTCTAACTCTGGAGCACACCATTCCTATTCCTGTCACTGTCTTAGTCAGACTCCAGGTATAGCTCAGCCCTGGAGTGAATGCTTCAATCCCTCCGTGCCTCAGTTTCTCATCTGTACACTGAGGGAGTATTTCTCACCTCCCACCTGGAGTCTATTTCCATCCTACACCAGAAGTTTTTCACTGTATTCACAGTTGCAGAGTTGTTCCTCCTTTCTCAATTGAGAAAGATACTAAAATATGGGAAAGGGAGGAAAATCCAATGCTGTGTAAACCCTGGAGCTTGCTCAGCCCTCGGCACAGGTGGAAAGCATCACTGGGAGCTCCCCAGAGAGCATGGAGATGCTTTCTGGAGATGCTGAATGCTTTCTGCAGCATGCTGAATGCTTTCTGGAGATGCCTCTCTCACACAGGACATTCAGCACCAGGCACAGCAGGACCCCCAACACCCTGAGATCCTCTCTGACTGCTGGATGCCTTCAGAGAACAGGCAGCAGGGAGAGAGGGGAAGTGAAAATTGAACTGATACCCCAAAATAACCGAGCCTAGACAGCAGCTATTTTTCATGGGTTGTTTCCCACAAAGCTGAGGATTGAGCAAGAGTATTTCTTAGGAAGTGAAGAACAAGTTCCAGTGGCTAAAAAAGAGCAGTCAAATTACTCAGCATCACCGTCATCTGTCGGCTTTAATGGAGCTAAATCCCATCCAACCTTTGGGGATCCAGGGGTTACAGCTCAGGATGGAGTCAGACCTATTTCAATATCCTAAAAATGTGATTAACAGGGCGGGATTATGATGGCCAAACAACGTTAATGCAAATTCCACTGGAATGAGGATCACATTCCAAGGCCTCCACAATGACAGCGAAACGATACCCAAGGACTCCTGTTGCAGGGCATTATTTGGTCATTAAGGTCTAAGATTACATTTGACAAAGCAATTTAACCACAAATCCTGGGAGACAACAGTGTTTTCATTACCAGTGTCCGCAGCAGGGGAAGATGAGCTGCATTTCAGGGAGGGGAGCTGGAAAATCAGGGACACCTCAGGGACTCAAGGTGATGCTGGCAGAGCACCGGTGCTGAGCCAGATGCAGACTCAGCATAAAGATGTAAAAACCCCAATTTTTGGCAGTAAAAAGCATCGTGTGGGCCAGGGGGGGACAGTTTGGCCCCTGAATCATTTATTCCATGGATGTCACTTCTCATTGTGATGGGTGACAGTCACTCAGGGAGGTGACACAAGCACTCACAGCCCCCCTAAGCAGAGAAATGCCATCCCACAGCAGGGAAAGTTCTTGGTGTCAGCCCCTACAACAAAACCAACAACTCTCTCTGACTCTCCCTCTAAATCAATATGGTTGGAAAAATTCTCACTAAAATATGGGCTCAGTCTCCTTCCAGCAGTATTTTAAGCTGAATTTTCAGGGCATGTTCAAGACATTCTGGGTGATTTGGTGCCTAAGTCCAGCTACACAAACAACTCTGTTTTTAAGGGAAAAGGTTTCGCCTTTCATAGAAAATCCAGGGGGAAAAAAGTTTTCACTAAAATATGAATATTTCACCAAAAAAAAAAAAAAAAAAAACAGGGAAAAAAATTCTCACTAAAATATGGGCTCAGTCTACTTCCAGCAGTATTTTAAGCTGAATTTTCAGAGGAGGTTCAAGACATTCTGGGTGATTTGGTGCCTAGCTCCAGCTGCACAAACAACACTGTTTTTAAGGGAAAAGGTTTTGCCTTCCATTGAAAACCCAGGGAATCTGTAAGTCACCGCTGTGCCACAAAGCATCCCTTGTGCAGGCTCAGAAGTTTATTTTTGAAACACGCCCTCTCCACCTTTTCCCCGCTCTTCAGCCAGTTTTATCCAGGAAAATAAATTGCATCAGAGAAATGAAGCAAATTTTCCCGTGTTGGGCAGCAGGGCTGGAGCCAGCCTCGACCCTCCTGTGCCTGTGAGCAATGAGAACCGTGGGAGCTGGGAAAGGAGGAGACGTTTGGAGGGCAGGGAGCTGTCTGAGCTGAGCACGGATCCTGGTGACATCCATGGGGACGCCTGGCAGCCATCAAGGACCTTCAAACCCTGTTTTGTCTCTTGGATGTTTCCGCCTTTCCGCAATCCTCCCAATTTTTCTGCGGCTTTTCGTTTGCTCGTTCAGTGAACATCGTGTTAGGAGGGAGTGAGATGGAATCTGAGGCTGCAGGGGTTTGACTGGCACAGCCCAGGAGCAAACAGTGAGGGATGATGTGGTGGCGTTCACAGGGGTCCCAGGATGAGGGAAGAGAAGAGAATCTTGGCTCCATGTTTCAGAAGGCTGATTTATTATTTTATGATATATATTATATTAAAAGACAATTACATATTAAAACTATACTAAAAGAATAGAAAAAAATAATTTCATCAAAAGGCTTGAAAAGAATGAATGGTAATAAAATCTTGTGACTGACCAGAGAGTCTGAGCCAGCTGACTGTGATTGGCCATTAATTAAAAACAACCACATGAGACCAATCAAAGATGCACCTGTTGCATCCCACAGCAGCAGATAATTATTGTTTACATTTTGTTCCTGAGACCTCTCAGCTTCTCAGGAGAAAAGATCCTAGCAAAAGGATTTTTCATAAAATATGTCCATGACAGGATGAGGCACTGCCACCATGGTGTGCTCCAGTGGGACATTTGGTCTCTCAGTCAGGTGTTGATGGAAAGAGCCACAATTTATTGAATTATGGAATCCCAGAGTGGTTTGGGTGGGAAGGAACCTTAAATCTCATCCCATTCTACCCCATGCCATGGGCAGGGACACTTGACACTATCCCAAGTTGCTCCAAGCACCATCCAGCCTGGTCTGGATGGGGCAGCCACAGCTTCTCTGGGCAACCCGTGCATGAACACCTTGAGCTTGGGGACAAACCAGCCCTTGGGGAGCAAGACTTGTTCTCCAGAACACCCCAGATCTCAAAGGATGAATAGGGTGTCTTGGTTTGGAAAGAAAGGAGTCTGCTGAGGAAGGCAGGAGCCTCCCCTGAAATGGAAAATGTAAACCCTCCACACCCCTCCGAATTGCTATAAATTTTAAATTAAGGGGCTCTCAGGCAAAAAAATGGGAGCAGGAAATAACAATTCTTTAATAGGGAAAAGAAAAATAAATAAAGGATAAAATAAACAATGCAGTACACTAGAACAACACTGCCAGAGTCAGAACCCAACCTGACACCCTGTGGGTCAGGGTGTGGGCAGCAGTCCCATTGGAATTGTGGCTCGGCCCTCCTGCAGTGTCAGGGCTGGTTCTGCTGGAGCAGAGATCCTGGAGAAAGGTGCAGTCTCTGCCTCTGAAGATGCAGGGGAAGAAGAGGCAGCTGCTGTTCCTCTGGGCAATCCAGTGCAGAAGCTGTGCTGGTGTTCCAGAATCTCCAGATTCTATCCGGGTAGGAATGCTTGGCTCCTCCCTCTGGGCTCACATCTCCCAATGGGATGCTGTAGTTCTTATCAGCCATGCAGGGACATTCAATAGCTGTTATCAGCAGATGTCCCCTCCTGAGGGAGATGTGATTGTGGTCACTCAGAGAGAGATAAAGCAAACTGCCCACTTGACAAAGATAATCTGCCATACAGATGGTAATAGAAAACAACTTGCATTGCAATCCTCAACACAGGTTTGGGCAGCCCAACCCAGCTCTGGGTACCCCCAACCCCCCTACAACTGTGAAACCCAAAAAACCAAACTGAGGGACATCTGCATTCACCAAAATCACACAGCGGGTGTTGCACGTTGGTGGTCAAACTGCTGGTGGTTAAAGCAGGAAACACTCAGGGAGAGGAAACCAAGAAGGGAGAGAAATTCCTCTTTTGTAGTTCACATTTTTATTCCTTCTCACACGCACAGGAGCAAAGTCACTGTGGTAGAATTACCCTGAAGCCATCAGACTTCCATTAGAGTTTGATGAAATCATGGAAAGAAACAGAGTGACTCTGCCTGGCTGCAATGAGAGAGCCACAACAGAGACCAGGATGCTCCTGAGGTCTGGAATCCCCAGCAATCCTGTCCTTGGGCTTTTGGTCTCAAAGGTTGTGAGGTTGTGACTAACCAGAAAATTAAAACCTGCACAGGTCACCAGGCCAAACACATTAGTGCAGCCCCAGCTTCCTGTCCTCTGTTCATTAATTAATGTTTGGGCAGTGATTTGCGAGAAAAAACACACCCTGAATACAGGTCTGATATTGTCATCATTCCCCTTCCAGCTGGAAATCCAGAGGAAATTCTCTTCTGCCTCTCCTTCTGTCTGTCCTCCCCATCTTCAGTCCCAGTTTAACCCTCAATCACTAGTGCTGGGAACTGGTTTGCTATAAAATCCCCTCCCTCAGCCGTAAGCTTGTTATTGAAGGGTCATTTTGTGCAGGCAAGATGAATTTATTTGCAAGCACAGGTGGGGACTTGGGCTTGGCCTGCAACATCTGGATGCTGGTAGAGCTGCAGAGCCTGCAGGTAAAGCTGGAACTCCCAAATGCTCCCAGAGGCTTCATTTCTAGCTGGAAAACCCAAACCAGAAAAAAATTGGAGCAAAGGGCTCAGAGACCCGAGCTCTGCAGCTCAACCCTGTGATTTATTTTTAATCAGATTTTCTGCTTGTCAGCTGCAGCACTTCTGGGGAAAACCCCTGAAGCCCCACTCCAAAATCTCCTGTTTGCAAGGCTGAAAATGGGGTGCAGGGGAGCAGATGAGTCATTTTTCATGTTTTTAATCATCCTGTTGGGACTGGGGTGCAATGGGTGACAGTTCAGGCAGGAGGTGACCCAGGGGTACCACAGGTCAGGTTCTTTTTGCTGACCCACGTCCTTTCTAACATGAGCCAGCAATAATAAATTCATTCTGAAACAATCACCACAAGATTCTCCCAAGTGACTTTTCTTACACAACCTCCAAACCCACCATGTTCCTTTTTCCATTTTTCTCTAAATGGCAATATAACCAATTTGGGGGTGAGTTTTTGGGGCAGAATGGAGGATTTCTGTCACCTACCTTTTTGGTTTGCTTTGATATATTCAGCAAAACATGTCCTGGCTGGGCTTGGGGACACTGGAAAGGCTGATCAGCTCTGTCACCTGTGACAGTCACCCAGCAACAGCTCTGCTGCCAGCAGAGGCAGGAGAGGATGCTGACTCAACTGCCTGCTTCCCTTGTGCAGCTCACCCTGCACAGAAAGCATTGCTGAAGCCTTGCTCTTCCTTTCCTTTCCTTTTCCTTTCTTTCCTTTCTCCTTTCCTTTTCCTTTCCTTTCCCTTTCCTTTCCTTTCCTTTCCTTTCCTTTCCTTTCCTTTCCTTTCCTTTCCTTTCCTTTCCTTTCCTTTCCTTTCCTTTCCTTTCCTTTCTTTCCTTTCCTTTCCTTTCCTTTCCTTTCCTTCCCTTCCTTCCCTTCCCTTCCTTCCCTTCCCTTCCCTTCCCTTCCCTTCCCTTCCCTTCCCTTCCCTTCCCTTCCCTTCCCTCTTCCCTTCCCTTCCCTTCCCTTCCCTTCCCTTCCTTCCTTCCCTTCCCTTCCCTTCCCTTCCCTTCCTTCCCTTCCCTTCCCTTCCCTTCCCTTCCCTTCCCTTCCTTCCTTCCCTTCCCTTCCCTTCCCTTCCCCTTCCCTTCCCTTCCTTCCCTTCCCTTCCCTCCTTCCCTTTCCCCCTTCACAGAAACCATTGCTGAAGCCTTGCTCTTCCTTTCCTTTCACCCCCTGCCCTTAAAAAATGAATTAAGAAACCTTAATTATAAATGGACACACAAGGGAAAAAAAGTAGCAGCACTAGCAAAGAGAAGTGTTATTCCACTATGAAATTCAGTTGGGTTCCAAAGGCAGTGCTCACTGTTAATTCTCTGGAGTTATTGCACACAGAAATTACTGTGAGATGGAAGGGTTTGCTGCAAATATAGAGCACTGAATGATTAACAACCTGGAGGCAGCAAGGGAGGGCAGGAAACTTGAGGGGCCTTCTTAAAACAGGAACTCTCCCCAAAATGACCAAGTCTCCTCTTCCCTTTAACCCTGTTTCTGTCTGCTGGTTGCTTTCCTTTTCAGGGTAAATCTGGTGATTTCAGCATAAATCTGGTGATTTCTCTGCTGCTTTGTTCCCCTTCTTCTCTTGGGGAAGCACAAAATGAGATCCAGAACAGCCTAGAGGAGTGAAAATCACTTGACTTTGTCTTCTTGTCACAGCTTTTCCTCCTGGTGGAGTCATTTTGGCTGGTCAGTGATGGGAGCAGGAGGCAGAGGATGGAGACGCTGGTGGGAGCAGGAGCAGGGGTGGCTGGGAGAGGGATGTCATGGAATTCCCCACCAGGACACGATTCTGCAGCTCCCCCCTGGCCAGCAAAGCTCTATGACACCCCTCCTAATCACAACTGGGAGATTTTTTAATTGCCAGGATTTACTTTTGCATTGGATTCCTCCATATGGTCCCTCCTGAGGAGCATCCAGGTGCCCCAGACACACGGTGACGCTGCCCTTGCAGATGTGGCCAGCTGTGGGCTGGGTCCCCTCTGTGCTGCTCCCACCTCCTGTCACCCAGCAGGGATGGAAGATTTTCTCTTTCACTCAGAGGGTGATTTCCCAGCCCTCCTGCAGCACAGAGCAAGAGAAAACCCTGCACAAGATATTATCATTGTTAATATCTTCCAAACCCTCAGGAGGTGCCTGGAGATGCCAAGGAGGGGGAGAAGCAGAGGATGAGTTGTGACTCACAGCTGGGAAATGCACGAGGGTGGCAGAGCCTGTTAGAGAAAATCAACCCAAAAAATCCCTCCTTGCTCAACAGTTGTCACAAGCAGAATCCAAGAGGGAAATCCTGATAAATCCTGCTGCTCCTGCAACACACAGAAGCACCTTCAGCACTGAGAATGCAACAGTGCCAGGGCCCAGGGCATGGGGATAATGTAGGGATGGGGAGATGCTGGGGGACTGAGGAAGCTCTGCTGGCCAGAGAGACCCTACACACACCCTACACACACCCCACACACACCCTACTCACACCTTTCTTCCCAATTCACCCCCTTTCAGGTGACAAACCACCTGTAGACACACCTTCCCAAAAGGCCAAGTGCCTCCATTGGAACCCTCCTGTCATCCCAGGCTCACCCTGAGCTGCCCTTGTCACCTAGCCCAGAGGACCGAGTGCCACATGCAGTAATTTCATGGTCACCTCCAGGGATGGGGACTCCACCAGCTCCCTGGGCAGCCCAAACACCCTTTCCATGAATAAATTCCTCCTGATTTCCAGCCTGGACCTTCCCTGGCACAGCCTGAGGCCGCGTGCTCTCATCCTGTCACTCACTGCCTGGAAGAAGCAGCCAACTCCCATCTTGCTACAAATCCTTTCAGGTGGAGAAATCATCTCCCTTCAGATTGAGATGCTGCTGGCAGATCCACCTCCTGCTCCTGCTCCTGGCACGGGGAATGACTCAGAGAATGTGTTTTTCACCTGCTGCCTCCTGCACAGGGCTGCAGCTGTACCTGCCTGTGCCCATGTCTGCTGCTGGCCTTCCACAGCAGATTTTAATAGCTCTGTGTCACAGACATCTTTTGTGAAAAATTCTTTCTTTAGTTTTTTTTCCTCCTGAGAAGCTGAAAGGCCTCAGGAACAAAATGTAAACAATGGTTATCTGCTGCTGTGGAATGCAACAGGTGCATCTGTGATTGGTCTCATGTGGTTGTTTCTAATTAATGGCCAATCACAGTCAGCTGGCTCAGACTCTCTGTCTGAGCCACAAGTCTTTGTTATGATTCTTTCCTATTCTATTCTTAGCCAGTCTTCTGATGAAATCCTTTCTTCTATTCTTTTAGTACTGTTTTAATATAATAGATATAATAATATAATAAATCAAGCCTTCTGAAACATGGAGTCAGATCCTCCTCTCTTCCCTCATTCAAAAACCCCTGTGAACACTGTTACAGCTCTGCCATGGCAGCAAAGAGGGTGAGAAGTGTCTCTGCAGCTGAACTGGAAATGCCTTTTAATGAGGATGATTCACGGTAGCTCCCAGCCCTGGTGTCAGCCCCTGCACTGCTGCTGCCCCTCACTGACATTTCAGCACCAGGAGTCTGCAGCGTGGAGGAGACAGGGAACTGGGGCCTGAGACTGATGTCTGCTCATCTGAATCCAAAACAAAGAGGTACTGGATGCGTTGAGCCCCAAAGTTTGCAGGAATGGCCCAAAATTTATGTGAGCAATAATGCAACCCCCTCCTCCACCCGCCCAACTCAAGGACAGGGATAAAGCAACAGAGCAGGGACAGGAGAAGTCCTGGACCTGGATTTTGGGGGCTGCTTCACCTTTTAAAGATACCTGAACTACAAATAAGGGGAAAGCAAGGCAGTTCAGCCTAGCTTGCCCAGAGCAGCTGTGGCTGCCCCTGGATCCCTGGCAGTGCCCAAGGCCAGGCTGGACAGGGCTCAGAGTGCCTTGGACAGTGGAAGGTGGCCCTGCCATGGCAGGAGTGGGATGAGATGGGCTTTAAGGTCCCTTCAGCCCAACCCATTCCATGATTCCATGGGTCAGTGCCCACGTCTGGTCCAGCCCATCATTCCTTAGCCCAGGAAAGAGATTCATTCAACCATGAATCCATTCCTGAGTCCATGAAACCATTCCTGAGTCTATGAACAGATAACTGGGACTATTTCCCAAGGGAAAGGGACTAAACCAATGTTCCCCCACCCCTGTCACCAAGGCCCTGCAACGCCCTCAGTTTCCCCATCTGTTTTTAAAAGGATTGCAGGTATTGGCATTCCTTCCTGGAGTACCCCGAAATCTAGGAAAGACGTGATCAGGGGTGGCAATTATAATTATTCACACCCTCCTAATGGATCTTTACAGCCCATCAGGGCTGTGTCTGGATTCTAACATTTGTTAGAAAGAGATAAAAGCTTTCTTCGCGGATGGTGTGAAGACTTTCGGGCTCTCTTTGATGCGCTGTGGCTTAATAGCCCCTTCGCTTGATTAATTTCCATTTCTGCCGTCGGTCTTTAAGAGCTGCCACACGGATTTTGTGAATGGATTGGAGGAGACGGAGCAGCAGCAGTGATTCCCCTGCCCGAGCTGCTCCCGTCCCCATTAATACCAATCCCTGCAGGGTGAACTCCCAGCCCTGTGTGCGCGGCAGCCGAAAATAGCAGCGTTTATAATAACAATAAATAACAATAAATGGCAATAAATGACGGGGAAGGCGCTTGGAACCATGAAATGCCTCCGACGGATCTGGGGCAGGAGGGTTTGGGGTGTGGATGTGTGCGGGAAGGTCCCAAAAAGCAAGTGACAGCAATAATCGAGGCTTTTGTCAGAGTGTGAGCGCTCACAATAATTGAATCGCTGCCTCGTTACATACGGACCGATTTAGACACTCATTATGCGTTTGGCAAGTACTTGGCATAACGAATCAATTTAAAACGGCACACGAGACTCGAGTAATTCATAATGAAACTCCCAAATCAAGATTACAAGGCAAGACTAAGCCTCCTCAGCAGAAATTACCGGGATGGAGATGAGCAGGGAGGCTGGAGGAAGCCTCTGTCACTGCCCCCAGTGTGGATTTGGGTCCAGCATTTCCCTCTCCTGGGGCTCTGCTCCCAGAATTGCACACATGGTGTTGCTATTTCAATAAGAATTTTATTCTCCTTTCACAGCTGAGGTGAGGTCTGGTCTGTGGTCACTGCTGGGTGTCCCTGGCTCTCACATCTTCATCTTTCTTCTGAAGAAACAGCCCCAAATTCAACCAGCTCTTCTCCTCAGTACTCCCATAAAAAACCCTGTTCCACATAGAGCTCTGTCATCCCCCTCTGCTGATCCCAAATATTTCCCCACCCCTCAAAAATGAAAACTCTCAGTTTCTACTGTCAGAAAACTCACAGTTTCTACTGTTAAAAAAATCACAGTTTCTACTGTTCTACTGTTTACAATGGGGAAAGACATATCGAGGAGTCATGTGGGAGGGATGAGCTACCCACAGCAGGATTGGGGTGTAAATGAAGCCCAGAAAGGCTTCAAAACATCCCAAAATCATAAATCCATCAGAAAGGACAGGAAACTAATCCAAGAGACTTGGGGCAGGGCAGAGCCTGGCATAAATTGTGCTCAAGCCTGGCTTTGCATGCCCGAGGCAGGCAAGGAATGAACCAGCACGTTCTCAGAGCATCCGTCTGCTCAGGATTTACCTCTGTGCGTTTTAGGAATTATCCAGCTGGGATTAAAAATGCCTCCCACCCCTTATTATTTAAATACAGGTTTTCAGTCTAACAGGAAAAAAAAAAAAAAAAAAAAACAGAAAGAAAGAAAGACAGAGACAAGGCTTTGCTCAAGTAGAGCTGAATAATCAGGGATGACTAATAAGATGTCCTGTGGGAAAGCAGAGAGGGGACTCTTGCCAGGATGCAGGCCCTGGCTGATAAAACCTGCTGCCCCTACAGGATGGGTCACCTGGGGTTTCTGGGGCACTGCTGGCACGAGTTGGCAGCCTCTGCCCTTCTGAGGCCCAACCAGGCTGCTCTGCCCCCAGCCCTGGGGAGCGGCTGAGCCCAGCGCTGGCTCTGCCATTTGCTCCTGCTCCTCTGGAGAGGCCCCGGACAAACAGAATCATGGAATCATCACAGAATCATCCCATGGAATCATCCCATGAAATCATGATTTGGGCTGAAAGGAACCTTAAAGCTCGTCCCATTGTCACCATGATAGTTTAGGAAAAATCCCTTTGCCAGGATTTTTCTCCTGAGAAGCCTCAGAGGAAAAGAAAAACAATAATTATCTGCTGCTGTGGAATGCAAAAGGTGCATTATCGATTGGTCTCATGTGGTTGTTTTTAATTAATGGCCAATCACAGTCCAGCTGTCTTGGGTTCTCTGGTCAGTCACAAGATTTTATTATCATTTCATTCCTTTCTATTCCTTTCAAGCCTTCTGATGAAATCCTTTCTTCTATTCTTTTAGTAAGTTCTAATATATAATTTTCTTTTCATATAATAAAATAATGTATAATATATAATATATAATATATAATCTGTAATATATAATCTATAATAATATAACATATATAAAATATAAAAATATAAAAATATAACATATAAAAATATAATATATAAAAATATAATATAATATAATATAATATAATATAATATAATATAATATAATATAATATAATATAATATATATTACATATTGCATATTACATATATATAATATATATTATATCATATCTCATATCTCATATCTCATATATATTATATATTATATATCATATATTATATAATATATAGTATATAATATATAGTATATAATATATAATATATAATATATATTATATATTATATATTATATATTATATATTATATATTATATATTATATATTATATATTATATATTATATATTATATATTATATATTATATATTATATATTATATTACGAAATATATAATACATATTCTATATTATAATATATCATAAAATAATAAATCAGCCTTCTGAAACATGGAGTCAAGATCCTCATCTCTTCTCTCATCCTGGGACCCCTGCAAACATCAGGACACCCATCCTACCCCCAGCCACAGGCAGGGACACCTTCCACTGTCCCAGGTTGCTCCAAGCCCTGTCCAAACTGGAAATACACACCAGAACCAGGTGGGTGATGGGAGCACTGGGAATTCCAGCTTGGCTGAGACACTTGAGTTACTCAGGCTCATCCCAGTAGATTTACACCCAAGTGATGCTCCCTGCAGTAATTCCTGGTTAGAGGAATTAGAGCTGCTGTTTTAGGGTGACAAAAGGATGGTGCTAAGCTCTTGAAAGGCAAGTGCAATCTTTAAATGTATTATAATGTAAATCAGACTATGAAAAATATTTGGGATCCTCTGATATTCCCACTGCAGCTGAAGCTGCTACCCAGTGTGGGTATTAGGGGTGTGCAGCAGCAGTTTCCACCTTTTTTTTTAAGATCTCAGAAAAAAATATAAAAATTAGAGCGTTGTCCAGAGTATTCAGTGCAAGAGACTGAAAAGAACAGTATCACATCCAGTGTCATTGTGGAATAATTTTGGCTGAAAGTCATTTCTGGAGGGATGTTGTGCACAGGAATATTTAAAACATGCAAGAATTGTACAGAAATATTAATGGAGGCTTGCATGTTATGATGAATCGATATTTATTGCACTAAGTTTTATTAGTTAGATTTATTCTTTAAATTAATGTTGAAGTTCTTAGAGATTCAGGATTTATTCTGCAAAGTGCAGGGGTGAAGTTACAAGATCCTTTACAAAGTTATTTTGCTTATTTTCCAACATAAACACCTAAAATTTTCCAACATAAACACCAACATAAACACGTATCCCTGGCTCAGTGTTGTATCAACAGTGCCATGGCCTGTACAGGTGTTGTTTTGGACAATATAAAATTTTGGTAGGATGGGCTGTTCCTGAAATCACAGCAATCTCCCAAAATTTTGGTAAAATTAAAGCTTCTCCTGCTCAGATCCTGCTTACATCTCCCAGCTGGATCCATAAGGTTCTAAACAACAAATGTGCACAATCAGCTCTTTCATGTCCTCACATTTCCCCCAAATTATTCTTTTTTTGCTGAAAACACTTAGCTACATTTCTGTGCTCAAGGCAGGCTTTTTCTGCTTCTTCTAAAATCTGCTACAGCTCAACAGAAGATGAGAGAAATTCATTCCCCAAAATGTGTTCACAATTCTTCTACCCAAAACACTTCCTAGGACTCAAAACCAGAATGAAACATTCCAATTTTATCCAAGTTTGCCAATTCTTATAGATTTATTTACAAAGCTGCAATTCACAGGAAACCACCAGAAAACTGAGGAAGAAAAAAAAATCAAAAGGGGAAATAATGGGAAATTACAAACTTGAGTCGTGTCCTGCTCTAAGGGAACTATTGCAAATATGGAATCTGTCTAAAAGTCTCAACTTAGAGCATCACTGGTGAGATTGGAGATTTGGGATAGAAAACAGGGAATTTGGTTAAGTGAGCCAGCAAGGGATTGTGTGTGTGCACCCACATGTGTTCACAGGGATAACACGGCAAAGTGTGGACTGTGTATTTTATCAGAAATTAATGTGCTCTGGTGATGTTCTTCATTAATATCACAGGATCCCAGGATGATTTAGGTTGGGAAAGACCTTTGGGAAGATCAAGTCCAACCTGTGCCCAATCCCCACCTTGTCACCAGCCCAGAGCACTGAGTGCCACTGCCAGACATTCACTGAACACTCCAGGGATGGGCACTTCAAACCTTCCTGGGCAGTTCCAAGGCCTGAGCACCCTTTCCATGGGGAAATTCCTGTGGATGTCCAACCTGAACCTCCTCTGGCCCAGCCTGAGGCTGTTCCCTCTCCTCCTGTTCCTGTTCCCTGGCTGTCCCCTCCTGTCAGGAGCTGTGCAGAGCCACAAGGTTCCCCCTGAGCCTCCTTTGCTCCAGGCTGAGCCCCTTCCCAGCTCCCTCAGCCCCTCCTGGTGCTCCAGACCCTTCCCCAGCTCCGTTCCCTTCTCTGGACACACTCCAGCCCCTCAATGTTCTTCTTATCATCAGAAACCCAAAATTGACCCCAGATTGGAGATGAAGCCTCAGCAGTGCCAAGAGCAGAGGGACAATCACTACCCTGGGCCTGCTGCACACACTGTGCCTGACCCAAACCAGGTGCCACTGGCCTCTTGGCACCCTGGGCACACCTGGGCTCATGTCCAGCACCCCCAGGTCCTTTTCCAGCTTTCCAGCCACTCTGCCCGTGGTCTGGAGTGCTCCGAGGGGCTGTTGTGAGCCGACTGTGAGCTCCTTGCTGAGACCATTCTGGAAGCTGCATCCAGGGCACACCACTGTCCCAGGCCCCAGGAGCTGGGTCCTCCACGGACACAGAGCAGGGTCCAGGGCCCTGTTATGAATAAGAAGCTTGGCTAGGCCAATATTCAAGCAGCAATCAATTTATTAATTAATATGGTAAAGTATGAGCAGTACAGCGCTGGGTACAGTGGGGGAATTTTCCCTCCAACTGCACACCCATAGTTGGGGCTTACAGGTGTTTATAGGGGTACTCATCAGCTTTCTCAGCAGTTTCTATTCCAATTTTTACGTCACAATTCTATACACTATTGTGATTTAGTTTTTCTCAGGATGTATTCCAAAAGGAGCATCCCCAGATAGTGCTGGTCTGGTTTCTGAAAGAAGGAAGAAGAATCCCATCTGGTGAGGTCCAGCTGTCCAGATGTGGGTCCACCTTTTAATTGCAAAGACCATAAATCTCATAACAGTGATGTCCAGCTTCCCTTGGTCGAAACTATAAATCCTTGAGTTGATGTTCATCTTCCTTTCTCAAGCTGCTTTTCACTGTTTTATTAAGGTGTGAGATAAGCATGTTTCCTTTATATATATTCCAAAGCTATAGTTTCAAGGTTACAAGCAATATTCTAAAATTATACTTCAAAAGGTTATTATTGCAGAACTCTTTAAGGCTTAACTGCAAGCAAAGAGCAACATCTTTAACACTTTAATTCCAATGCTCCTAAATCAACTGAGGTTAATTATGAACAAAAGATGGGTTCAAAGGCCTTCTTCCATGCTTTACTTTCCTCAGTTATTATTAGAATTCATCTTTATAACTGTCCCGTGGCCGGTCTCCACACTTATCACAATCACAAATACACACATTGCCTGTATGGACCTGACACCAAACACAGCTTTGTATTTCACAGCCCTGGAGCCAGCAGCAGGTGAAAGCCAAGACCAGGCAGGGTGAGGTGGGAGCCTCTGTGGCTGCAGCCCTGAGTCACCCAGAAGGAGAGCAGGTTTATGGGCTGTCACATCACCTCCTCCTGCCACTCCATGGCTATGTAGGACACACAGCCCCCGGGGAGGCTCCAGTGCTGAGAAAGCATTCCTGATTTACTGTGTGCTGAGCTGCAACGTGTTCCTTGGCAGATGGGCAATCTGGGCCAAGTCCTGCACTCAGGGATACCCTGCACACCTCAACACCACTTCTCTGATCCTCTGGATCCTGGCAGGCAGTGTCACCATGGGGCCTGTGCACACTGGAATGGCTCCTGTGTGTCCCAGGTGTCCGTGACAGGGTGTCCCAGCACTCACACAGGGCATGGGGACAGTGGGGGCAGCCACCACCGCACCCCCTCATTGTGACAAGAACTGTGTGGCCATGCCAGCACTGGGAAAGGCAGAAGGAGAAGGGTGAGGGAAGTGTTCAGCAGCTCCCCAGTGTGTGGATTTGGGGGTTTTGAGTTAAAGATTGGCTGTTAGAGGCAGGTTTCAGTTCCTGCTTGTGGTACTGAGCATTTACTGTGAATCCTCCCCAAATCCCTGTCCTTGAGGGAAGCCACTCCCAGCTGCACGTGTTCAGTGCAAATGATTAAAAACCCTCTTCTAAGGAATCAGAGAATCATTAGGGTTGGAAAAGACCCAAGATCATTGAGTCCAACTGTGAAAGGAGACCCTCCCCTTCCATCTCCCCACCATCTGCACCAATCGATGTCCTCTCCCTTGCTGGGCAAAGGAACTGACCTTATTTCCATTCTCCCTCCTGCAGAGCAAGGAGAGAAGGTGACACAGTTTGGAGATCCAGCTGGGCCACAAGGCAGTGCCTTGGGCATTGTTAGAGCATCCTGGAAGATGCTCTAAACTGCGAGGGGTGACATTTTTACATTTTTGGCACTGTGTTCTGCAATGAGCTGCTCTAAAAATCTGACTTGCTATTAAAACAATAATAATAATTTAAAAAACAAAAAAAAGAGCTTTGTGCTACCAAAAAAAAAAAAAAAAATCCTGCCCCTGGTAAAAGACTGCTCTGAAACACCAAGAGCCTTGGCTTTGCCATTTTTTGGGAAATGTCCCCCAACCTGTGAGCACTAAGCACTGACTAAATCCATTCTCATTTGACAAAGAGTTTAAGGAAGTGTTCTGGGCTTCCCTGTCTGGTTGGGTGTTGGTACAACACAGATTTACCAGCAATGTTTCCCTTTGTGTTTAACATAAAAAAGCTTCTTGCCCTGTAATTCCTACATCAAGCCTGGCTTGCAGCAGAGCTGGAGGAGCCCTTCAATGTTACACCTCATCTCGGTGCAAAATTTCCATTCCTTTTTCCATTCTCCCTTTATTCCATGGCTGAGTTTATTTTGCTACATCTTACAAACATTCCCATAGAGAGACAGTCTTTGAACTGCAAATTTTAGAGCCTCAGCTGAAAACATGATGGAAACAGAGCCACAATTTAAAGGAGAGAAGAGGAGGAGCATCTCCCTGCCAAGTATTTTAGCACTTGAGCCTCCCGAATACAGACACACAGCTTAGCCCTGCTTCCTATTAATTCTTTTTGAGATGCAGGGTTTGACTGAAAAATGCAATTTTGCTTAAGAAGAAAACTTTATCTCCATGAGCCAGCAAGGGAAAGGCTGTAGCAGAGCCTTTGGCATGTCCTGGAGCAGACACAGCCATTCATCTCAGCCACCTGAGGACAAGGAGTTTGTCTTTTATCCTATTTTAACACCAGCTGGGCCCAAGTGGCAGAAAGACAGAGCAAAGCTGTTGATTTAATTTCTATTTGTCTCTTTCAGTTTTGCTGGATGCTGAGCCCATTACTTTGGACAGATCCCATGAAGCTGCTGCTGCTCTTCTTGGGAACAGCTTCTCTGCATTATCCAAGCAGAGCAAGCTCAGCAGTGACCAAATCCTTTCTGGTTCTTTCACTAATCCCCCAATCTCTCAATTTTACCTAATAATCTCTATGTTCCCTATTTATACTGATCTGCTGACCGAATCTCCTGCTCTCCCCATCTAGGAAAGCAGGGATTAGGTTGTGAATTTTTCAGTTGTGCAGGTGAGGTGTTAAAAAAAGAAAAACTGGTTTCACATTCATGATCTCATCTGTTCCTTTCTTTTGTTCCTATTTTTGGAGACTGACAGTTGTGTGAGCTGAGAGGTTTGGGGGCAAAACTCTCCCCTCTGCTCCCAGTCCTATGGGCAGAGGTAGACATCCAGGAGCAATGTTGGGGACAAAGAGCTGAGGATCCCCTGGGTGACCATTTTGCTCCTCATCTCAGCCTGACCCAACAATAAATATATAAGGATCAAATAATGAGGAAAATAAGGCAGTTTTTAGCCAGTGCTGGGGGGTGGGAAGGTTTACATTGAGGATTGAAGAGCAATCTTTGCAGGTCCCTGGAGCTCAGCCAAGCATCACAAGCTGAGCCAGAAAACCTGCTGCCCCTGATTATTGGCTGTGCTGTAATACAGATGCTGCAGGATCTGGCTCTCTGCCTCACTGAGCAGGAATTCTGTCCCTGGGGAGGCTGGGAATGCACACAGCCACCCAACCCCACCCTTCACCTGCACTTCAGACACCCACACACAGCCCCTCCTCATCCTCCTCATCCTCCTGTGCCGCATCCAGAGCCCCAACACCACTCAGCTCCTGCTCACGTGCTGGAAAGGGGTGACAAGCATGGAGGTGTTTTCCACAGGGCAGAAAACCTCCCAGATTTCACCAAGTCTTCCCCCAGACACCTTCAGCTGCCAGCCAGACTCTCAGAGAGCTGTGTGTATTAAAATCAGATGCAAATCTCTCCACTGCAGAAATATTCGACAGCTACAAGCCTTTGTTCTTTCCCAGGCATAATTGCAATTTGAGGAATGCTCTCATCTGAGAGAAATGTCTATTTAACCTCTGTGCTATCTAGAGCTGGTTAAACTCCACATGTCCATCTGCAGCAGCTGATAGGGAAACACTGAAGGAAGCTGATAACATCTTTCATTTTTCCTCAGTAACCCCACGGCCAGCCTGCTGCCAGCCAGCTCATTTGCCATTGTACAAGCACCAGCTGCATCCTTCCAAGCCCTAACAACCCACTTTTCTATCTATTCAAACCCTGTCATTTCCACCAACATCATTAACAACAAGATTTAGGACAAAATGTTTTGCACCTTGGTTTTTTTGTTCATTTTATAGTCGCAGCTGGGAGAAGGAGGTTTGTTTTTTGCTTTGCAAAGGAAGCTGCTAAGAGAATGACAAGCCTTTGTTCTTCCTAGGGTGCTTGGAGAATTGGCACTTCCAGAATTTAAGTCCTTAGGAGGCCATTCAGACTCGGGGCTGTTAAGAAAATTGATTAGAAATTCCATTAAGCAAGTTGAATGAACTGAATCTGGCACCGTTGATTACCAGCCCTGCTTGCCTCAAACTGACATTTCCAAAAGCCTGACAGATCCAGGCTCTTTTTTTTTTTTTTTTTTTTTTTTTTTTTTTTTTTTTTTTGAGAAAAACCCTTTCTGCAAAGTTCAGCAGTGCAGCTGAAGAGCCCTGACACAGAAACCCAGGGCTGAGCCTCAGCTCTGCTCCCCACAGCTGAGATGTGTCTGTGACACTCAGGCGGTGTCAGACCTCCACCCAAACCCAATCACCCCTTACCAGACTCACAGAACATCCTGCAAACTCTCCAGAAAGTGCTGGAAACGGAAGGGCAGCAAACAAACAAACCAACCCACCCTGCAACCCTCAGCAGAGTCTGGCACCGGGATGGAGACAGGCCCTGAAGGGACAAACTGACCCCAGCAGATATCCCACACCAAGGAGAGGCTGTCCCTCCTTGCCATGGGTCCTGCTGAGCACAAGAGGTGCTCATAACTGGTGGAAGCTTCCCTGGAATGCACTGCATCACCTCCAGCATCCCTGAGGAGACACCTGTGGGCCTTTCATCAGTCCTGCACACAATGGGACGAATCTGTGGGGTGATGCTGGTAACCCCCACCAGGAGAGTGTCCCCTGCTCAACACCCAAAAGCCCCACCAGGCTCTGCCACCTCCTGTGTCAAATCCTGCCTACACACCTACTGAAAGGCCACTTTTGTTCCAAAAAGCTCCAGCTGGAAGTGCTGACCTTGCTGCAGACATGGGAAATAGAGGCACAGGGTTTCCTGCAGCTCAGGATCTACAACCAGATCTCCCATATCTGACCTCAGTGTCCCTCAGTGACCACTAAACCACAGCCCCTCCCAGCCCCACAGGGCACACATGGCTGCTGGGACCTGACCCACAGCTCATTCTGGTTTCCTCAGCACAGGGATGGTGGAATTCTCCCCATTTCCATCACTCATCCTGCAGCAGGATCTATTCCCAATTCCCAGTGCTGGGCCAACACCTCTCACCAGGTGAGAGTTGATGAGGGAGGTGTGATCTCTATTTTAAGGCACTGCTGTGAGACTGCTGTTTCTCTGTTTATCCAGAAGCTCAGTGGTGTGAATGCAGTGTCAGGGAGAAGGTGGGGACAGTTCATCCAGCCACGCACTCAGCTGTGCAGGAGGAGCAGTGCTCACATCTTCAGCTGAGTCACCACTGAAATGGGGAGAAAGCAGCCTTGCCTTCCCATGCACCCCATCCCATCCCATCCCATCCCATCCCATCCCATCCCATCCCATCCCATCCCATCCCATCCCATCCCATCCATTCCATCCCGTTCTGTCTCCTCCCTTCCCATCTCTTCCATCCCATCCCTTCCTATCTCATCCTATTCTATCTCCTTCCTTCCTTCCTTCCTTCCTTCCTTCCTTCCTTCCTTCCTTCCTTCCTTCCTTCCTTCCTTCCTTCCTTCCTTCCTTCCTTCCTTCCTTCCTTCCTTCCTTCCTTCCTTCCTTCCTTCCTTCCTTCCTTCCTTCCTTCCTTCCTTCCTTCCTTCCTTCCTTCCTTCCTTCCTTCCTTCCTTCCTTCCTTCCTTCCTTCCTTCCTTCCTTCCTTCCTTCCTTCCTTCCTTCCTTCCTTCCCTTTTCCTGCCTCCCATCCATTTCATCCCACTCCATGGTGTGGAGGAGAGCTTGGGATGGAGGAGCTGATGATGACATTTGAGTGCCCAGTACAGAGCCGACCTCCATCCCCTCTCCATGCCACCATGCCGTGTTCACAGTGACTTCCAGCACTCCCATGTGCCCACCTGAGAGCGGATCCTGGTGCCCAGCTCAGAGGTGACAGCTCCCACCCCATTCCAGTTTGTCCTCCTGCCCACCTTTCCCAGTTCCACACCCAGAGGTGCAGCTGGACCATGGAGGACAGCAATATCCCCCTGCCAGCCTGCCATGAACGGACACATTGTGCCCAGCTCCTCCTGGCTGGCAGATATTTGGTGTTTGGGAGGGTTATTGGTACAGAGGCAAAGCTAAGCAGACAATCAACCTTCAGTGCTGCTTCAGGAAACTCCAAAATCCCATCCACAGGGCCTTGAGCCCAGCGGTGGCTCATGCCAGGCTGTTAAGCAGGCTTGTATTTATTTTTAATAACAATTCCTCCATTAAACCTGCAGTGATTTTTGAGGTTCCAGAGACAGGGAAGTGAAAAAAGGGGGTATTGAACCTGCAAGGCCAGGCAGCCTTCTCCAGTGTTTTCCTAACCCTCATCAAAATAATCCTAAAAACAAGGAAAAGCTTGTGTTCCTGACAGGGAGGGAGCTACAAGTGGCTCAGTACAGCAGTGGAGAAAGCCCTGCACACTGACCTGCCCCTGACTGCCAGGTAAAACCACATTTATGGGATTAGATCAGCTAATCCCTGATAAATGCAGTTTTGCTGTACCATGTTTGGATTGAGAAAACAACCAAGCATAAAAACCTGGGCAAAAAGCAGAGTTGAGGATATTTGGATCTCAACAGGGAGGGCAGGGAATGGTAAACACTAAAATCCAGCAATTGATGGAAACAGAAAAACTGAGCCCAGGGGAGAATTCAGGGTCGATGGAGGCAGTTGAGGGAAGGTTCCAGGGTTCCTGCTTTTACATTGGCTGTGATTCAATGCTCAGCTCCCTGACAGCCTCCCAGGGAAAGAGAAAAGGGTCTGAGGGCTTTGTTTTAGCTCAGGCTGGCCCCAAATCCTGCCAGAAATATGTTCAGATAAAGATGTGGCACATAGGGATGGGGTTTCCCCATCCCTACATGGAAAACTGGGATGGGGACACTCAGCAGTGCTCACCTGCTGCTGGTGAAAAGGAATTCAAGAACTTGTCCAATGCACCAGACACCCCACAGATGTCTCTCTCCAGTCCCCTCCATCACCTCCTGCTTTCTGCCATATCCCAGCCTGTGCTTCCCCCATAGGGAAACCCACAGCCAGGGAGGTTCCTTCCCATCAGAACGCTGCAAATCTCAATCTGGAAAGAGCCTGACACCACCCAGCACTGCCAGAGCCACATGGAGAACACAAATCCCTTCTGCAGGCACGGCTGGACGTGTGTCAAACCCCACGAGACCTCAGCAGACAGTGCTTTCCTCTCAGCCCTGCAGAAGCTGATTATTTTGCTTTAATGGGACTTGACAGGGTTCTTTCCCCAGGTACACTGTTGTGTCTTTTCCACTCTCCTCCTGGTTTTTGATGGCTGTGATGCTGTCAGCTCTTCCCTTTTCACAGCAGGGGCTGATATTTGGAAGGGATGCCCTGCAAAACCAGGAACTGGGGGAAAGGGGGCAGGAATTACAGATGAGATGCTGATTTCTTCCTTTTAATTGTAAAAGGGGGATCAGGTTGTGGCTCCCACCTTTCCCATATGTGGAGAGTTTAGTTCAAGCATGGCTTAAAGAAAAAGGCCATGAAGGCATACAGTTGAGAGAACAGTAAAAGGTAGTTGTGAAGCAGTTCCAAAAGCAGTTCCCAGGCTGATTACTATAAACAATTAGACTCTCTCATGCATCACTTTATAAACAATAAGGTTCTCAGACAGTCTTCCCATAACAAGTGTAACACCCTCTCTGGGAAAAGATGGCACCCTGGGAACAGATATGGAAGTTTTGGGAACCTTTCATATCACAGTGGGAACACTGGTTTTGTTTTTAATAAACAATCATAGGTATTGTAAAACAAAAGGAGTGGTTAGAGTTTTTTCTGTTAGCCTATCGTGAACCTGGATTTTGGAATATGCATGAAGTTAATTAACACTGGTATTTAAAGTGACTGATCGATCAATAAATTGGAGTTCGATGCATTAAAGGATGGTCGTCTCCCCTTCGCTTCAACACCCATATGGCCAGTTCTTCATGAGGACTATGTATTTCCACAGATCCTTGCATAAGGATACCACGAATCACAATTATATCACCAATAAACCCAGACCCTCCAGATTTTAATGCAAACCAGGGTGCAGGGTGGTGGCAGGGGACCCTGTGACACTCACTGTTGTCACTGCAGAGTGGCATGGTTACACATAGCAACCCAAAATCCACATGGCTTGAGGTTTATTTGAGCTGAAACACCTCTCCCAGCTCCCATCCCCTTCCCCACGTCCCTTCTGAGCAGCAGCCGCCTGGTGAGCTCAGGCTGAGAGCGCCAGATGGAGGAGCTTCAGGCGAGCAAGCACGGTTGGATGGAATGTGCTGAACAATCCCATAGAAATCCCGGGCCCAGATCCTACATCTGCTCCCACAGCCCAGCAGTGCCTGGAGCCAGAGCCTCCGCGGGGTTCCCCGCGCGTGGGGAATCCCAGCCTGACACCGATACCAGGGTGGAGAGGGGAAGCAGGAAACCGCACAATTCCTGTAAGAGCACCTTGGGATCGTGCTCTGCTCGTGATGTAAGGGACACGTGGAGCCACCAGCCAACGTCAAGGCCATAAAACAGGGCTGGGCTGCTGCTCCCCGCTGGCAGAGGCTCCATGTCACACTGGGGATGTTAGCGTTCAGAAACACATAATCACAAGAATGTTTATATGCAGGTGCTTTTATTGAAGAGCTCTGGGTGTCAGGAGTACAAACCCAAATCTGACACGTTCCTCCCAAATTTTGGGATGGACATGTTTTTATATTCTATCGTTATATAACTTTCATGTTAATTATTAAACTTACATTGTTCTATTGTATACACAGATTTTCATTCAAGCATGGGCTCCTCATGGTCCCCCTCAAACTTCTAACATAGTTTCTCATGATTTTTCTTACGATTAAACAATAATTATATTTAATTACTAAACAATCATCACATCTAACAATTGTATCATTCATCATATACTGCTTACGCAGGTGCAATTTCACATGATCTGGCAAACCAGAGTCTATTTTTAACATTTTTCCAGGGCCCCACTAAGTCTAGCTTCTTTCTAATTTCCCGAATTTTATGATTTTAAAACCTTTTACTATCAGGGACACAGCTGGGCTCAGGTGTGGCTGTACAGCCTTGCCCCATCTGCAGAGCCCCAAACCACACCTGCAGCAGCAGGAGCACCCAAACCACCCCCCCCTTCTCTGTGTGTACGTTTTCTAGTCCACTGCAGCAGGGCAGGGAAGTCCCAGGAACTCCGGGCCTGGCATCCTTCCAGCGCCGGGGGACCTGTCAGGGAGGGAGGGCCACGGAGCTGCTGTGGATGCCGAGCGTGGCAGGATCCTTGATGCAAACCCCAGCGTGCTATCTTTAGAAGGAGCACATGCTCTGCTCAATTCCTTCTGCTCTATTTGCCACGTGAAACCCTTCCCAGTGCACACTCACAGGATGTGGAGGGGAGGAGGGGGCTCCCCGTGTCCTGCAGCCAGTGCTGACGAGTCCGGGAGCACCAAGCAGGTTGGCATTTAAGCTTTGACACCATAGTGCATCTCCTCCTGCTGGGGACTTCCTTGTCACACATCAAGAGGCACAGGAGAAGGTCACTGCAGTGGGGTGTGGAATGGAGCCACGTCCTGCACAGCCCCTCTCATCAATTATGGTCAGCTCCAGGAGGGCTGGGGGAAGCCGTGGTGCAACAAGTGTCATGGAATCATGGAATGGTTTGAGTTAGAAGGCACTTAAAGATCATCCAGGCTCACCCCCTGACATGGGTAGGGACAGCTTTCACTGTCCCAGGTGGCTCCAAGCCCCAACCAACCTAGTCTTGAACATTTCCAAGGATGGGGCAGCCACAGCTTCTCTGGACAACCTGTGCCAGGGCCTCATCATCCTCACATGGAAACATTTTTTCCTAATATCTAATCTGACCTTACTCCCTGTCAGTTTGAAGCCATTCCCCCTTGTCCTGTCACTCCAGGCACTTGTAAATAGTCTCTCTCCATGATTCTTGTAGGTTCCCTTCAGGTATTGAAAGGTCACCATTAGGTCATCCCAAAGCGTCTTCTTCTCCAGGATAAATATATAGAATTTATCCTCAAATTCATGGTCCAGCATCCAGACCCATCCAAGTCTAGGAACTGAGGGTTTCCATCCCTTTACATACTCACATTTTTCAGCCTTTTAATAACAGCTACACAAGTGTTCCCTATGGAAATCTGGAGGTCCCTGGAGGTAAGAACTACCTGGAAAAGCACCTCATCTTGCTTGGGGTGGGTGCTGTTATAAGTAGGTTCTTCCAGCAAGTTTCTCCATCCTTAACAGAGATTAATTTCAACACCTTCAGCTGGGGTCCAACCTCCACTTCCTGGTGGGTGGTTTTCACTGTTACACTCACCTATAAATAGGTCAAAACAGTATTGCCTGATTAGAGTCTGCAGAAAAAGAGCTGATGGTTTCTGTGGGCTTTGGGTGTGATCTCAGCCTTCTACCTCACAGCCCTCCAGTGCCTCAGACAGTGCCTGGGTTTGCAAACCTGGAAGAAATCATTGCAAAAGAGAATTTCTGAGTTCAGACAAGCCAAAGGAGAATCATTTTTCCCCCGAGATTTCAGGAACTGCCACACTTTATGGGAATCTGACCCCAAACCCCATGTTAGGAGTAAATAACAATCATTTGCACCACTTGGGAAGGGGGACAGGGAAAGGAAATTCCTCTCTGGAGGGCCAAATTAAACCTTAGTGCAGCCACAAAATGAGAAATTGAAGTGAAGAGACACCCAGACTGTCCCCGCATGCTCCCGTCTCTGAAAGCTTTCTCAGTCTGCCCCACCTCTGGGGTTACAATCCAGCCAAACCACGTGAAGCAGAAAGAGAAATGTTTGGCAAGGAGTCGAGGCTGCTCTTCTGGGCTGCCAAACCTCATCAGAGCTGCCTGCGGGCAAAGCAGGGCTCTGCCACCTCCGCACAGCGCCGAGCACAGCCACCCACCAGCCTCACCATGGCTCCAGGGCAGCAGGAAAATATGCTGCCAGCCGAGGTGAGGAGAAACTGCCGGATACTGCTGCCTTCAGGAGCCAGGAGGCTCTCCCAAGGCAGGATTTTGAACAGCAACACCATTCTCCGTATTAAAACACCCCACCCTAAATAGAGAGATGGTTCATTTATAGTTTCAGTGAATTAAAGTGCAACCGATACTGTGCTAGTGCGTGATTTCTCAGAGGGGTGACAAGGCTGTCACCCGTAATAACCTTGCCTGCTGTGTGTGACAGTCACCCAAGGCAGGAGAGCAGGGCTGGCCCTGCTTGGCAGGGCTGGCGAGACAGCTCCAGCTCCAGCTCTGGGCCATTGCATCAGCACGGGGATGCAATCACAGAGCTCAGTACTCCTCAGTGCTGCTCAGTGCTGATCAGTGCTCCTCAGTGCTGTTCATTGCTGCTTAGTGCTCCTCAGTGCTGCTCAGTGCTTTGCATTGTTCCTCAGTCCTGCTCCATGCTCCTTGTTGCTGCTCAGTGCTCCTCATTGCTCCTCAGTGCTGCTCCATGCTCCTCAGTGCTACTCCGTGCTCCTCATTACTCCTCATTGCTTCTCATTGCTCCCCAGTGCTGTTCCATGCTCCTCAGTGCTCCTCATTGCTCCTCAGCATTGCTCATTGCTGCTCAGTGCTCCTCATTACTCCTCCATGCTCCTCAGTGCTGCTCGGTGTTCCTCATTGCTCCTCATTGCTCCTTAGTGCTGTTCCGTGCTTCTCATTGCTCCTCATTGCTCCCCAACACTGCTCCATGCTCCTCAGTGCTGCTCATTGCTCCTCCATGCTCCTCAGAGCTGTTCTGTGCTCCTCAGTTCTCCTCATTGCTCCTCCATGCTCCTCGTTGCTCCTCATTGCTCCTTGTTGCTCCTCATTGCTCCTCAGTGCTCCTCATTACTCCTCATTGCTCCTCGTTGCTCCTCGGTGCTCCTCATTGCTCCTCAGTGCTCCTCATTGCTCCTCAGTGTTCCTCCATGCTCCTCAGTGCTCCTCAGTGTTCCTCCGTGCTCCTCATTGCTCCTCATTGCTCCTCCGTGCTCCTCATTGCTCCTCAGTGTTCCTCCGTGCTCCTCAGTGCTCCTCAGTGCTCCTCAGTGTTCCTCCGTGCTCCTCAGTGCTACTCAGTGCAGCAAGAGATGCCCAGCAGAGTCCAAATCCCTCTTGTGCAAGACTCTGCTCCCTGCAAGGCGCCAGCCCCTCTTTGTTCTGCAGGGTTCAGCAAGGGGAGATGGGGATCCTAGGGGAGGAAGCGGCATCCATCCTCAGAGCTGGCAAAAAGGGAATTTGTGTCCTCTGCTCCCCCAGGTTGCACAGAAATGGAGTGCAGGGGGCTGAGTTGCTCTCCTGGTCTCTGGGGCCCAAAATTGATACACTGCATTTCTCACTGGGAGGGATGGGGGAAAGCACAGGGCTCTTTGCAGATATTTATTTTTATTTCCAAGAGGAAGAGGAACAAAAGAGCCCCAGCAGGCTCCAGCAGCAGCCAGCCAGCAGAGCCACTGGCCAGGCAGGCAATTAACACATTGTCACTGAAGCAGGAGAACAGCCCTGATGGCTGGGACCGCCAGCAGCCTCTGGCTTTTCTCCTTTGTTTGGGAGCCAAAGGAAAACAGAGGAAGGAGCCGCCATCCTGTTGGCCAAGGCTCTGATTCTGCTTGGATCAGCACCCAGCCGCCGATGCCCCCCGAGTGCCAGGCTGCTGCGGATGTCAGGTGGCACAGGCCAGGCTGCCAGGGGCTGAAGGAAAGCAAGGAGCTCTCCTCTGCCTCTGCTTTGCCAGGGGATCTTAGAAAAGGCCACTGTCATCCCAAAATGTCCAGATGTGCCTCCAGCCAAGCGGGGTTGCCCTGACATTTCTTGCGGCTCCTTCCACCCACCACCAGAAATCCAAAGGGATAAAAATCAAAGTCTGGAGGAAGGAAGAGAAGAATTGTTTCTTGAGGCATTTCTACTAAAAATTATTTAGGGAGTGCTGGTTTCCAATCTCTCTTGGCATTGAAAAGAGAAGCAGATCTGGGGTTCACCCAGTGCCAGCTGAACCTCTTCTTGTAGAAGGCATCTCGACCCACATTTTTGTTGGCCTTAATGCCACAATCCTTCTCCAACTGATACAGAAACTCAGGCTGGGAGTGGGATTTCAAACAGTTATTTTCAGTCTCTGCAGGAATAAAGTGATTTTGGAAAGTCTCACAGTGCCTGAGCACCATGTGGAGGCAGCATCAGGAGCAGGATGGGGGAATTCTCACACCAGACTGGGAGCTGTGACACTTTGCACAATGGCAGTAATAAAAATCAAAGAATTAAGAGCCACTGAGGGAAGTGTGAAGCCCCTGAGACAGGGGAGGTCACAAGTCAGGGCTGTTTTCTCAGATGGCACAGCAGCGAGTTTGGCTCCTTGTGCCCAGAAGCCCTTTTGAACTTGGCTGAACCAAGCAGGAAAAACTGAACGGGGGGAGGGGATGCTTCATTAAATATTCACAGGAAAATGCATTTTTCTCCCTCATAAATACCAAAAATGTGTTCCTCCTCAATTAATATGCATCACTACTAACTTGTCTAATGAAGCCAAGCCCTGTCTAAGGAACTCAATGCTAATGCTTTCTGTCAGTTACATGCACCAGCACTCACAGATGATTTTTCAGTCCTTTTTTTCCTGATTTTCCTCCCAAGGTGGGAGTCCCCAGCTTGTGTCTGCCCTGAAAAATGTGAGCCAAGGATCTAGAGAGACAATAAGTAAGAAAGAGCATCACACTAGAGATACAATTGTGCTGTACCAGGCAGTGCAACCCAGCCCTGGTGGGTTGGGGCTTTTCCTTAATTAGAAATATAAGCAATCCCTCTTGCAGGCCTATATTTGGATTAGGATATTTAAAGAATTCCTCTTATGAAAAGAGGAAGACACAGAAATCCCCTGCAGAAGGAGGCTGACACCAGAAAATACAAAGATTATGGGGGGGGTAACATGTACTTCATATTTCCCATTTTGTCAGCCATGGAGTGGATGATGAGAGGAGGAGGAGGATGCTGAAGTCCAGGTGCAAATCATCCCAAGGCAGAGCTGAGATCCACCTTGCATCACTTGAGACCTTCCCAGGGAGGGACACGGGGCACCAGACTTGAATGCAGATGGATTATGTGGATTACAGGGCTGTTTTCATGATCTTCAAGAAAGATGGAGAAAAACATTTTACAAGGAGATGTAATGACAGACCAAGAGAGAAAGGTTTCAAACTGAAAGAAAGTAGATCTAGATTAGATGTTAGGAAGCAATTCTTCCCTGGGAGGGTGGTAAGGCACTGGCACAGGTCTCACAGAGAAGCTGTGGCTTCCCATGCCTGGAAGTGTCCAAGGCCAGGTTGGAGCAATCTGGTCTAGTGGAAAGTGTCCCTGCCCAGTTAGGGGCTGGAATTGGAAGATCTTTAAGGTTCCTTCCAACCCAAACAATTCTGGGATTACAGGATCCCATGATTCTGTCTCAGATTCAGCTGAGACTCCACATCTCACTACAGGTCCTTCAGAAAGGTCTTTGAATCCTTGCTCTGCATCTTCCACATGAGCTCCTCTGTCTCTCCCGGAGTGTTTTCTGACTGTCTGGACCTGTCTTGTCACAAAAGGCCAGCTGTCACTGCCATCCCTCGCCTCCTGAACGCTGCCTGTCACCGCCTGGCTCCAATCACTGTCACCCCAGCTCGTGCTGCCGGGCCTGGCTGTGAACCCTACAGCGGGGTGCAGACACGTGTGAGCACTGAGCTGTCCCTCCTGCTGGGACAGTCACACACAGGCAGCTGGGAAGGCAACTCCTGCCAGGGCAACACTTGGCAGAGCTGGGCTGGCAAAGGTGTTCAGCCCTGGAGATTCAGCTGCTCCACACAGGGCCACTGGTGACTCCACAAAGCACCCCAAAACCTCCATGAGAGCAACGTGCAGGGACAACTGCAGTGTCCGTGTGGTCTCACATGCCCTCTGAACAGAGAGAAGCTGTGAGACAAGCAGAGAAGAAGGAGAACACAATTCTTATCTTGCTTGCTGTGCCTGTGTTGTGCTAAAGTAGAATGCAATATGGAGATTGTTTACCCAAAGTGAGGGTGTTTTGTTCCCTTGGCCTATCAGGCAGGGCCAAGAAGTGTGCGTGTGTGTTGGACTGTCACGGCACAGTCACAAGAGAGTCAGAGATGAGTGCAGTGTGAGCAGTTGTGAGCAAGGGTGAGTGCATGGCAGATTCAGTTTAGATGAAATGTGCATAGTATAGTATAATAAAGTAATTCATTAGTAATTCATTAGCCTTCTGATGATGGAATCAGATGCATCATTCTCTCCCCCGCTCGTCGGAGCTGCCTTTGATTTATAATATATCCGTCCTGTCCTGCTGTCCCAAACTCCCTCTGCTTTGGCCACAGGGAGTGAGAGCACTTTGACAGAGATCCAGCTGGCTGGCCATGCCCACCAGCACATCACCAGGGCCACTGCTGTCCCCTCCCATTGCTGCTCCACCCTCTCCAGCAGCCCCAAAGTGGTTGAGATGGGATTTGAATGACATCCTGCTTGCCCTTCTCTGTGCCCAGCTGCAGGCAAGAGGAAGAGAGCAAAATGCCAGCACCAGTTTCTTCCAAAGAGAAAATCTGGGGCCTTTGTAGTCAAAAAGCAGATGATGGACCACACACAGCCTGAAGCCCATGAGCAACTTCTGGAAATGCCATGCTGGTACCACCCTCATCCTTGTCTCCACTCCAGCCCCAGGGAGGAGAGTTATAAAAGGGGAGCAGAGAAATGCAGGAGCCAGCCCAGCACACAGCACCTCTGGAGATGAATATTTGAGTTAGTTTCCCCGTTTTTTGTTCAGGATGGAGAAAATATGGCTTTGGGGATACCTCATTGCAGCCTTCCAAAGCCAGCAGGGCTTATGAAAAGGAGAGAGAGAGAATTTTTAAATGGGCAGATACTGACAGGACAAGGGGCAATTGTTTTAAACGGAGAGAACAGGGTTAGATTAGATATTACAAAGAAATTCTTTATTCAGAGGGTGGTGAGACATTGGCAGAGGGTGCCCAGAGAAGCTGTGGCTGCCCCATCCCTGGAAGTGTCCCAGGCCAGGCTGGATGGGGCTTGCAGCACCCTGGGATAGTGGAAGGTGTCCCTGCCCACGGCAGGGGGGGCTGAAACTGGATGAGTCTTAAGGTCCTTTCCAACCCAAACCAATCTGGAATTTAACCCCTCAAAACCAGGCTTACACAGCAGAAGAGTGAAGTATAAATCTAAATCCCACCATCAGTTCACAGTACCCAATATTCACGACACCACAGTGCCAGAGATTGACACATCAACAAAAAAAAAACTAATTCCTGGTTTAAAATCTCCTTACACAGGTCCCTCTAAGGATGACCTAGAATTGATGGATCACAAATTTTTTTTCACCAGCCCAGCCAAAACCTTGTGTCTGCTTGAAAGAGCAGGCGATGGTACACAGGAGGAGAGCCAAGAGCAATACTTCTAATCCCGCGTTAACAACATGACTCACCCATTTATTTTCACTGGTATGTTCATGGTTATTTTAAGCTTTGTCTAAAGAATGCCAGCTACTGTATAATAACTGCAATGAAAGATGGCAGTGTTTTTATTTTGCTTTACAACTAAAGATTTATTTTTAGTTCCTTTTAAATAATGCAAAGTGAAACTGGTTTGTAAATTGTTTTAAAGATCTTGGCACTGATTTCCTAAAGCAGATCCACATGAGCAAGTCCCACCTCCAGACCAGAGTCCCCATAAGGGAAGATTGGTGGCCCAGGTGCCACAGGCTCTGCACTTCCCTGGGAGTCAGCCTGGCTGCCAGGACACCCCAGGAAAATTCCACCTCACAGGTGAGGGTTTTTAAGAGGCAAGACTTTGCTTTGCAGAATGTTTTGTTCAAGTCTAAATCTAAACAGCTGCTGTTTTTCCCCAGGCTCTTCCCAGCACATAGGAGGTGTAAGATTAATTCTTAGTGTGTTGGATCCATCCTTGCCCTGCTCCCTGTTGCGCTGGTTTGCAACCTGGAGCATTCCAGGGGGTCCTGTGGGGTTACACCATAAGCTCCCATCAGGCATCCATCTGCTCTGTGGTTCTCCATCTGCTCCCACAGCGAGGGGCTGGGTGTTGTCTGGGGGTTGCAGGCAGCAGGGAGGATGCAAGTCAGGACTCCTGGGCTCTGCTCCTACAGACAAATCAATGGAGGAGAGAAAAAATATCCACAGCCCGTGCTGTCCTCCCTCTGTTAGAAAAGGAAGAAAAGGAAAACAACATCCAACACCTATTCCAGCCCTGGAGAAACTTGGTACTGAGTAGTCAGAGTGCAAGGCTGAAAGAGCTTGTTAGGAAAAGGGGGAAATCAGCACCTCCAGCTTCCTTCTCCTTGTCAAGATACAAAGACACTCACTTGACTCTCCACGCTGGGAGAAGGGCTGCCTGGGGCTCAGCTGTGGAAAAGGACAAGCTGGGCCTGCTGGCTGCTCCTGCCTGTGGTGCCAGACACACGGCACATCTCCAAAGCCCCTGGGTACAGGAGCTGGGGAAGTGGAGGTTAAGTGCCTGTTTGCATGGGTGATGGCTTTAATTTCACACATACAAATCCCTCTTATGGATTCCTTGGAGCTGCCAAACTGGGAGCTCCCTGGGGCCAAGGCTGGTTGCTCTGATGTGGCCGTGGCAGGGTTTTCCCTAGGCCAGGTCTAAGCAAGGCACACTCAGGGTGATGGGTCTCCCTGGACACCCCCTTGCATGGCCAGTGGTTTGTCTGCCCCAGGGAGAGCTCCCTTCTCCCTCCAGCACACCAATTTCCAGGGGTAAGCCCCAATTCCTGTTTGGGAAACAGGAGGAGAAGCATCTTTGAGACAAGAGGGGCTGAACTTTAGCTGAGCAATGGAACAATCACACCCAACCACCCCTTCTCAAACCTCCCACAACCCTAAGTAAACACCCTCCCATAGCTTCATTTCTCCTTCCTGCTCTCCCCACAGTTGTAGCTGGAATAAATCCCCTTTGCCATCACTAGGAGACAGAGGGATGGGGAAGGCTGTGACTGCTCACATGAAATGCAGAGCTGCTCACACAGGGTGCTCTCAGCAGGGACGCTGCTCTTGGCTTTGCTCTCTGCTCCATGTTTATGCCAGCTCTGCTGGCAAATCTGCAATATGCTCCTGCCTCCAAGCAGACCCGAGCTTCCCTAAGAATTTTCCATCAGAAAGTCACTGTCAGGCTCCCAGAGCCACTCCTCTTCTGCAGCTGTTTTCTGCCCTCTTGTGAAGCTCTGCAGAAATCCACAGCTACAGCTCTGCAGAAATCCATGACTCTGCTGAGCCACATTCCCTCATTTCCCAGGCAGAGATGTGAAGAGATGGTGACTGTCCCCAGCTCACATCACTAAGGATTTCCTGAGTGTGAACAAGGGCTTTAAGGACCATCACCTCTCCCAAAGATGTGCATTGCTCCCATTTCAGCAATAACTCACACTGGGTTCAACCCTGTCTGAGCTGCAATCACCACTTTGAAAGCCCTGAGCAGATCCCCCCCTTGCACTACTGCCCTTGGCAGAGACAAAGCTCTCATTCTCTCCATCCAGCCCAGTGCTTCCCCAGGATCCTATGGGAATAAAGGCTCCACAATCTATGGATTCTAAAAGGCTGAGTGTCTCCACAGGCTCTTCCTACCAACAGCTCCTCAGGAGCACAGGCCAGCATTGCAGGGTTCATCCCTCCCTCCCCTTTTCCTGACCTTAGTTTGGCAATTCTCTCTGTGGGACACTGAACTTGGTGGTTTGTCCCAAGGGACAAGGCTGGGAAAGGACAGGGATGCAGTAGGCAACCTGAGACTCAAAGTGCTCCTGCCCACCAAAGGCAACAGTTATTTATCCAGGAGGAGCCTTTGGCTCTGATCCACATTTGGTGCCAGCGTGGGTTGTACCACCTTGGCCCAAATTTCTATTTCAATCCTGTATCTCCCCTCTTGGCTCCACAGAGGGACAGACGGGATGTGACTCATGCAGACACTGAGACAGAGCAGGGACAGAAGGGGAAGTCTTGCTGTGCATGTTGCCCTCCAAGCACAGCCCCTCCATCTGAACCCCACCATCTGATCAACAAGTCATCTCCTTGTCTGGGGAAATCAGGACAGCTTGGACCGACACAGTCCAGCCAGCCAGGTCCCTCCATAAATCCATAGCTGCAATTCCCTTTGCCCAAAACCTGCAGTACTGCCCCCCAAAAGCAGCAGAACTGAGGCACAACAGGGCCTGTGACTCTAAAATCCCCAGCCCTGTTAGGGACCAGCAGATTCACCCACATGTCTTGGCTACAAAAGCCCCCCAGGCCAAACCCCAGACAGCATTCTGCATTCTCCTCCTTCTCCAAAGTGCCAGTGACAGATGCCAAGGACTCTCTGGGGTCCCCTTCATCTTGCTCAGGCATGTGATGCTCCCACACAGATTGTGACTGCTCCCATCAGTTCCTTGACTCGGGCAGAATGACGCAGTACGAAGCACCGGCTGCACAGCCCCCTGCTCCTAAACCCCAGGGACAGAAGGAAAGCAAACTCCATTTGGTCTGCTCCAGTCACTTGTCACAGCCATTGCAGGACTGCTCCTTAAACACAGCTTTTTTTCCAGATTATGATTGTATCCAACAGCACAACACCACCAAACTGAGTCTTTTTTTCTTCCAAGAGCTGCTTTTCAGTGTCCAGGCTCTGAACCCCACAGGTGCTGCCAGGGATCTGCTTGTGTCGATGCCAGATCCATTCCCAAAGCTGACAGTTGGATCCAGCATGTCCAGAGCCACTTGCCAGATGGCACAGCCACCCTGCTCCCTCCCAGACAAACACTCAGCCATGCACAGCCCAACCCGCCCCGACAAGTGAGACAGGAGGAAGGTCAAACCATCTGTTCGCTGTATTTAAGGACAGAGTGTTTAAAGAATGGAAATTGGATCTTAGGTTTGTCCACTACACAAGTGCTTTAGTCTTGTTTCTGCACAGTCTCAGTGAGCTTGAAGTCCTTTAGGTGCTGAAGCTGATCAGAAATAGGAAAGCACCCAACAGCTACAGGAGCAGCACAGTTGTCCTCAAACTGATGCTCCCTCTTGTGCCACATGACAGCCAGACTCAAATGTACTCCCACAACAGGAAAAAACATTCCGTTATTTTTTATATTTTACGTTTTTGAAGCTCTTACTGCTAAAATATTTTGAATATTTTCAAATACTCAGTTGACATCAGTTTCCATCCCTTCCCAGAGCAGCAGCTGGTGCCTCTCATCACAAGCAGCTGGATTTCATGAGACTGTAACTCTTGCCAAGGGTTTGGGGAGCTCTGAGACACATGGGCACATCCACTCAGGCTTATTAATTCCTTCTCCAATGAAGGAGATCTTTATTTTCCCTTGAAACATGTCACTTCTACACAGCTAAACCATATTATGAGTGCCCCAGTTTGAACTCCCAGCGCACAGTGCTTTGAACTGGAGAGCTGGACTACAGAACTTCCTTCTGTGCTCTCTCAAGCTGAGTTTTCATAACTTTCCCTGAGTACTCCAGCCACACTGGAGTTCCCAGCACTCCCAGCTGTGCCTGCATCCCACAGGGCTCCTGCTTGGCTCTGCTGTGTATTTATTTCAAGGCCAGGTTGGACAGGGCTTGGAGCAACCTGGGATAGTGAAGATGTCCCTGGCATGGCAGGGATGGAACTGGATGAGCTTTGATGTCTCTTCCAACCCAAACCATTCTGGGATTCTGTGATCTACTATTAAAGTGTCTTTCTGGTATAACAGGATGATCCTAAGTGTTATAAATAACTATGTATCTGTTGGCTTTCACTATTATATATTGACTTTTACAAATTATTTTGATATAGAACAGTCCGTAATCTCTTTTTAACTGCTTTTAATATAGTATAATTTGTCAGATTTTAATATTTAATACACTAATTCCTGTATAGATTCTATATTTTAGTGTGATATATATTGTAGTTCAGGCTTTCACAAAATACTAAAATAGAGGCTACGTGCTGTGTATTACAACATTAACTTTTGCAGAAGTAATTGTAGTTGTGAAATAATAAGTAATACCTTTATTTTTGTAACTAACTGCCAATAGTGAAATAGCTAATATTGATTGAAAGTACTTGCAAAAATAGTACTTGCAAAAACATCTGTATGGTAAGATAACATTGAAAAGAACCAGGAAATAACACTGAAAGAGCAAAGAGGAATACCACTAACCCTACTATCAATAATTGTGAAACCACAGACCAGGGAGCCTTGTGAAGAAATAAATTACAAAATCACATCTGCATTGTGGCACGTAATCTAAGAAGATGAGGTCAAGGGTCAAACTAAGCTAAAGAATTCCTAGAACATGTAAACTCAAAAGAATGTTTGAATAGGTATAATCTTCACAAATATGCATTTGACCAATGCAAAGTGTATTAGAAGAGTTGTTACAGTCAACTGTGTGCATCTAGCTATACATCCTGTGCTCTTACTTTTGCTTTATCCCTTATTATCCCTTATTAAACTTTTAAAAATTTTAAAGAGCGAGCCTCATCTCTCATGTAAGGGTCCACATAAGCTAAGGAATCTCTTCTAGGCTGAAGTGAAGTTGTGCCTGCCCACACACCTTCTAGCTGAAGGTGATCTGCTCAAACATCTCCTTATTGTGAAAATTTAACACTCACTTCAAAATTTCAAAGGTTTATCAAAACTCAACACTGAATAAGGGAAAAGGGACAGCACTGAGTGCTTAGCTGTCTACAAAAAGGCTCTGCCTTTTATACCCCTGGTGTTGCAACAGCAAAATACATATTCATAAGTCATTATACATATAAAAACATTTTCCTTATATATCTCTGGCCCCTCCCAAAGTCTGCCAGTTGAGTCTTCTTTGCCATCCATTTTGTGGAGACTTTCTTACAGTCTGATTAAAGGTGAGGTGTTATCATGCCAAGCCTGCCTAGGAGCAAGGTTCACCCATTCCCAACCACCATGTGCAAGGGCACATGGACACACCCTCCCTCCACATGCCCCTGACAACCAGGGTTGTCCCATGGCAACAACACAAAGGGAGGAAAAGGGAACCATAAAGAAAACAGAGGGTGTCCAAAAACAACCAACAATAACAGAGTTACACATCACAAGAACTTCAAATCTCAACAAAACCCTTAACACACACAATATTCATCCCTTAATTGTGAGAGCCAATCATCATTTTACTCATCTATAACATTATCCTCAGCCTTTAGCAAGAAGTGGAACAAGATGAGCTTTAAGGCCCCTTCCCACCCAAACCAGTCTGGGATTCTCTAAATCATCCATTATTTGGGCTCCCTGCTGTGATCCAGCCTGCACAGCTCCAGTTCTTCACTGCCCATGGAACTGGTTGGTCAAGGTCTGTGCCAGTGCTTGAAGTCTGACAGCTGCATGTTGGGTTCTGGGTTGATTCATTGTCCCACAGAAACAAATTCCTCAAAGTCTTCCTCTTCAAAGGATTTCCACATCAGCAATGTAAATGGGTTAGCAACACACTGCAATCCCAGAGCTGGGCAGCCCCAAGGTCACAGCTTTGTCATTGCAGCAGTTCCATGAGGGGAATGGTTTGGTGTCAGCTCAGTGTTCAATATTCCACACTGAGGAGGCGAGGGAACCTCCTGGCAGGTGCCAGCCAGTCCCTGCTGTCTCCTGACAGAGCAGCTGAGGTGGCTTCTGCTTCATTTGAATCCCACAGGAGGAAGACCCTGCTTGGCCTACTGCCCTGGACTGTCAGGCACACCAGTTGCTTTGTCTCATTAGCCTAATGGAGCTTCGAAGTGGCCCACACTGGACGGTCTCACTGCCCAAGCCCAAGCCTGGCTTTGTCCCCAGTGCCGGGATGATGAAATGAGGGACAGGTGAGCAGGGTCCTGGGCTCACAGTGGTTTCTGACCCGGTGATGGGGAAATGCCAAATGTCACAAGGGTGTTTGGCCTGTAAAACAACAGACTTAAAACACACGACAGCACTCAGGGACACACACAGCCTGTGTCCCATCCTGGGGCAGGGCAGAGAGGGGACAAGAAACACCTTGTGTATTTCCACAGCTGCATTTCCCAAGCACTGTTTATGCCACCTGGCTCACTCCTACTCACATCACCTGCATTGCTTCTTTAAAAGCCCCACCTTTTTGCAGCCATGGCTACCTCACTCTGACACAAACTGCACCCAAATACATTTTTCCTAACTCCTTGCTCCTTTCCAAAGACACCAGGGACAGTCCATGGCACTACCTGCTGGGGGGGAATAAGCAGGTGCACTCTTGGCTTCCCTTTGCTTTTCCACAAAAAACATTCTTTACTTCTTGGTGCTGCAAGATTGGGTAAGAAGGTAAAACAAAGGGATTTACAAACTATCTCAATATTACACAGGTGCAACTAAGAGTAAAGCATGGCCTGTGTGGCATGATCCATGGGTTTGGTTTGGGATTGGAATGCCAGAGCTCTCCAGCTGGATTTGGAAAGCAGTGCAATAATGTGTCACATTTCTAGTTCCTTCTCATGCTGCTGACTGAGGGTAGGAGGCTTGAACCCAAGGCTTGAAGCACTGGCAATGCTGCTGCTTCTACAAGCCTGCCTCTGGTATTTTCCCCAAGCCATGCAAGTGGGCATAAAGGTTGTCCTTAAGCTCAAGAGCTTTGTGTGCCTCACCCATGTTTTCCAAATGCCACTTCCCTCCTGCACCAGAAGCTGCTTCTGAAAATGACTCTTCTCTTTGCAGTCAATTCTGAGGGGATCCTTGCACTAAAGAGGAGCTGGGAAATGATTTCCAGTACATTTGTCATCTTGATTAGGCATGGAATGTATTTCTTCCTCTTGTCTTGAATCTTCAGTTTTATTGTGCTGCTCAGCAGCAGGACCTGCAAGGTGTGTGAAGGAGCTCAGTGCCTTGGCTCCACTGCTGCCATGTGGAACTGGGACTGGATTGACCCAGGGCTGATGCTTTGGGCTCAGTGGAGCCCACAGCCCTGCCAGCCCCAGCATGTCCAGCACAGCTGCTCTGTCACTCTCGGGGCTGTTTTGCAGCCCGCTCACAGAGATCAGCGCTGCATCCAAATCCCTCCAGCACTGCCCCGGCACATGGCACGAGGGAGAGAAGCATCTCCTGGTGGCTTTGGAAGCATTTTACCTGAGGATGGTCAGTAGATTTCCATGTATATCAGAAGAGAAATCTCCAAGTTGTTCTTGTCTGTGCTGGCCACTCGCCTCTGCCTTGCCCAGCTCTCAGCACTGCTTTTCCCACTAGCAGCTTCCCAATGGCTCACCCAGCTGCAAAGCTAAGAAGCCTTTGCATTTCTACATGGATAACAATAAATCCCTCCATTTGTCAGATTTTTTCCCCCTTCTTTCCTTCTTTACTGACTTGCTGTTCTGCTGTTACCTCGGCCATGTAGGAGGCAGGTGAAAGCACGGGTTCTTACCTGGCCTCTGTAATTTTACCCTTTTGTAAGCAAACTCACTCCCTGAATTTGTGAAAGAAGGAAAACAACTTAGGTTGTGACTTATTTAGTATCCCAGTCACCTGCTCCAAATACTCTCGTAATTTCTCTAGTAATCCAGCCACCTTCTCCAATCTCTGAGATATGGTTTGGCAACCTGCTGCTGCAAATGGGGCAAGAGAGTTTGGAGCAGCAGCTTGCAAGACTCTTTTGTACCAGGGAATATTTGCAGGTTTCTACTGCCCAAGAGGCTGGAATTTTGTGCTGGAACCCCAGGGTATCGCTGAAACAGTTCAACACTTTGGGAAGCAGCTTTTGCCTCCCAAAGTCTCAGTCCTGGCGTCCTCTGGACCCCTGGGCTGCTCCCCCAACACATCAGTGTGACATGTGGCTGTCCCCATTGCCTGGGGCTGCCAGTGCTCACCTCACACACCATGCATTGCAATAATCTTATTTTAATGAGCATTAGGACATCACATCATCCACTTCTGCGAACTGTTACCATTTCACTGGACCTTTGGCTCAGAGATTTATTTCAAACAGGGGCATATAAGACTGTGAGAGTGAGGTTGGAAAGAGAAACACAGCTGAGGTTTGCCTGGCTCTGGAAAACCCAAGGACGCTGTTGGGCAGCTGTTTTCCTCTTGTTGTTGGGGTGCTTGGAGTTAGCAGAGATGCTGAAAATAAGTGGAAAAGAGGGAAGACCATACTCTATATTGTTTAGAGGATGTGGCTTCATGATTGTATACCAAGCTGGAGTGTTTTCTGCTTTGCAGGAATTGTCTCCTGACATAATGAAATCTGCATACAGGATCTATGGAGCATCTTCAGGATCTATTATAACCACACTCGGACTGTGTGGATGTGATGTGGGTAAGGGCTATAGATTTCTGTTTATTTCTGTCTAAAGAGATGGAATACAGGGGAATTTTAGAGTTGCAAAAGATTTTTGTATCATTATCACTGAATAATTCCTCAGGTTTTTACTTTATTGGCTTCTTGAAGAATTGAAAACATGGGTAAAATAGGCAGCACGTGGAAAAAAGTCACGGCATCTTATTGACTGGAATTCAAGGCAAGTTCAATCCAATAAAAGAAAGAGAGGTGCTCTCCATAATAAAGCATTTGGGACTGCTGGCAGATTCCCAAAAAAATGAGGGGGAAGAAAACACATTTGCAGGGGATAAATGCGGAGCTAACAAGAGGAAATATTATACAAAAGTTTCCTCTCAATTTTCTCCCACATGTCCAACAACTTTAAGATGCCTTGTGCAGAAAATGGGAAGAAATGGGAAAAGAAAACAGAACACTTCTGTCTCCTGCAATATTGGAAATCCCTGGAAAACTTGGGTCCATTCACTGGAGCTTCAGCCCTGATGAAACACAATGGCTCTAAATGAGCATTTCACAGCCCGATAAAATAACCCTTTCCCAGGTAGAACTGTAGCTCAGAAAGTACATAAATAACAATATAAGGAATCTAGAATGATTGGTTTGCTTTGCTTTGCTTCAGATAAGATCATAGAGTATATGGCCAGTCGCTTGAAAACCTCTCTCTGGGGGCTGATCCCTGGAGGATCTGCACTTAGATTCTTACGGAAGACCTTAGAAAAATTCCTGCCGCCGAATGCCCATGAGCTGGTGTCTGGAAAGCTGCACATCATCCTCACCCGCCTGCACGACTGGAGATGTGTGACAGTGTCCGAGTTTACCTCAAAGGAGGAGCTCATTCAGGTGGGAGCAGCCACAGCCACCCCATGAGGGAGGAGCTGGGTGACATTTGCTGCCTGGCCATGGCCCGCAGCACAAAATCAACAAATGGTTTGGGTGGGATGGGACCTTATAGTTAAGAACTCTTACTTAAACTTAAAGAACTCATCCAGTTCTACCCTGTCATGCCCAGCAACACCTTCCACTGTCCCAGGTTGGTCTCAAGCCCCACCCAATCTGGGCTTGGATGCTTCCAGGGATGGGGCAGCCACAGTTTCTCTGGGCAACTTCTGCAGAGCCTCAACATCCTCAATGTAAAAATTATCTTCCAAATATCTAAATCATCCCCCCTTGCAGTTAGAAATCATTACCCAATGCATTATCCTAACAGGCCCTGGAACATTCCAGTTCATGCCATGATTTCCATCCTTGCCACCCTCTGAATACAGAGAAGCTAAAATAATGTTACAATATCAGATATTTTGATTGCTGCCTGAATTATCCTGAACATGCAGAGAGCCATTTGAGGCATTTCACAGGTTTCCTTCTTACTTCTTTGCCCTGGCTACAGGTATCAGACAGGGTCTTTTGCCCATTAGTCAGTGGTGCCCAATAACACAGCTGGAGGAGCCCTGCTTTGGCACACACAGATGAGCCACCCCGATGGAAGGTAACAGTTTCTGTGGCTTTTTTATCACCTCTGTCCTTCTCATCTCACCCACAGGCTGTGACGTGCAGTTGCTTCCTCCTGCCATATTTTGGGGTTTTCCCTCCAAAGTTCCGTGGGGTGGTGAGTAGCTTTGTGGTCTGGCGACCTAGTTCCAGCTCAGGCCAGGGCCCCTCCAGCCTCTGTCTTTTCTCCACTGGTGGCATCAAGGAAGTTTCTACCTGGGTTTGCCAGAAGCATCTGCAGAGGGAAGAAAAGGGCCCCAAAATCTGAATTCACTGCAGACAGGACTGAGCTTCTCACTGAATTGTCCATTTCCCCTGTCCCTGGGCTTTCCTCAGCTCCTTTCTTCTCCAATTTGCTCCCAGGTTCATTGCAGCAGCTTTCTGGGGGGAAGGGAGACGGGCGGGTGTGCACCTGCAGCCGGGGAGCAGCGAGTGGGGCAGTTCCCTGAAGGGGATCTGTGGGAACCCTGAACCTCAGCCTGGTGTGGGCCTGCCTGGGGAACAAGGCCCCCCTCTGCCCGTGTGAACAGTGCTGGGAAGGCTCAGGGCTCCCTGTTCTGCCTCCCAGCGCTACGTGGACGGGGAGCTGGCCATGTGGAAAGCCGACTTCGTGTCCCGCAGCACCATCACCATCTCTGCCTTCGCCGGCGAATACGACATCTGCCCCAAGGACGGCCCCGCTGCCTTCCTGACCTTCCAGCTCTCTGACTGTATCCTACAGACCTCAAAAATGAATATTTGCCGCTTACTGCACATTTTTCAGTTTCCCACTCGTCAGGTGAGCAGCTCCTCCAGGTAACCAGAACCATGAGCCCCCTGCAGCAGCCCAGCTGCTCTGACTGCCACCTCCCCTCACAGGTCATAGATCGCTTTTATATCCAGGGCTACCAGGACGCGATCTCCTTCCTAAAACGACTGAGTAAGTGACTGCAAGAGGGGACACGTAGCTTGGCGTTTGATCAGCCCCTGACGCACAGAGCAGCAGTGTTTGGTGATCCCTGAGCCCTGGGGTCATCGGTGTCCCTGATTTCCACTCAGCCCAGGTCATGCCTCACACGGCTGCAGACCTGGCAGGTGAGCAACAAGCAGTGAGAGCTGCAATCTCTTCCCACCAGGGGATTTCCAGGTGAATTACTTTGAGGGCTTCACACTTTCCTTGGCCCAGGAGGAAACCCTGCACCTGCAGCCACGACTCAGGGGTCTTCACTCCAGAGCCGCCGATCATGAGGAGGACACCAAAAAGAATCCGGGGATCAACAAGGCAGTGGATGAAGAGCAATAGGAAGCCCCACACCACCTTCCCCAACCCCAGGAAGGTAAAGAACCAGCACTTTCTTTACCCAATCAGTTTTCATGTGACACTTGCCCAGGGCTGTCAGTGCCCAAAGAGGCTCTGGGACAGGTGGGAACATCAGCAATGGGAGAAAGTTCCCTCTCAGGTCAGGGATTACAGGTGAGGCCTCACACTGAGCCCTCACCCTCGATTTGGGTCAGCATTGAGGACTTCCTTGGTGGCTGGCTCAGAAGGGCTCCGTGGAGAAGGAGCTCTTTCCATGCAGAATGCCATGTGTTCACTCACCCAGTGAGGTAAGAACAGGTTCTGCCCACACCTCCCTTCAGTAGGGGTGTCTCAAGGGTTCACGCTGCCTTGGCTGTGCCAGACAAATCCAAACTTCTCCTTAGGAACACTCCATGCAGCCAAAGAAATAATTAATGCAAGGAAAGCATATGAGAGCTGCAGGTAAACCTTGTCCTATATCATTTTCAAGCAACACAAGGCAATTTTAAATTCAAAAATTTTTGTTTTCTGCAATCATACTCCAAATAATGCCTGCTCCCATTTCATTGCATGGAAAACCAGTGAATCCCCCATTTCAGTTTGCACTTTGCTGTTACTGAAAAATTAAAGAAGCATCCCATAAAATGCAATCTTTCTTTCAATTTTACTCTTTATTTTCTCTTTCCTTATGAATCTTTCAACGTTTCAGAATTGATACGATTAAGTAAAATTACACAGCTTTTTCAACAGGACAATTATTTTAAATGGAGCCACATGAATTAAATGAAAAGTGATGAAAGACACAATGTGCTATATCTAGAAGGTCTAGAAGAAATGAGAAATATAAAGGGGAAAGACTAGGACCATTACTATTCCAGATCTAAAAAGAAAAGTATGGAAAACACAAAATGGAGGCAAGAAAGATACTTCCTTTGAGAATAAACCAACTCCCAAAACACTAAGAAATGCAGGACACAGTGTTAGGCTGTAGAAGTTGCTTCCCTGGTGGCTTTTTTAAAGGCTCCATCACTCTCAGCTTTGAGCAGCTTGTGGAAGCCACAAGGTAGAAATGAGGTTTCTTTGGGAGCTGGGCAGCTCTGGGCTATCAGGAATCTCTGCCTCTGCTGTGCAGCTGGGCCGCAATGTTTTTGACCAGTCTCAGGAGAAAGATTCCTCCTGTGGGAGGAGTGAAGGCTCATTTGTTAGGCCAGAGAGCAATCAAGGGGTGAGTCCAGGCTCTCCATCTCCAGAGCAGAAGCCCATCAGGTTTTCCAGTTCTGGGAAGGAAAAGCCCTACTGATCAAGGCCAGCAAAAGGCTCTTGCACTCTTTCTCTGGGCAATGCCAGAACATCAGTGATGCTACCACAGCAGCAGGGGGATAAACTGGGGAACAACTTGTACTTGATTTCCTGGACAAGTGTCTGCAGCCTGCAATCCCACGAGGCTCAGGCTGCACTAGCAGCTTATCCACAAGCACTTGCAGGTTATCCGTGTGCCCAGCAGGACAAGTGCACAAGGAATTGCACCCTCCTTAGTGCCCAGACTGGAAACAGGGGCTGGCATAAAGCACCTGCAGCCCACAGCCAGAGCCACAGGCAGGACTGGGCACGTGCTTGGCTTTGCTGGGCTCAGTTTCACACATCACACTCAAGGACTCTTCCCTCTAGACCTGCAGTGGGATCCAGCTCCAGAGGGAGGAGCTCTGCTGTCTTGGCTTGTCTCCAGACTCTCATCCCATCCACCTCAGGCTTCACATTTCTGATGAGGTTGAAGCCAAATGAGACAAGCAACAGGACAGGGCTACAGGGGTAATACTTTGATGATACCAAAACCGGCTGCCATGTAGACAACAGGAGGAAGGGAAGCAGCTCTGACTGGAATCCACTTTGTCCCACAGGATCTGCCAGAGGTGTCTGTCAGATTGACCAACGTGTTTTTTTTCCCTTTAGGGCCAGGCTGAAGAGCATTTCTGAGCCCACTGCTGCCTTTGGCCCCAGTTTCTGCTTTCAAGAGGCAATGAGCAACTTGGAACCCAGCCTGAAGGCTGAGCCTGACCTGCCCCGAGGAGCACATGGACTGTGCCAGCAATGTCTCAGCACAGGCAGGGCCACAGCTCCCACATGATTCCCATGATCCATCCCTAGAGGAGACATTCCAGGCTGCTTCTATCCCCACTGCGTGCAGCTGGGCTTCCCACTTTGCTTCCTTGGGGTGAAACAAGCTCCTGCACAAGATGATTCCAGTCTATGCCAAACTTCACCTCTAGCCACTGCCTCTGGCAAAGCCTCCATTGCCACTAGCTCCAAGCTCATGTCTCCCAGAGGAGACAGCACCAGCTCTGCTGGCTTGAAAAGATGAGGGATTAATAAAGCAAAACCCAGCTGATCAGAATACTGAATTGTGTAAATATTTATTTCTTCCTCATTCCTGCAGGTTTGGAGCAGGAGGATCCTGCTCTGAGACTATTTTAGCTTGGGGGCTCCTTGAAGATTGATTTTTCCTAAAGTTCTCCAAACTTTACAATTGTTTATGATCTAACACCACATGGGGCAGGTGAGATACACTGGGCAGTTCAAACTGTGCTCCTGTTTGTGGCTGAGATTTGTAGATAATTTTAATGGATTTGGAGTTCCAATTCCTAGATGAGAATTTTCTTTGGGGGATTTAAATGCCCATTTCCATAGGGTAACTGCCTCAGGCTGACAGAAATGGTAATATCCTGCCTGGAGGTGGGGATGGTGCTTGCAGCAGCCTGGAGAAGGAGCTGTTGGATAAGTGGGAGCAGAGGTGCAATAGCAGATGATGGGCTGATTGTCCCAGCCTGGGGAGGCCTGAGTGTCTCTGAGCCTTCCACTTTGCCCTGTGGCAGGAACAGCTGGATTTGAGCAGCCTGCCTTAGGCTGCAGTGCTTGAGAGGTGTAAATCCATCCAGGATGGCTCAAAGACAGGAGCACACAGGATCCAAAGCAAACGGGATCTGTCAAAATGGCCCATAAAAAGTTACAAGGGGACTGGAGCACCTCTCCTATGGAGACAGGCTGAGAAAGTTGGGGCTGTTCAGCCAGGAGAAGAGAACGTTGGATGGACACCTCACAGCCCCTTCCAGGAGCTGAAGGGGCAACAGAGAAGCTGGAGAAGGACACCTCATCAGGAACTGCAGGGACAGGACAAGGGTCAGTGTCTGCCCACTGCCAGAGGGCAGGGATAGATGGGATTTTGAGAAGGAATTCTTCCCTGGGAGGGTGGGCAGGCCCTGGCCCAAGGTGCCCAGATAAGCTGTGGCTGCCTCTGGATCCCTGGCAGTGACCAAAGCCAGGTTGGATGGGACTTGGAGCAGCCTGGCATAGTGAAGGTGCCCCTGCCATGGCAGGGGGTGGCACTAGATGAGCTTTTAGGTCCCTTCCAACCCAAACCATTCTCAGATTCTGTGATCTACTTTTCAAGTCTCTTTCTGCATTAATACTGTGTTCCTAAGGGTCCACATAGGCTAAGGAATCTCTTCTAGGCTGAAATTCTCTTGTGTCTACACAAACAGCTTCCAGCTGAAGGTGATCTGCTCAAAAGTCTCCTTATCCTCACCCTATGGCAGTAAGTGTTGAAGATGAGCTTTAAAGCCCCTTCCTACTCAAACCAGTCTGAGATTCTCTAAATCCTCCATGATTTGGGAGCACCAGCACACTGTGGTTGTTTGTGAGAAGAGGCCCAGCTTCATCATCTGTGACAGACAGGATCTCGGCTGAGCAGAGAGAATGTGTCATCACGGGGAAAAAAAGTCTTAATTAATAGCAATGACCACAAATTGCCCACGATTCTACGGGCTCCCCTGATGGCTGCCCAGGGCCGAGGCTTGCTGCGACTGCCATGTTGGCAAAGGGCAGGAGGAACAGCGGAGCCCTCAGTGCCCAGGGAGCAGGAACGGCCAAGCCTTAAGAGCCTTAGAATTGGGAACGGCCGAGCCCTCAGAGCAGCGGGAACGCGGAACAGCCAAGCCCTCAGAGCCCTGGAACGGCCAAGCCCTCAGAGCCCTGGAAATGGGAATGACTGAGCCCTCAGAGCAACAGGAGTGGGAATGGCCGAGCCCTCAGAGCCATGGGAACGGCTGAGCCCTCAGAGCTCTGGAAATGGCAACGGCCAAGCCTTCAGAGCAACAGGGGCAGGAATGGCTGAGCCTTCAGACTAATGAGGGCGGCAATGGCCGAGCCCTCACAGCAATTGGGGCGGGAACGGCTGAGCCCTCAAAGCACTGGGAATGGCTGAGCCCTCCGAGCCATGGGGGCAGGAATGGCGGAGCCCTCAGAGCACTGGAAATGGAGACGGCCAAGCCCTCAGAGCAATGGCGGCGGGAGTGGGAATGGATGGGCCCTCAGAGCACTGGAAATGGAAACAGCCGAGCCCCCAGAGCAGTGGGGGCGGGAGTGGGAATGGCTGAGCCCTCAGAGCAACAAGAACTGCCAAGCCCTCAGACAAGCGGGAATGGGAACGGGAACAGTCGAGCCCTCAGAGCAATGGGGGCTGGAATGGCTGAGCTCTCAGAGCCCTGGAAATGGGAACGGTCCGACCCTCACAGCAACGGGGGCGGGAGCGGTCGAGCCATCAGAGCTACAGGGGTAGGAATGGCTGAGCCATCAGATCAACAGGTGTGGGAACGGCCAAGCCCTCAGAGCCCAGGCAGAGGCAACGGCTCTGATGACCTTCAGAGCAATGGCGGCCAGAACGGCCAAGCCCTCAGAGCAGCAGGAGAAGCGAGCCCTAACCAGGGGCACCTGAACCCAGGAAAATGGGGTTAATCCTGGGAATAGCAACTAATCCAGGGAATAGAGATTCTCCTGGGAGCACCTGGAGCAAGAGCAGGCTGGATGGGGCTTGAAGGAACCTGATCTAGTGGAAGGTGTCCTTGCTCATCTCAGGGGGTGGAATGAGATGAGTTTAAGGTCCCTTCCAGCCCAAACCATTCCATGATTTGATGATTCTACAATTCTGGAGAAGCATCATCTTCCTGCTGCTGAGCAGCAGCCCCAGCAACAGAGACTCCCAGGCTGTGACTTGGGTATAAATCAACTAGGCTGAGCTTTTTCCTTTTTTCTTTAACCCAACAGTCCAGCCCTGTATCCCACAGGGCTCCTGCTTTGCTATGGTGTGTTATTATTTCAGGGCTAGGTTGGACAGGCCTTGGAGCAATCTGGGATAGTGAAGGTGTCCCTGCTATGGCAGGGTTGGAACTGGATATGGTTTAAAATTTCTTCCAGGCCAAATCATTCTCTACTACTGGAATGTCTTAGTGGTATTACAGGTTGATCCTAAGGCTCTGGCAAGGCTAAGGAATCTCTTCTGGCTTGAAATGAAGCTGTGCCTGCCAGAACTCCTTCCAGCTGGAGGTGATCTGCTCCAACATTTCCTGCTGCTCTCTGCCCAGGGGTGCAGCTGAGCGGGAAGGTCTGTCCTGCAGAGCCCTGCCCTTGGCTGGGAGCACCAGGCACTGCTCCAGAGCAGGGTGAAGTCAAGGTGCTGAAGTCGCTGTTTCATCACCGTCAGGGCAGCTCCTGCAGCTGCCCTGGGCAGTGACATCATCCCCACATGTCCCCAGATGAGGTGTTTGTCACGGGAACAGGGAAAAGGTTTCTCTCCCTTATGCTAAACCTAGGATAGGCTGGAGGTCGCTCTGCCACACTCTTGGTAGAAGGAAAGGTAAGTGTGATGGGGCACTTTCGAGGAGGTACCAAAGCCACAGAAATACCAGTTAGTGAGACAAAGTCCAGGGTGCGTCATTCCCACTCCTTCCTATTTAGAAGAATGGTTGTCAGTAACATCAGCGGCAGAAACGCCGCTCATGTTGTCAACTCAGCTAAAATCTGTGTCCTGGAGGGCAGGCAAGGATGGGAACGTACTCCCTAGACCAGGGACAGCCCTTCCTGCTCAGGAGGCAGCCACTGAGATGTGAGGACACATGGAGCATCCAAGAGGCAACTGAGGAGCCCAGGTGAGCACACACAGCTGAGCAAAGCCCCAGCATGGTGAAGCTCGGCCCCCTGCAGGAGCCACTTCTTTATTCTGCTCCCGTTCCAGTGCACTAAACTGGGGAGGTGCCATGGAAACTCCTTGATTATTCACACACACTGTACACAGAGGGTGTTTGGCCTGGTAAAACAACAGACTTAAAACACAGGGCAGCACTCAGGGACACGCACAGCCTGTGTGCCATCCTGGGGCAGGGCAGAGAGGGGACAAGAAACACCTTGTGTATTTCCACAGCTGCATTTCCCAAGCACTGTTTATGCCACCTGGCTCACTCCTACTCACATCACCTGCATTGCTTCTTTAAAAGCCCCACCTTTTTGCAGCCCTGGCTACCTCACTCTGACACAAACTGCACCCAAATCCATTTTTCCTAACTCCTTGCTCCTTTCCAAAGACACCAGGGACAGTCCATGCCACTACCTGCTAGGAGGGAATAAGCAGGTACACTCTTGGCTTCCCTCTGGTTTTCCACAGTAAACACTGTTTACTTCTTGGTGCTGCAAGATTGGGTAAGAAGGTAAAACAAAGGGATTTACAAACTATCTCAATATTACACAGGTGCAACTAAGAGTAAAGCATGGCCTGTGTGGCATGATCCATGGGTTTGGTTTGGGATTGGAATGCCAGAGCTCTCCAGCTGGATTTGGAAAGCAGTGCAATAATGTGTCACATTTCTTGTTCCTTCTCATGCTGCTGACTGAGGGTAGGAGGCTTGAACCCAAGGCTTGAAGCACTGGCAATGCTGCTGCTTCTACAAGCCTGCCTCTGGTATTTTCCACAAGCCAAGAAGCTGCTTCTGAAGTTGACTCTTCTCTTTGCAGTCATTTCTGAGGGGATCCTTGCACTAAAGAGGAGCTGGGAAATGATTTCCAGTACATTTGTTTTGGAATGTATTTCTTCCTCTTGTCTTGAGTCTTCAGTTTTATTGTGCTGCTCAGCAGCAGGACCTGCAAGGTGTGTGAAGGAGCTCAGTGCCTTGGCTCCACTGCTGCCATGTGGAATTGGGACTGGATTGACCCTGGGCTGATGCTTTGGGCTCAGTGGAGCCCACAGCCCTGCCAGCCCCAGCATGTCCAGCACAGCTGCTCTGTCACTCTCGGGGCTGTTTTGCAGCCCGCTCACAGAGATCAGCGCTGCATCCAAATCCCTCCAGCACTGCCCCGGCACATGGCACGAGGGAGAGAAGCATCTCCTGGTGGCTTTGGAAGCATTTTACCTGAGGATGGTCAGTAGATTTCCATGTATATCAAAGAGGAATGTCCAAGTTGTTCTTGTCTGTGCTGGCCACTCGCCTCTGTCTTGCCCAGCTCTCAGCACTGCTTTTCCCACTAGCAGCTTCCCAATGGCTCACCCAGCTGCAAAGCTAAGAAGGCTTTGCATTTCTACATGGATAACCAATAAATCCCTCCATTTGTCAGATTTTTTCCCCCTTCTTTCCTTCTTTACTGACTTGCTGTCCTATTGTTACCTCGGCCATGCAGGAGGCAGGTGAAACCACGAGTTCTTACCTGGACTCTGTAATTTTACCCTTTTGTAAGCAAACTCAGGACCCGAACTTGTGAAAGAAGGAAAACAGCTTAGGTTGTGATCCATTTACTAATCCAGCCACCTTCCCCAATCCCTGTGATAGGGTTTAGCAACCTGTTGCAAATGGGACAAGAGAGTTTGGAGCAGCAGCTTGCAAGACTCTTTTGTACCAGGGAATATTTGCAGGTTTCTACTGCCCAAGAGGCTGGAATTTTGTGCTGGAACCCCAGGGTATCGCTGAAACAGTTCAGCACTTTGGGAAGCAGCTTTTGCCTCCCAAAGTCTCAGTCCTGGGGCCCCATCTGGACCCCTGGGCTGCTCCCCCAACACATCAGTGTGACATGTGGCTGTCCCCATCGCCTGGGGCTGCCAGTGCTCACCTCACACACCATGCATTGCAATAATCTTATTTTAATGAGCATTAGGACATCACATCATCCACTTCTGCCCACTGCTGCCATTTCACTGGACCTCTGGCTCAGAGATTTATGTCAAACAGAAGCATATAAGACTGTGAGAGTGAGGTTGGAAAGAGAAACACAGCTGAGGTTTGCCTGGCTCTGGAAAACCCATTGAAGCTGTTGGGCAGCTGTTTTCTTGTTGTTGTGTTGTTTCTTGGAGTTAGCAGAGATGATGAAAATGAGTGGAAAAGAGGGAAGACCATACTCTATACTGTTTAGAGGATGTAGCTTCATGATTGTATACCAAGCTGGAGTGATATCTGCTTTGCAGGAATTGTCTCCTGACATAATGAAATCTGCATACAGGATCTATGGAGCATCTTCAGGATCTATTATAGCTACAGCAGCATTGTGTGGATGTGATGTGGGTAAGGGCGACAGATTTCTTCTTATTTTGTGTCTAAAGAGATGGAATACCGGGGAATTTTAGAGCTGCAAAAGATTTTTGTATCATTATCACTGGTTAATTCCTCAGATTTTTACTTTATTGGCTTTTTGAAGAGTTGAAAACATGCGTAAATTAGGCAGCACATGGAAAATAGTCACAGCATTTTATTGACTGGAATTCAAGGCAAGTTCAATCCAATAAAAGAAAGAGAGGGTGCTCTCTGTAATAAAGCATTAGGGACTGCTGTCAGATTCCCAATAAAAGAAAACACATTAACAGGGCATAGCTGCACACCTAGCAGGAGGAAATGTTAAACAGAGGCTTCCTTTCTATCTTCTGCCATTTGTCCAATAACTTGTCTTGTGTAGAAAATGGGAAGAAATGGGAAAAGAAACAAATACTTCTGCCTCCTACAATACTGGAAGTCCTTGGAAAAGTTGGGTCCACTCATTGGAGCTTCAGCCCTGATGAAACACAATGGCTCAAACCGATCGTTTAGCAGCCGAGTAGAATACCCATCCATGCCCAGGTGGAAGTGTAGCTCAGAAAGTACATAATTAACGCTGTAAGGGATGTAGAATGATTGTTTTGCTTTGCATTGCTTCAGATGAGCTGAAGGAGTATATGGTCAGTCGCTTGAAAACCTCTCTCTGGGGGCTGATCCCTGGAGGATCTGCACTTAGACTCTTACGAGAGACCTTAGACAAATTCCTGCCGCCGAATGCCCACGAGCTGGTGTCTGGAAAGCTGCACGTCATCCTCACCCGCCTGCACGACTGGAGATGTGTGACAGTGTCCGAGTTTACCTCAAAGGAGGAGCTGATTCAGGTGGGAGCAGCCACAGCCACCCCGTGAGGGAGGAGCTGGGTGACATTTGCTGCCTGGCCATGGCCCACAGCACAAAATCAACAAATGGCTTGGGTGGGATGGGACCTTATAGTTAAGAACTCTTTCTTAAACTTAAAGAACTCATCCACTTCTACCCTGTCATGCCCAGCAACACCTTCCATTGTCCCAGGTTGGTCTCAAGCCCCACCAAACCTGGCCTTGGATGCTTCCAGGGATGGGGCAGCCACAGCTTCTCTGGGCAACTTCTGCAGAGCCTCAACATTCTCATGGTGAAAAAAATATCTTCCAAATATCTAAATCATCCCTCCTTGTAGTTAGAAATCATTACCCCATGCATTATCCTAACAGGCCATGGAACATTCTAGTACATGCCATGATATCCATTCTTGCCTGGTCTGAATAGAGACAAGCTAAAATATTGTTAAAATATCACATATTTTGAAAGCTGTCTGACTTATCCAGAACATGCAGAGAGTAATTTGAGGCATTTCACAGGTTCCCTTCCTACTTCTCTGCCCTGGCTGTGGGTATCAGACAGGGCCTGGTGCACATTAGTCAGTGGTGCCCAATAACGAAGATGAGGGGCCCTGTTTTGGCACACACAGATGAGCCACCCCTCCCAAAGGTAACAGTTTCTGTGGCCCTTTGCTCATCTCTGCCCTTCCCATCTCACCCACAGGCTCTGACGTGCAGCTGCTTCATCCCGCTGTATTTTGGGATTTTCCCTCCAAAGTTCCGTGGGGTGGTGAGTAGCTTTGTGGTCTGGAGACCCTGTCCCAGCTCAGGCCAGGGCCCCTCCAGCCTCTGTCCTTTCTCCGCTACTGGCATTAAGGAAGTTTCTACCTGGGTTTGCCACCAATGTAGCTCAAGGCTGGGGTCCTCCTGCGTCTGCAGAGGGAACAGGAGGTCTCCAAAATCTCAATTCACTGCAGACAGGACTGAGCTTCTCACTGAATTGTCCATTTCTCCTGTCCCTGGGCTTTCCTCAGCTCACTTCTGCTCCACTTTGCTCCCAGGTTCATTGCAGCAGCTTTCTGAGGGGAAGGGAGACGGACGGGTGTGCACCTGCAGCCAGGGAGCAGCGGGTGGGGCAGTTCCCTGAAGGGGATCTGTGGGAACCCTGAACCTCAGCCTGGTGTGCGCCTGCCTGGGGAACAAGGCCCCCCTCTGCCCGTGTGAACAGTGCTGGGAAGGCTCAGGGCTCCCTGTTCTGCCTCCCAGCGCTACGTGGACGGGGAGCTGGCCATGTGGAAAGCCGACTTCGTGTCCCGCAGCACCATCACCATCTCTGCCTTCGCCGGCGAATACGACATCTGCCCCAAGGACGGCCCCGCTGCCTTCCTGACCTTCCAGCTCTCTGACTGTATCCTTCAGATCTCAAAACTGAACATTTGCCGCTTACTGCACATTTTTCAGTTTCCCACACTTCAGGTGAGCAGCTCCTCCAGGTAACCAGAGCCATGAGCCCCCTGCAGCAGCCCAGCTGCCCTGACTGCCACCTCCCCACACAGGTCATAGATCGCTTTTATATCCAGGGCTACGAGGACGCGATCTCCTTCCTAAAACGACTGAGTAAGTGACTGCAAGAGGGGACACGTAGCTTGGGGGCTTCCCTTACATCCTTGGTTTGCTGACAAAAAGGAAAGAGATGCTGCCCCAGAGTGACTGGGGCAGACAAATGCCTGCACTCCTGGCACTGCCACGATTCCCTGAGTCCTGGTGGCTCCTGAAGCTGCCTCTGGAGCCACACTGCCCTCTTCTCTGCCACACTGGGCATGACAGAGCTTTTTCCCAGGGAACACAGGTCCCAGGACCTCTAGACACAAGCGCAGGCTCAGGTGCCCTGTGTGGTGTTTGATCAGCCCCTGAAGCACAGAGCAGCAGTGTTTGGTGATCCCTGAGCCCTGGGGTCATCGGTGTCCCTGATTTCCACTCAGCCCAGGTCATGCCTCACACGGCTGCAGACCTGGCAGGTGAGCAACAAGCAGTGAGAGCTGCAATCTCTTCCCACCAGGGGATTTCCAGGTGAATTACTTTGAGGGCTTCACACTTTCCTTGGCCCAGGAGGAAACCCTGCACCTGAAGCCACGACTCAGGGGTCTTCACTCCAGAGCCGCCGATCATGAGGAGGACACCAAAAAGAATCCGGGGATCAACAAGGCAGTGGATGAAGAGCAGTAGGAAGCCCCACACCACCTTCCCCACACCCAGGAAGGTAAAGAACCAGCACTTCCTTTACCCCATCAATTTTCATGTGACACTTGCCCAGTGCCCAAAGAGGCTCTGGGACAGGTGAGAACATCAGCAATGGGAGGAAGCTCTCTCTCAGATAAGGGATTGTAGGTGAGGCCTCACACTGAGCCCTCACCCTCGATTTGGGTCAGCATTGAGGACTTCCTTGGTGGCTGGCTCAGAAGGGCTCCGTGGAGAAGGAGCTCTTTCCATGCAGAATGCCATGTGTTCACTCACCCAGTGAGGTAAGAACAGGTTCTGCCCACACCTCCCTTCAGTAGAGGTGTCTCAATGGTTCACGCTGCCTTGGCTGTGCCAGACAAATACAAACTTCTCCTTAGGAACTCTCCATGAAGCCAAAGAAATAATTAATGCAAGGAAAGCATATGAGAGCTGCAGGTAAACCTTGTCCTATATCATTTTCAAGCAACACATAGCAGGTTTAAATACCAAATTATCATTTTCTGCAATCATATTCCAAATAATGCCCACTGCCATTTTTTTTGGCATGGAAAACCAGTGAATCCCCCATTTCAGTTTGCGATTAGTTGTTACTAAAAAATACAACAAGGCAACTGATTAACTGCAGAATTTCTTTCCATTTTACTCTTTATTTTCTCTTTCCTTATGAATCTTTCAACGTTTCAGAATTGATACGATTAAGTAAAATTACACAGCTTTTTCAACAGGACAATTATTTTATATGGAGCCACATGAATTAAGTGAAAAGTGATGAAAGACACAATGTGCTATATCTAGAAGGTCTAGAAGAAATGAGAAATATAAAGGGAAAAGACTAGGACCATTACCATTCCAGATCTAAAAAGAAAAGTATGGAAAACATTAAATGGAAGCAAGAAAGATACTTCTTTTGAGAATAAACCAACTCCCAAACCACTAAGAAATGCAGGACACAGTGTTAGGCTGTAGAAGTTGCTTCCCTGGTGGCTTTTTTAAAGGCTCCATCACTCTGAGCTTTGAGCAGCTTGTGGAAGCAACAAGGTAGAAATGAGGTTTCTTTGGGAGCTGGGCAGCTCTGGGCTATCAGGAATCTCTGCCTCTGCTGTGCAGCTGGACCGCAATGTTTTTGACCAGTCTCAGGAGAAAGATTCCTCCTGTGGGAGGAGTGAAGGCTCATTTGTTAGGCCAGAGAGCAACCAAGGGGTGAGTCCAGGCTCTCCATCTCCAGAGCAGAAGCGCATCAGGTTTTCCAGTTCTGGGAAGGAAAAGCCCTACTGATCAAGGCCAGCAAAAGGATCTTGCACTCTTTCTCTGGGCAATGCCAGAACATCAGTGATGCTACCACAGCAGCAGGGGGATAAACTGGGGAACAACTTGTACTTGATTTCCTGGACAAGTGTCTGCAGCCTGCAATCCCACGAGGCTCAGGCTGCACTAGCAGCTTATCCACAAGCACTTGCAGGTTATCCGTGTGCCCAGCAGGACAAGTGCACAAGGAATTGCACCCTCCTTAGTGCCCAGACTGGAAACAGAGGCTGGCATAAAGCACCTGCAGCCCACAGCCAGAGCCACAGGCAGGACTGGGCACGTGCTTGGCTTTGCTGGGCTCAGTTTCACACATCACACTCAAGGACTCTTCCCTCTAAACCTGCAGTGGGATCCAGCTCCAGAGGGAGGAGCTCTGCTGTCTTGGCTTGTCTCCAGACTCTCATCCCATCCACCTCAGGCTTCACATTTCTGATGAGGTTGAAGCCAAATGAGACAAGCAACAGGACAGGGCTACAGGGGTAAGACTTTGACGATACCAAAACTGGCTGCCATGTAGACAACAGGAGGAAGGGAAGCAGCTCTGACTGGAATCCACTTTGTCCCACAGGATCTGCCAGAAGTGTCTGTCAGATTGACCAACATGGTTTTCTTCCCTTTAGGGCCAGGCTGAAGAGCATTTCTGAGCCTGCTGCTGCCTTTAGCCCCAGTTTCTGCTTTCAAGAGGCAATGAGCAACTTGGAACCCAACCTGAAGGCTGAGCCTGACCTGCCCCGAGGAGCACATGGACTGTGCCAGCAATGTCTCAGCACAGGCAGGGCCACAGCTCCCACATGATTCCCATGATCCAACCCTATAGGAGACATTCCAGGCTGCTTCTATCCCCACTGCGTGCAGCTGGGCTTCCCACTTTGCTTCCTTGGGGTGAAACAAGCTCCTGCACAAGATGATTCCAGTCTATGCCAAACTTCACCTCTAGCCACTGCCTCTGGCAAAGCCTCCATTGCCACTAGCTCCAAGCTCATGTCTCCCAGAGGAGACAGCACCAGCTCTGCTTGCTTGAAAAGATGAGGGATTAATAAAGCAAAACCCAGCTGATCGGAATACTAAATTGTGTAAATATTTATTTCTTCCGCATTCCTGCAGGTTTGGAGCAGGAGGATCCCACTCTGAGACTATTTTAACTTGGGGGCTCCTTGCAGATTGATTTTTCCTAAAGTTCTCCAAGTTTTACAATTGTTTATGATCAAGCACCACATGGGGCAGGTGAGATACACTGGGCAGTTCAAACTGTGCTCCTGTTTGTGGCTGAGATTTGTCGATACTTTTACTGGATTTGGACGTCCAATTCCTAGATGAGAATTTTCTTTGGGGGATTTAGATGCCCATTTCCATAGGGTAACTGCCTCAGGCTGACTGAAATGGTAATATCCTGTCTGGAGGTGGGGATGGTGCTTGCAGCAGCCTGGAGAAGGAGCTGTTGGATAAGTGGGAGCAGATATGTAAAAGCAGGTGATGGGCTGATTGTCCCAGCCAGGGGAAGCCTGAGTGTCTCTGAGCCTTCCACTTTGCCCTGTGGCAGGAACAGCTGGATTTGGGCAGCCTGCATTAGGTTGCAGTGCTTGAGAGGTGTAAATCCATCCAGGATTGTTCAAAAACAGGAGCACACAGGATCCAAAGCAAACGGGATGTGTCAAAATGGCCCATAAAAAGTTACAAGGGGACTGGAGCACCTCTCCTATGGAGACAGGCTGAGAAAGTTGGGGCTGTTCAGCCAGGAGAAGAGAACGTTGGATGGACACCTCACAGCCCCTTCCAGGAGCTGAAGGGGCAACAGAGAAGCTGGAGAAGGACCCCTCATCAGGAACTGCAGGGACAGGACAAGGGTCAGTGTCTGCCCACTGCCAGAGGGCAGGGATAGATGGGATTTTGGGAAGGAATTCTTCCCTGGGAGGGTGGGCAGGCCCTGGCCCAAGGTGCCCAGATAAGCTGTGGCTGCCTCTGGATCCCTGGCAGTGACCAAAGCCAGGTTGGATGCGGCTTGGAGCAGCCTGGCATAGTGAAGGTGCCCCTGCCATGGCAGGGGGTGGCACTAGATGAGCTTTTAGGTCCCTTCCAAACCAAACCATTCTGCGATTCTGTGATATACTTTTCAAGTGTCTTTCTGGCATAATAGTGTATTCCTAAGTGTTCACATAGGCTAAGGAATCTCTTCTAGGCTGATATTCACTTGTGTCTACACAAACTGCTTCCTGCTGAAGGTGATCTGCTCAAAAGTCTCCTTATCCTCACCCTATGGCAGTAAGTGTTGAAGATGAGCTTTAAAGCTCCTTCCTACTCAAACCAGTCTGAGATTCCCTAAATCCTCCATGATTTGGGAGCACCAGCCCACACTGGGTGTTTGTCACAACAGACAAGGTCTGGGCTGAGCAGAGAGAATGTAACATCATGGGGGAAAAAAGTCTTAATTAGTAGCAATCACCACAAATTGCCCACGTTTCTAAGGGCTCCCATGATGGATGCCCAGGGCCGAGGCTTGCTGCAGCTGCCATGTTGGCAAAGGGCAGGAGTGAGGGCAGGAGGAACAGCAGAGCCCTCAGTGCCCAGGGTGTGGGAAGGGCCAAGCCCTAAGAGCCCTGGTAATGGGAACGGCTGAGCCCTCAGTGCAACAGGAGTGGAATCAGCCCAGCCCTCAGAGCCATGGGAACAGCTGAGCCCTCAGAGTCCTGGAAATGGGAACAGCTGAGCCCTCACAGCAACGGGAATGGGAACGGCTGAGCCCTCAGAGCAACGGGACCAGGAATAGCCAAGCCCTCAGAGCAACAGGAGTGGGAACGGCCGAGCCCTCAGATCCATTGGAACAGCTGAGCCCTCAAAGCTCTGAAAACGGCAGTGGCCGAGCCTTCAGAGCAACAGGGGCAGGAACGGCAGAGCCCTCAGAGCCCTGGAAATGGCAAGGACTGAGCCCTCAGAGCAACAGTTGCGGAGAACAGCTGAGCCCTCAGAGCCACGGGAACGGGGAACAGCCGAGCCCTCAGAGCAATGGGAACGGCTGAGCTCTCAAAGCTCTGGAAATGGCAACGGCAGAGCCCTCAGAGCAACGGGAGGCAGGAATGGCCGAGCCCTCAGGGCACTGGAAATGGAAGCGGCCGAGATCTCACAGCAGTGGGGGCGGGAGTGGGAATGGCTGAGTCCTCAGAGCAACAGGGGCGGGAACGGCCGAGCCCTCACAGCAACGGGGGCGGGAACGGCCGAGCCCTCACAGCAACGGGGGCGGGAACGGCCGAGCCCTCACAGCAACGGGGGTGGGAACGGCCGAGACCTCAGAGCCCTGGAAATGAAAACGGCCAAGCCCTCACAGCAATGCGGGCGGGAACAGCCGGGCCCTCACAGCAACGGGAACGGCCGAGCCCTCAGAGCCCAGGGAGCGGAAACGGCTGAGCCTTCAGAACAATGGGGGCAGGAATGGCCGAGCCCTCAGACCTGCGGGAACGGGAACGGTGGAGCCCTCAGAGCTACAGGGGCAGGAATGGCTGAGCCGTCAGAGCAGCGGGAGTGGAAACGGCTGAGCCCTCAGAGCCCAGGCAGCTGCAACGGCTGAGCCTTCAGAGCAGCGGGAGCGGGAACGGCCGAACCCTCAGACCCTGGGAGCGGGAACGGCCGAGCCCTCAGAGCAATGGGAACCAGAATGGCCGAGCCCTCAGAGCAGCAGGAGAAGCGAGCCCTAACCAGGGGCACCTGAACCCAGGAAAATGGGGTTAATCCTGGGAATAGCAACTAATCCAGGGAATAGAGATTCTCCTGGGAGCACCTGGAGCAAGAGCAGGCTGGATGGGGCTTGAAGGAACCTGATCTAGTGGAAGGTGTCCTTGCCCCTGTCAGGGGGTGGAATGAGATGAGCTTTAAGGTCCCTTCCAGCCCAAACCATTCCGTGATTTGATGATTCTGCAATTCTGGAGAAGCATCATCTTCCTGCTGCTGAGCAGCAGCCCCAGCAACAGAGACTCCCGGGCTGTGACTTGGGTATAAATCAACTAGGCTGAGCTTTTTCATTTTTTCTTTAACCCAACAGTCCAGCTCAGCCTGTATCCACCAGGGCACCTGCTTGGCTCTGGTGTGTAATTATTTCAGGGCTGTGACTTGGGTATAAATCAACTAGGCTGAGCTTTTTCCTTTTTTCTTTAACACAACAGTCCAGCTCTGCCTGTATCCCACAGGGCTCCTGCTTGGCTCTGATGTAATTATTTCAGGGCCAGGTTGGACAGGCTTTGGAGCAATCTGGGATAGTGAAGGTGTCCCTGCTATGGCAGGATTGGAACTGGATATGGTTTAAAATTTCTTCCAGGCCAAACCATTCTCTACTACTGGAATATCTTAGTGCTATAACAGGTTGATCCTAAGGCTCTGGCAAGGCTAAGGAATCTCTTCTGGCTTGAAATGAAGCTGTGCCTGCCAGAACTCCTTCCAGCTGGAGGTGATCTGCTCCAACATTTCCTGCTGCTCTCTGCCCAGGGGTGCAGCTGAGCGGGAAGGTCTGTCCTGCAGAGCCCTGCCCTTGGCTGGGAGCACCAGGCACTGCTCCAGAGCAGGGTGAAGTCAAGGTGCTGAAGTCGCTGTTTCATCACCGTCAGGGCAGCTCCTGCAGCTGCCCTGGGCAGTGACATCATCCCCACATGTCCCCAGATGAGGTGTTGGTCACGGGAACAGGGAAAAGGTTTCTCTCCCTTATGCTAAACCTAGGATAGGCTGGAGGTCGCTTTGCCACACTGTTGGTAGAAGGAAAGGTAAGTGTGATGGGGCACTTTTGAGGAGGTACCAAAGCCACAGAAATACCAGTTAGTGAGACAAAGTCCAGGGTGCGTCATTCCCACTCCTTCCTATTTAGAAGAATGGTTGTCAGTAACATCAGCGGCAGAAACGCCGCTCATGTTTTCAACTCAGCTAAAATCTGTGTCCTGGAGGGCAGGCAAGGATGGGAACGTACTCCCTAGACCAGGGACAGCCCTTCCTGCTCAGGAGGCAGCCACTGGGATGTGAGGACACATGGAGCATCCAAGAGGCAACTGAGGAGCCCAGGTGAGCACACACAGGTAAGCAAAGCCCCAGCATGGTGAAGCTCGGCCCCCTGCAGGAGCCACTCCTTTATTCTGCTCCCGTTCCAGTGCACTAAACTGGGGAGGTGCCATGGAAACTCCTTGATTATTCACACACACTGTACACAGAGGGTGTTTGGCCTGGTAAAACAACAGACTTAAAACACAGGGCAGCACTCAGGGACACACACAGCCTGTGTGCCATCCTGGGGCAGGGCAGAGAGGGGACAAGAAACACCTTGTGTATTTCCACAGCTGCATTTCCCAAGCATTGTTTATGCCACCTGGCTCACTCCTACTCACATCACCTGCATTGCTTCTTTAAAAGCCCCACCTTTTTGCAGCCCTGGCTACCTCACTTTGACACAAACTGCACCCAAATACATTTTTCCTAACTCCTTGCTCCTTTCCAAAGACACCAGGGACAGTCCATGCCACTACCTGCTGGGGAAATAAGCAGGTACACTCTTGGCTTCCCTCTGCTTTTCCACAATAAACACTGTTTACTTCTTGGTGCTGCAAGATTGGGTAAGAAGGTAAAACAAAGGGATTTACAAACTATCTCAATATTACACAGGTGCAACTAAGAGTAAAGCATGGCCTGTGTGGCGTGATCCATGGGTTTGGTTTGGGATTGGAATGCCAGAGCTCTCCAGCTGGATTTGGAAAGCAGTGCAATAATGTGTCACATTTCTAGTTCCTTCTCATGCTGCTGACTGAGGGTAGGAGGCTTGAACCCAAGGCTTGAAGCACTGGCAATGCTGCTGCTTCTACAAGCCTGCCTCTGGTATTTTCCCCAAGCCATGCAAGTGGGCATAAAGGTTGTCCTTAAGCTCAAGAGCTTTGTGTGCCTCACCCATGTTTTCCAAATGCCACTTCCCTCCTGCACCAGAAGCTGTTTCTGAAAATGACGCTTCCCTTTGCCGTCAATTCTGAGGGGATCCTTGCACTAAAGAGGAGCTGGGAAATGATTTCCAGTACATTTGTCACCTTGATTAGGCATGGAATGTATTTCTTCCTCTTGTCTTGAATCTTCAGTTTTATTGTGCTGCTCAGCAGCAGGACCTGCAAGGTGTGTGAAGGAGCTCAGTGCCTTGGCTCCACTGCTGCCATGTGGAACTGGGGCTGGATTGACCCTGGGCTGATGCTTTGGGCTCAGTGGAGCCCACAGCCCTGCCAGCCCCAGCATGTCCAGCACAGCTGCTCTGTCACTCTCGGGGCTGTTTTGCAGCCCGCTCACAGAGATCAGCGCTGCATCCAAATCCCTCCAGCACTGCCCCGGCACATGGCACGAGGGAGAGAAGCATCTCCTGGTGGCTTTGGAAGCATTTTACCTGAGGATGGTCAGTAGATTTCCATGTATGTCAGAAGAGAAATGTCCAAGTTGTTCTTGTCTGTGCTGGCCACTCGCCTCTGCCTTGCCCAGCTCTCAGCACTGCTTTTCCCACTAGCAGCTTCCCAATGGCTCACCCAGCTGCAAAGCTAACAAGCCTTTGAGTTCTTACGTGGATAACCAATAAATCCCTCCATTTGTCAGATTTTTTCCCCCTTCTTTCCTTCTTTACTGACTTGCTGTCCTATTGTTACCTCGGCCATGCAGGAGGCAGGTGAAACCACGAGTTCTTACCTGGACTCTGTAATTTTACCCTTTTGTAAGCAAACTCAGGACCCGAACTTGTGAAAGAAGGAAAACAACTTAGGTTGTGATCCATTTACTAATCCAGCAACTTTCCCCAATCTCTGTGATAGGGTTTAGCAACCTGTTGCAAGTGGGACAAGAGAGTTTGGAGCAGCAGCTTGCAAGACTCTTTTGTACCAGGGAATATTTGCAGGTTTCTACTGCCCAAGAGGCTGGAATTTTGTGCTGGAACCCCAGGGTATCACTGAAACAGTTCAGCACTTTGGGAAGCAGCTTGTGCCTCCTGGAGACTCCGTCCTGTGACCCTCTGGACCCCTGGGCTGTTCCCCCAACACATCAGTGTGACATGTGGCTGTCCCCATCGCCTGGGGCTGCCAGTGCTCACCTCACACACCATGCATTGCAATAATCTTATTTTAATGAGCATTAGGACATCACATCATCCACTTCTGCCCACTGCTGCCATTTCACTGGACCTTTCGATCACAGCTTTATACCAAACAGAGGCATATAAGACTGTGAGAGTGAGGTTGGAAAGAGAAACACAGCTGAGGTTTGCCTGGCTCTGGAAAACCCATTGAAGCTGTTGGGCAGCTGTTTTCCTCTTGTTGTTGGGGTGCTTGGAGTTAGCAGAGATGCTGAAAATAAGTGGAAAAGAGGGAAGACCATACTCTATACTGGTTAGAGGATGTGGCTTCATGATTGTATACCAAGCTGGAGTGATATCTGCTTTGCAGGAATTGTCTCCTGACATAATGAAATCTGCATACAGGATCTATGGAGCATCTTCAGGATCTATTATAACCACACTCGGACTGTGTGGATGTGATGTGGGTAAGGGTGACAGATTTCTACTTATTTTGCATCTAAAGAGATGGAATACCTGGGAATTTTAGAGCTGCTAATATTTTTGTTTCATTATCAGTGGTTAATTCCTCAGATTTTTACTTTATTGGCTTCTTGAAGAGTTGAAAACATGCGTAAATTAGGCAGCAAATGGATAACAGTCATGACATCTTATTTACTGGAACTCAAATCAAGCATACCCAATAAAAGAAAGAGAGGTGCTCTCCGTAATAAAGCATTAGGGACTGCTGGCAGATTCTCAAAAAAATGAGGGGGAATAAAACATATTAGCAGGGCATAGATGCAGAGCTAACAAGAGGAAATATTATACAAAAGCTTCCTCTCAATTTCTCCCACATGTCCAACAACTTTTAAGATGCCTTTTGCAGAAAATGGGAAGAAATGGGAAAAGAAAACAGAACGCTTCTGTCTCCTGCAATATTGGAAATCCCTGGAAGACTTTGGTCCATTCACTGGAGCTTCACCCTGATGAAACACAATGGCTCTAAATGAGCATTTCGCAGCCCGAAAAAATACCCCTTTCCCAGGTAGAACTGTAGCTCAGAAAGTACATAAATAACAATATAAGGAATGTGGAATGATTATTTTGCTTTGCTTTGCTGCAGAAGAGCTGAAGGAGTATTTGGTCAGTCGCTTGAAAACCTATATCTGGGGGCTGATCCCTGGAGGATATGCACTTAGATTCTTACGGGAGACCTTAGACAAATTCCTGCCACCGAATGCCCACGAGCTGGTGTCTGGAAAGCTGCACATCATCCTCACCCGCCTGCACGACTGGAGATGTGTGACAGTGTCCGAGTTTACCTCAAAGGAGGAGCTCATTCAGGTGGGAGCAGCCACAGCCACCCCATGAGGGAGGAGCTGGGTGACATTTGCTGCCTGGCCATGGCCCACAGCACAAAATCAACAAATGGCTTGGGTGGGATGGGACCTTATAGTTAAGAACTCTTTCTTAAACTTAGAGAACTCATCCACTTCTACCCTGTCATGCCCAGCAACACCTTCCACTGTCCCAGGTTGGTCTCAAGCCCCACCCAATCTGGGCTTGGATGCTTCCAGGGATGGGGCGGCCACAGCTTCTCTGGGCACCCTGTGCAGGGCCTCAACATCCTCATGGTAAAAAATATCTTCCAAATATCTAAATCATCCCCCTTGTAGTTAGAAATAATTACCCCATGCATTATCCTAACAGGTCCTGGTCCACTCTAGTATATGCAATGATTTCCATCCCTGCCAACCTCTGAATACAGCCAAATTATGTTACAATACCAGATATTTTGATTGTTGTCTGAACTATCCTGAACGTGCAGAGAGCAATTTGAGGCATTTCACAGGTTCCCTTTCTACTTATCTGTCCTGGCTGTGGGTATCAGACAGGGCCTGGTGCCCATTAGTCAGTGGTGCCCAATAACCCAGCTGAGGGCCCTGTTTTGGCAGACACAGATGAGCCACCCCTCCCAAAGGTAACAGTTTCTGTGGCCCTTTGCTCACCTCTGTCCTTCCCATCTCATCCACAGGCTGTGACGTGCAGTTGCTTCCTCCCGCCGTATTTTGGGGTTTTCCCTCCAAAGTTCCGTGGGGTGGTGAGTAGCTTTGTGGTCTGGAGACCCTGTCCCAGTTCAGGCCAGGGCCTCTCCCGCCCTCTGTCTTTTGTCCACTGGTGGCATTGAGGAAGATTCTACCTGGGTTTGCCACCAATGTAGCTCAAGGCTGGCGTCCCCCTACGACTGCAGAGGGTATAGGAGGTCTCCAAAATCTCAATTCACTGCAGACAGGACTGAGCTTCTCACTGAATTGTCCATTTCCCCTGTCCCTGGGCTTTCCTCAGCTCCTTTCTGCTCCAATTTGCTCCCAGGTTCATTGCAGCAGCTTTCTGGGGGGAAGGGAGACAGGCGGGTGTGCACCTGCAGCCAGGGAGCAGCGGGTGGGGCAGTTCCCTGAAGGGGATCTGTGGGAACCCTGAACCTCAGCCTGGTGTGGGCCTGCCTGGGGAACAAGGCCCCCCTCTGCCCGTGTGAACAGCGCTGGGAAGGCTCAGGGCTCCCTGTTCTGCCTCCCAGCGCTACGTGGACGGGGAGCTGGCCATGTGGAAAGCCGACTTCGTGTCCCGCAGCACCATCACCATCTCTGCCTTCGCCGGCGAATACGACATCTGCCCCAAGGACGGCCCCGCTGCCTTCCTGACCTTCCAGCTCTCTGACTGTATCCTACAGACCTCAAAAATGAATATTTGCCGCTTACTGCACATTTTTCAGGTTCCCACTCGTCAGGTGAGCAGCTCCTCCAGGTAACCAGAGCCATGAGCCCCCTGCAGCAGCCCAGCTGCCCTGACTGCCACCTCCCCTCACAGGTCATAGATCGCTTTTATATCCAGGGCTACCAGGACGCGATCTCCTTCCTAAAACGACTGAGTAAGTGACTGCAGGAGGGGACACGTAGCTTGGCGTTTGATCAGCCCCTGATGCACAGAGCAGCAGTGTTTTGTGATCCCTGAGCCCTGGGGTCATCGGTGTCCCTGATTTCCACTCAGCCCAGGTCATGCCTCACACGGCTGCAGACCTGGCTGATGAGCAACAAGCAGTGAGAGCTGCAATCTCTTCCCACCAGGGGATTTCCAGGTGAATTACTTTGAGGGCTTCACACTTTCCTTGGCCCAGGAGGAAACCCTGCACCTGCAGCCACGACTCAGGGGTCTTCACTCCAGAGCCGCAGATCATGAGGAGGACACCAAAAAGAATCCGGGGATCAACAAGGCAGTGGATGAAGAGCAATAGGAAGCCCCACACCACCTTCCCCAACCCCAGGAAGGTAAAGAACCAGCACTTCCTTTACCCCATCAATTTTCATGTGACAGTTGCCCAAGGCTGTCAGTGCCCAGAGAGGCTCTGGGACAGGTGGGAACATCAGCAATGGGAGGAAGTTCCCTCTCAGGTCAGGGATTACAGGTGTGGCCTCGCACTGAGCCCTCACCCTCGATTTGGGTCAGCATTGAGGACTTCCTTGGTGGCTGGCTCAGAAGGGCTCCGTGGAGAAGGAGCTCTTTCCATGCAGAATGCCATGTGTTCACTCACCCAGTGAGATAAGAACAGGTTCTGCCCACACCTCCCTTCAATAGAGGTGTCTCAATGGTTCACGCTGCCTTGGCTGTGCCAGACAAATCCAAACTTCTCCTTAGGAGCCCTGGATGCAGCCAAAGAAATACTTATTGCAAGGAAAGAATATTAGAGCTCCAGGTAAACATTTTTCTATATCATTTTCAAGCAACACAAGGCAAGTTTAAATTCAAAAATTTTTGTTTTCTGCAATCATATTCCAAATAATTTCCACTCCCATTTTTTGCATGGAAAATCAGTGAATCTTTGTCATTTCAGTTTGCACTTTTTGGTGCTGAAAAATACAAAGAAGCATCTGATAAAATGCAATATTTCTTTCAATTTTACTTTTTATTTTCTCTTTCCTTATGACTCTTTCAACATTTCAGAATTGATCAGATTAAGTACAATTACACAGCTTTTTCAACAGGACAATTATTTTAAATGGAGCCACATGAATTAAATGAAAAGTGATGAAAGACACAATGTGCTATATCTAGAAGGTCTAGAAGAAATGAGAAATATAAAGGGGAAAGACTAGGACCATTACTATTCCAGATCTAAAAAGAAAAGTATGGAAAACACAAAATGGAAGCAAGAAAGATACTTCCTTTGAGAATAAAACAACTCCCAAAACACTAAGAAATGCAGGACACAGTGTTAGGCTGTAGAAGTTGCTTCCCTGGTGGCTTTTTTAAAGGCTCCATCACTCTCAGCTTTGAGCAGCTTGTGGAAGCAACAAGGTAGAAATGAGGTTTCTTTGGGAGCTGGGCAGCTCTGGGCTATCAGGAATCTCTGCCTCTGCTGTGCAGCTGGGCCGCAATGTTTTTGACCAGTCTCAGGAGAAAGATTCCTCCTGTGGGAGGAGTGAAGGCTCATTTGTTAGGCCAGAGAGCAATCAAGGGGTGAGTCCAGGCTCTCCATCTCCAGAGCAGAAGCGCATCAGGTTTTCCAGTTCTGGGAAGGAAAAGCCCTACTGATCAAGGCCAGCAAAAGGCTCTTGCACTCTTTCTCTGGGCAATGCCAGAACATCAGTGATGCTACCACAGCAGCAGGGGGATAAACTGGGGAACAACTTGTACTTGATTTCCGGGACAAGTGTCTGCAGCCTGCAATCCCACGAGGCTCAGGCTGCACTAGCAGCTTATCCACAAGCACTTGCAGGTTATCCGTGTGCCCAGCAGGACAAGTGCACAAGGAATTGCACCCTCCTTAGTGCCCAGACTGGAAACAGGGGCTGGCATAAAGCACCTGCAGCCCACAGCCAGAGCCACAGGCAGGACTGGGCACGTGCTTGGCTTTGCTGGGCTCAGTTTCACACATCACACTCAAGGACTCTTCCCTCTAGACCTGCAGTGGGATCCAGCTCCAGAGGGAGGAGCTCTGCTGTCTTGGCTTGTCTCCAGACTCTCATCCCATCCACCTCAGGCTTCACATTTCTGATGAGGTTGAAGCCAAATGAGACAAGCAACAGGACAGGGCTACAGGGGTAATACTTTGACGATACCAAAACCGGCTGCCATGTAGACAACAGGAGGAAGGGAAGCAGCTCTGACTGGAATCCACTTTGTCCCACAGGATCTGCCAGGGGTGTCTGTCCGATTGACCAACGTGGTTTTCTTCCCTTTAGGGCCAGGCTGTAGAGCATTTCTGAGCCCGCTGCTGCCTTTGGCCCCAGTTTCTGCTTTCAAGAGGCAATGAGCAACTTGGAAGCCAACCTGAAGGCTGAGCCTGACCTGCCCCGAGGAGCACATGGACTGTGCCAGCAATGTCTCAGCACAGGCAGGGCCACAGCTCCCACATGATTCCCATGATCCAACCCTATAGGAGACATTCCAGGCTGCTTCTATCCCCACTGCGTGCAGCTGGGCTTCCCACTTTGCTTCCTTGGAGTGAAACAAGCTCCTGCACAAGATGATTCCAGTCTATGCCAAACTTTGCCTCTAGTCACTGCCTCTGGCAAAGCCTCCATTGCCACTAGCTCCAAGCTCATGTCTCCCAGAGGAGACAGCACCAGCTCTGCTTGCTTGAAAAGATGAGGGATTAATAAAGCAAAACCCAGCTGATCAGGATACTTAATTGTGTAAATATTTATTTCTTCCTCATTCCTGCAGGTTTGGAGCAGGAGGATCCTGCTCTGAGACTATTTTAACTTGGGGGCTCCTTGCAGATTGATTTTTCCTAAAGTTCTCCAAGTTGTACAATTCTTTATGATCACGCGCCACATGGGGCAGGTGAGATACACTGGGCAGTTCAAACTGTGCTCCTGTTTGTGACTGAGGTTTGTAGATACTTTTACTGGATTTGGATGTCCAATTCCTAGATGAGAATTTTCTTTGGGGGATTTAAATGCCCATTTCCATAGGGTAACTGCCTCAGGCTGACTGAAATGGTAATATCCTGCCTGGAGGTGGGGATGGTGCTTGCAGCAGCCTGGAGAAGGAGCTGTTGGATAAGTGGGAGCAGAGGTGCAAAAGCAAGTGATGGGCTGATTGATCCAGCCAGGGGAGGCCTGAGTGTCTCTGAGCCTTCCACTTTGCCCTGTGGCAGGAACAGCTGGATTTGAGCAGCCTGCCTTAGGCTGCAGTGCTTGAGAGGTGTAAATCCATCCAGGATGGCTCAAAGACAGGAGCACACAGGATCCAAAGCAAACGGGATCTGTCAAAATGGCCCATAAAAAGTTACAAGGGGACTGGAGCACCTCTCCTATGGAGACAGGCTGAGAAAGTTGGGGCTGTTCAGCCAGGAGAAGAGAACGTTGGATGGACACCTCACAGCCCCTTCCAGGAGCTGAAGGGGCAACAGAGAAGCTGGAGAAGGACCTCTCATCAGGAACTGCAGGGACAGGACAAGGGTCAGTGTCTGCCCACTGCCCGAGGGCAGGGATAGATGGGATTTTGGGAAGGAATTCTTCCCTGGGAGGGTGGGCAGGCCCAGGACCTCGGTGCTCAGATCAGCTTTGGAGACCCCTGAATCCCTGGCAGTGTCCAAAGCCAGGTTGGACGCGGCTTGGAGCAGCCTGGCATAGTGAAGGTGCCCCTGCCATGGCAGGGGGTGGCACTAGATGAGCTTTTAGGTCCCTTCCAACCCAAACCATTCTCAGATTCTGTGATCTACTTTTCAAATATCTTTGTGGCATAATACTGTGTTCCTAAGGGTCCACATATGCTAAGGAGTCTCTTCTAGGCTGAAATTCTCTTGTGTCTACACAAACAGCTTCCAGCTGATGGTGATCTGCTCAAATGTCTCCTTATCCTCACCCTATGGCAGTAAGTGTTGAAGATGAGCTTTAGAGCCCCTTCCTACAGAAACCAATCTGAGTCTCTCTAAATCCTCCATGATTTGGGAGCACCAGCACACTGTGGTTGTTTGTGAGAAGAGGCCTAGCTTCATCATCTGTGACAGACAGGATCTCGGCTGAGCAGAGAGAATGTAACATCATGGGGGAAAAAAGTCTTAATTAATAGCAATCACCACAAATTACCCACATTTCTACGGGCTCCCAAAATGGATGCCCAGGGCCGAGGCTTGCTGCAACTGCCATGTTGGCAAAGGGCAGGAGGAACAGCAGAGTCCTCAGTGCCCAGGGAGCAGGAACGGCCAAGCCTTAAGAGCCTTAGAAATGGGAACGGCCGAGACCTCAGAGCAGCGGGAACGGCTGAGCCCTCAGAGCCCTGGAAATGGGAATGACTGAGCCCTCACAGCAACAGCAGTGGGAATGGCCGAGCCCTCAGAGGCATGGGAACAGCTGAGCCCTCAAAGCTCTGGAATTGGTAACGGCCAAGCCTTCAGAGCAACAGGGGTAGGAACGGCGGAGCCCTCAGACTAATGAGGGCGGGAACGGCCGAGCCCTCAGAGCAACGGTTACGGGGAATGGCCGAGCCCTCAGAGCAACGGGAACGGCTGATCTCTCAAAGCTCTGGAAATGGAAATGCCCAAGCCCTCAGAGCAACAGTACCACGAATGGCCAGGCCCTCAGAGCAAAGGGAGTAGGAACGACCGAGCACTCACAGAAACGGGGGCGGGAACGGCTGAGCCCTCAGAGCACTGGAAATGGAAACGGTAGAGCCCTCAGAGCAATGGGGGTGGGAGTGGGAATGGCTGAGCCCTCAGAGCAACGGGAGAGGGAACGGCCGAGCCCTCAGAGCAACGGGAATGGCTGATCTCTCAAAGCTCTGGAAATGGAAACGCCCGAGCCCTCAGAGCAACAGTACCACGAATGGCCAAGCCCTCAGAGCAAAGGGAGTAGGAACGGCCGAGCACTCACAGAAACGGGGGCGGGAACGGCTGAGTCCTCAGAGCACTGGAAATGGAAATGGTCGAGCCCTCAGAGCAATGGGGGTGGGAGTGGGAATGGCTGAGCCCTCAGAGCAACGGGAGACGGAACAGCCAAGCCCTCCGAGCAACGGGAGTGGGAACGGCCGACGCTCAGAGCATTGGAAATTGAAATGGCCGAGCCCTCACAGCAACGGGAGCGGCAGCGGCTGACACTTCAGAACAATGGCTGAGCCCTCAGAGCTGCAGGAACGAGAACGGTCGAGCCCTCAGAACAACGCGGGCGGGAACGGCCGAGCCCTCACAGCAATGGGGGCGGGAACGGCTGAGCCCTCAAAGCAATGGCAAAGGCTGAGCCCTCCGAGCCACGGGGGCAGGAATGGCCAAGCCCTCAGACAAGCGGGAATGGGAACGGGAACAGTCGAGCCATCAGAGCAACGGGGGCTGGAATGGCTGAGCTCTCAGAGCCCTGGAAATGGGAACGGTCCGACCCTCACAGCAACGGGGGCGGGAGCGGTCGAGCCATCAGAGCTACAGGGGTAGGAATGGCTGAGCTGTCAGAGCAACGGGAGTGGAAACGGCCAAGCCCTCAGAGCCCAGGCAGCGGCAACGGCTGAGCCTTCAGAGCAGCGGGAGCGGGAACGGCCGAACCCTCAGAGCCTGGGAGCGGGAACGGCCGAGCCCTCAGAGCAGCGGGAGAAGCGAGCCCTAACCAGGGGCACCTGAACCCAGGAAAATGGGGTTAATCCTGGGAATAGCAACTAATCCAGGGAATAGAGATTCTCCTGGGAGCACCTGGAGCAAGAGCAGGCTGGATGGGGCTTGAAGAAACCTGATCTAGTGGAAGGTGTCCTTGCCCCTGTCAGGGGGTGGAATGAGATGAGTTTAAGGTCCCTTCCAGCCCAAATCATTCCATGATTTGATGATTCCACAATTTGGAGAAGCATCATCTTCCTGCTGCTGAGCAGCAGCCCCTGCAACAGAGACTCCCAGGCTGTGACTTGGGTATAAATCAACTAGGCTGAGCTTTTTCCTTTTTTCTTTAACACAGCAGTCCAGCTCTGCCTCTATCCCACAGGGCTCCTGCTTCGCTTAGGTGTGTAATTATTTCAGGGCCAGGTTGGACAGGCTTTGGAGCAATCTGGGATAGTGAAGGTGACCCTGCTATGGCAGGGTTGGAACTGGATATGGTTTAAAATTTCTTCCAGGCCAAACCATTCTCTACTACTGGCATATCTTAGTGCTATAACAGGTTGATCCTAAGGCTCTGGCAAGGCTAAGGAATCTCTTCTGGCTTGAAATGAAGCTGTGCCTGCCAGAACTCCTTCCAGCTGGAGGTGATCTGCTCCAACATTTCCTGCTGCTCTCTGCCCAGGGGTGCAGCTGAGCGGGAAGGTCTGTCCTGCAGAGCCCTGCCCTTGGCTGGGAGCACCAGGCACTGCTCCAGAGCAGGGTGAAGTCAAGGTGCTGAAGTCGCTGTTTCATCACCGTCAGGGCAGCTCCTGCAGCTGCCCTGGGCAGTGACATCATCCCCACATGTCCCCAGATGAGGTGTTTGTCACGGGAACAGGGAAAAGGTTTCTCTCCCTTATGCTAAACCTAGGATAGGCTGGAGGTCGCTTTGCCACACTCTTGGTAGAAGGAAAGGTAAGTGTGATGGGGCACTTTCGAGGAGGTACCAAAGCCACAGAAATACCAGTTAGTGAGACAAAGTCCAGGGTGTGTCATTCCCACTCCTTCCTATTTAGAAGAATGGTTGTCAGTAACATCAGCGGCAGAAACGCCACTTATGTTTTCAACTCAGCTAAAATCTGTGTCCTGGAGGGCAGGCAAGGATGGGAATGTACTCCCTAGACCAGGGACAGCCCTTCCTGCTCAGGAGGCAGCCACTGAGATGTGAGGACACATGGAGCATCCAAGAGGCAACTGAGGAGCCCAGGTGAGCACACACAGGTAAGCAAAGCCCCAGCATGGTGAAGCTCAGCCCCCTGCAGGAGCCACTCCTTTATTCTGCTCCCGTTCCAGTGCACTAAACTGGGGAGGTGCCATGGAAACTCCTTGATTATTCACACACACTGTACACAGAGGGTGTTTGGCCTGGAAAAACAACAGACTTAAAACACAGGGCAGCACTCAGGGACACACACAGCCTGTGTGCCATCCTGGGGCAGGGCAGAGAGGGGACAAGAAACACCTTGTGTATTTCCACAGCTGCATTTCCCAAGCACTGTTTTTACCACCTGGCTCACTCCTACTCACATCACCTGCATTGCTTCTTTCCAAGCCCCAACTTTTTGGAGCTCTGGCTAACTTGGCTACCTCACACTGACACAAACTGCACCCAAATACATTTTTCCTAACTCCTTGCTCCTTTCCAAAGACACCAGGGACAGTCCATGGCACTACTTGCTAGGAGGGAATAAGCAGGTCACTCTTGGCTTCCCTTTGCTGTTCCACAATAAACACTGTTTACGTCTTGGTGCTGCAAGATTGGGTAAGAAGGTAAAACAAAGGGATTTACGAATTCTGTCAATATTACACAGGTGCAACTAAGAGTAAAGCATGGCCTGTGTGGCATGATCCATGGGTTTGGTTTGGGATTGGAATGCCAGAGCTCTCCAGCTGGATTTGGAAAGCAGTGCAATAATGTGTCACATTTCTTGTTCCTTCTCATGCTGCTGACTGAGGGTAGGAGGCTTGAACCTAAGGCTTGAAGCACTGGCAATGCTGCTGCTTCTACAAGCCTGCCTCTGGTATTTTCCACAAGCCATGCAAGTGGGCATAAAGGTTGTCCTTAAGCTCAAGAGATTTGTGAGCTTTGTGTGCCTCACCCATGCTTTCCAAATGCCACTTCCCTCCTGCACCAGAAGCTGTTTCTGAAAATGACTCTTCTCTTTGCCGTCAATTCTGAGGGGATCCTTGCACTAAAGAGGAGGTGGGAAATGATTTCCAGTACATTTGTTTTCTTGATTAGGCATGGAATGTATTTCTTCCTCTTGTCTTGAATCTTCAGTTTTATTGTGCTGCTCAGCAGCAGGACCTGCAAGGTGTGTGAAGGAGCTCAGTGCCTTGGCTCCACTGCTGCCATGTGGAACTGGGGCCGGATTGACCCTGGGCTGATGCTTTGGGCTCAGTGGAGCCCACAGCCCTGCCAGCCCCAGCATGTCCAGCACAGCTGCTCTGTCACTCTCGGGGCTGTTTTGCAGCCCGCTCACAGAGATCAGGGCTGCATCCAAATCCCTCCAGCACTGCCCCGGCACATGGCACGAGGGAGAGAAGCATCTCCTGGTGGCTTTGGAAGCATTTTACCTGAGGATGGTCAGTAGATTTCCATGTATATCAGAAGAAAAATCTCCAAGTTGTTCTTGTCTGTGCTGGCCACTCACCTCTGCCTTGCCCAGCTCTCAGCACTGCTTTTCCCACTAGCAGCTTCCCAATGGCTCACCCAGCTGCAAAGCTAAGAAGGCTTTGCATTTCTACATGGATAACCAATAAATCCCTCCATTTGTCAGATTTTTTCCCCCTTCTTTACTGACTTGTTATTCTACTGTTACCTCAGCCATGAAGGATGCAGGTGAAAGCACGGGTTCTTACCTGGACTCTGTATTTTTAGCCCTTTGTAAGCAAACTCACTCCCTGAAATTGTGAATGAAGGAAAACAACTTAGGTTGCGACTTATTTAGTATCCCAGTCACCTGCTCCAAATATTCTCGTAATTTCTCTAGTAATCCAGCCACCTTCTCCAATCTCTGTGATATGGTTTGGCAACCTGCTGGTGCAAATGGGGCAAGAGAGTTTGGAGCAGCAGCTTGCAAGACTCTTTTGTACCAGGGAATATTTGCAGGTTTCTACTGCCCAAGAGGCTGGAATTTTGTGCTGGAACCCCAGGGTATCGCTGAAACAGTTCAGCACTTTGGGAAGCAGCTTTTCCCTCCCAAAGACTCAGTCCTGGGGTCCTCTGGACCCCTGGGTTGCTCCCCCAACACATCAGTGTGACATGTGGCTGTCCCCATCGCCTGGGGCTGCCAGTGCTCACCTCAGGCACCATGCATTGCAATAATCTTATTTTAATGAGCATTAGGACATCACACCATCCTCTTCTGCCCACTGCTGCCATTTCACTGGACCTTTGGCTCAGATATTTATGTCAAACAGAAGCATATAAGACTGTGAGAGTGAGGTTGGAAAGAGAAACACAGCTGAGGTTTGCCTGGCTCTGGAAAACCCAAGGACGCTGTTGGGCAGCTGTTTTCCTCTTGTTGTTGGGGTGCTTGGAGTTAGCAGAGATGCTGAAAATGAGTGGAAAAGAGGGAAGACCATACTCTATACTGTTTAGAGGATGTAGCTGCATGATTGTATACCAAGCTGGAGTGATATCTGCTTTGCAGGAATTGTCTCCTGACATAATGAAATCTGCATACAGGATCTATGGAGCATCTTCAGGATCTATTATAGCTACAGCAGCATTGTGTGGATGTGATGTGGGTAAGGGTGACAGATTTCTACTTATTTTGTATCTAAAGAGATGGAATACAGGGGAATTTTAGAGCTGCAAAAGATTTTTGTATCATTATCAGTGGTAAATTCCTCAGCTTTTTACTTTATTGGCTTCTTGAAGAATTGAAAACATGGGTAAATTAGGCAGCACATGGAAAATAGTCATGGCATCTTAGTAACTGGAATTCAAGGCAAGTTCAATCCAATAAAAGAAAGAGAGGTGCTCTCTGTAATAAAGCATTAGGGACTGCTGGCAGACTCCCAAAAAATGAGGGGGAAGAAGACATATTAGCAAGCCATAAATGCGGAGCTAACAAGAGGAAATATTATACAAAAGTTTCCTCTCAATTTTCTCCCACATGTCCAACAACTTTTTAGATGCCTTGTGCAGAAAATGGGAAGAAATGTGAAAAGAAAACAGAACGCTTCTGTCTCCTGCAATATTGGAAATCCTTGGAAAACCTGGGTCCATTCACTGGAGCTTCCGCCCTGATGAAACACAATGGCTCTAAATGAGCATTTCGCAGCCCGAAAAAATACCCCTTTCCCAGGTGGAAGTGTAGCTCAGAAAGTACATAAATAACAATATAAGGAATCTAGAATGATTGGTTTCCTTTGCCTTGCTTCAGATAAGGTCATAGAGTATATGGTCAGTCGCTTGAAAACCTCTCTCTGGGGGCTGATCCCTGGAGGATCTGCACTTAGACTCTTACGGGAGACCTTAGACAAATTCCTGCCGCCGAATGCCCACGAGCTGGTGTCTGGAAAGCTGCACATCATCCTCACCCGCCTGCACGACTGGAGATGTGTGACAGTGTCCGAGTTTACCTCAAAGGAGGAGCTGATTCAGGTGGGAGCAGCCACAGCCACCCCGTGAGGAAGGAGCTGGGTGACATTTGCTACCTGGCCATGGCCCACAGCACAAAATCAACAAATGGCTTGGGTGGGATGGGACCTTATAGTTAAGAACTCTTTCTTAAACTTAAAGAACTCATCCAGTTCTACCCTGTCATGGCCAGCGACACCTTCCACTGTCCCAGGTTAATCTCAAGCCCCACCCAATCTGGGCTTTTATGTTTCCAGGGATGGGACAGCCACAGCTTCTCTGGGCACCCTGTGCAGAGCCTCAACATCCTCATCGTAAAAATCATCTTCCAAATATCTAAATCATCCCCCCTTGCAGTTAGAAATCATTACCCCATGCATTATCCTAACAGGCCCTGGAATATTGCAGTCCATGCCATGATTTCCATTCTTGCCACCCTCTGAATACAGACAAGCTAAAATAATTTTGAAATATCAGATATTTTGATTGCTGCCTGAATTAACCTGAACATGCAGAGAGCAATTTGAGGTATTTCACAGGTTCCCTTCCTACTTATCTGTCCTGGCTGTGGGTATCATACAGGGCCTGGGGCCCATTAGTCAGTGGTGCCCAATTACCCAGCTGGGGGCCCTGTTTTGGCACACACAGATGAGCCACCCCTCCCAAAGGTAACAGTTTCTGTGGCCCTTTGCTCACCTCTGCCCTTCTCATCTCACCTGCAGGCTGTGACGTGCAGTTGCTTCCTCCTGCCGTATTTTGGGGTTTTCCCTCCAAAGTTCCGTGGGGTGGTGAGTAGCTTTGTGGTCTGGAGACCCTGTCCCAGCTCAGGCCAGGGCCCCTCCAGCCTCTGTCCTTTCTCCACTGGTGGCATTCAGGAAGGTTCTACCTGGGTTTGCCAGCAGGATCTGCATAGGGAAGAACAGGGCTCCACAATCCTACCTCACTGCAGACAGGACTGAGCTTCTCACTGAATTGTTCATTTCCCCTGTCCCTGGGCTTTCCTCAGCTCCTTTCTGCTCCAATTTGCTCCCAGGTTCATTGCAGCAGCTTTCTGGGGGGAAGGGAGACGGGCGGGTGCGCACCTGCAGCCAGGGAGCAGCGAGTGAGGCAGTTCCCTGAAGGGGATCTGTGGGAACCCTGAACCTCAGCCTGGTGTGGGCCTGCCTGGGGAACAAGGCCCCCCTCTGCCCGTGTGAACAGCGCTGGGAAGGCTCAGGGCTCCCTGTTCTGCCTCCCAGCGCTACGTGGACGGGGAGCTGGCCATGTGGAAAGCCGACTTCGTGTCCCGCAGCACCATCACCATCTCTGCCTTCGCCGGCGAATACGACATCTGCCCCAAGGACGGCCCCGCTGCCTTCCTGACCTTCCAGCTCTCTGACTGTATCCTACAGATCTCAAAAATGAACATTTGCCGCTTACAGCATATTTTTCAGTTTCCCACTCGTCAGGTGAGCAGCTCCTCCAGGTAGCCAGAGCCATGAGCCCCCTGCAGCAGCCCAGCTGCCCTGACTGCCACCTCCCCTCACAGGTCATAGACCGCTTTTATATCCAGGGCTACCAGGACGCGATCTCCTTCCTAAAACGACTGAGTAAGTGACTGCAAGAGGGGACACGTAGCTTGGGGGCTTCCCTTACATCCTTGGTGTGCTGACACAAGGAAAGAGATGCTGCCCCAGAGTGACTGGGGCAGACAAATGCCTGCACTCCTGGCACTGCCACGATTCCCTGAGTCCTGGTGGCTCCTGAAGCTGCCTCTGGAGCCACACTGCCCTCTTCTCTGCCCCACTGGGCATGACGGAGCTTTTTCCCAGGAAACACAGGTCCCAAGACCTCTAGGCACAAGCGCAGGCTCAGGTGCCCTGTGTGGTGTTTGATCAGCCCCTGATGCACAGAGCAGCAGTGTTTTGTGATCCCTGAGCCCTGAGGTCATCGGTGTCCCTGATTTCCACTCAGCCCAGGTCATGTCTCACACGGCTGCAGACCTGGCAGGTGAGCAACAAGCAGTGAGAGCTGCAATCTCTTCCCACCAGGGGATTTCCAGGTGAATTATTTTGAGGGCTTCACACTTTCCTTGGCCCAGGAGGAAACCCTGCACCTGCAGCCACGACTCAGGGGTCTTCACTCCAGAGCCACCGATCATGAGGAGGACACCAAAAAGAATCCGGGGGTCAACAAGGCAGTGGATGAAGAGCAATAGGAAGCCCCACACCACCTTCCCCACCCCCAGGAAGGTAAAGAACCAGCACTTCCTTTACCCCATCAATTTTCATGTGACACTTGCTCGGGGCTGTCAGTGCCCAGAGAGGCTCTGGGACAGGTGGGAACATCAGCAATGGGAGAAAGTTCCCTCTCAGGTCAGGGATTACAGGTGAGGCCTCGCACTGAGCCCTCACCCTCGATTTGGGTCAGCATTGAGGACTTCCTTGGTGGCTGGCTCAGAAGGGCTCCGTGGAGAAGGAGCTCTTTCCATGCAGAATGCCATGTGTTCACTCACCCAGTGAGGTAAGAACAGGTTCTGCCCACACCTCCCTTCAATAGAGGTGTCTTAATGGTTCA